>NW_004444059.1:6223034-6461928 GCF_000243295.1 Trichechus manatus latirostris | reverse complement strand
GTGTTAACTCTTCTCTGAAAGTTTGGTAGAATTTTCCAGTGAAGCCATCCAGGCCAGGGCTTTTTTTGTTGGGAGTTTTTTAATTACCTTTTCAATCTCTTCTTTTGTTGTGGGTTTATTTAGTTGTTCTACCTCTGTTTGTGTTGGTTTAGGTAGGTAGTGAGTTTCTAGAAATTTGTCCATTTCCATTAGGTTTTCAAATTTGTTAGAGTACAATTTTTCATGGTATTTTGTTATGATTCTTTAAGTTTCAGTTGGGTCTCTTGTGATATCACCCATCTCATTTCTTATACAGGTTATCAGCTTCCTCTCTTTGTTTTTGTTTTTTCAGTTTGGCCAGTGGTTTTTCAATTTTGTTGATCTTTTCTAAGAAGCAGCTTTTGGTCTTGTTAACTCTTTCAGTTGTTTTTCTATTCTCTATTGCATTTAATTCTGCCCTAATTCTTATTATTTCCTTTCTTCTGGCACCTGAGGGCTTCTTTTGCTGTTCTCTTTCTACTTGTTCCAGTTGTAGGGTTAATGTTTTGATTATGGCCTTTTCTTCTTTTTGGATGTGTGCATTTGTTGCTATAAACTGACCTCTGATCACTGCTTTTGCTGTGTTCCAAAGGTTCTGGTAGGATGTGTTTTCATTCTCGTTTGATTCTATGAATTTCTTTATTCCATCCTTAATTTCTTCTGTAACCTGGTAGTTTTTGAGCAAGGTGTTGTTCAGTTTCCATGTGCTTGATTTTTTGTCGTTGATTTTTCTGTTGTTGTTATCTCCTTTTATGGCTTTATGGTCAGAAAAGATACTTTGTAGTATTTTGATGCTTTGGATTTTGTTAAGGCTTGCTTAATGGTCTAATATGTGGTCTGTTCTGGAGAATGTTTCATGTGCATTGGAAAAGAAAGTATACTTGGCTGCTGTTTGGTGGAATGTTCAGTATATGTCTATGAGATCAAGTTGGTTGATTGTAACATTTAGATCTTCCATGTCTTTGTTGAGCTTCTTTCTGGATGTTCTGTCCTTCACCTAAAGTGGTGTGTTGAAGTCTCCTACGACTGTTGCAGAGCTGTCTCTCTCTCTTTTCAATGCTGTTAAGAGTTTTTTTTATGTATTTTGGAGCTCTGTCGTTTGGTGCGTAAATATTTATTATATCCTCCTGGTGTATCGACTCTTTAATCATTATATAGTGTCCTTATCCTTTGTGGTGGATTTTACTTTAAAGTCTATTTTGTCAGGGATTAATATTGTCAGTCCTGCTCTCTTTTGAGTGTTCTTTGCTTGATATATTTTTTTCCATCCTTTGAGTTTTCGTTTGTGTCTTTAAGTCTAAGGTGTGTCTCTTGTAGGCAGCATATAGACGAATCGTGTTTTTTAATCCAATCTGCCACTGTCTGTCTCTTTATGGGTACCCTTAGTCTGCTTACATTCAGCGTAATTATTGATAAGTATGAGTTTAGTGCTGTCATTTTGCTATCTTTTTGTGTGTGTTGTTCACGGTTTCTTTGTTCCTCTTAATTTTCTGTGCTGAGTCGTTTTTCTTTATGTATTTTCTTTTCATCTTTCTTATTGTTGTTGATTTTGTGTTCGCTGAGTCTTTATATTGTTCTTGTTTTTTATTTTGACTTGTTGGATTGTTCGTTTCCTTTGTGGTTACGTTAATATTTACCTCTGTTTTTTTAAGTTTATGCCAGTCTTTTATTTCTTTATATTGTCTTGACTTCCTCTCCATATGAAAAATCTATGTCTCCATTTTTTAAGTCCTTCTTTTTGTTTCAGTGTTGTCATCCTTTATATGTTGACTTCTGTTTCTATATTTTCAGTGTTTTAGCTTTGATTTACTTTTGTGACTTCCCTATCTGGGTCGATATCTGGTTTGCCTGTCCTGTGTTCTAGTCTTGGGTTGTTATGTGATGTTATTGATTTTCTAACCGGAGAACTCCCTTTAGTATTTCTTGTAATTTTGGTTTGGTTTTTGCAAAGTCCCTAAACTTCTTTTTATCTGGAAATGCCCTAATTTCACCATCATATTTGAGAGCCAGTTTTGCTGGGTATGTATTTCTTGGCTGGCAGTTTTTGTCCTTCAAGGCTTTATATATGTCATCCCATTGCCTTCTTGCCTGCATGGTTTCTGCCGAGTAGTCTGAGCTTATTCTTATTGACTGTCCTTTGTAGGTGACTTTTCGTTTCTCTCTAGCCACTCTTATAATTCTGTATCTTTGGTTTTGTCATGTTTGATTATAATATGTCTTGGTGACTTTCGTTTGGGATCTACCTTATGTGGGGTTCGATAAGCATCTTGGATAGATACCTTGTCATCTTTCACGATATCAGGGAAGTTTTCTGCCAACAAATCTTCAACAATTCTCTATTTTCTGTTATCCCCCCCGTTCTGGTACTCCAATCACTCGTAGGTTATTCCTTTTGATAGAGTCCCACATAATTCTTAGGGTTTCTTCAGTTTTTTAAATCATTTTATGTGATTTTTCCGCAAATAAGTTGGTGTCAAGTGTTTGTCTTCACTCTCACTGAGTCTGTCTTCCATTGCCTCAGTTCTGCTCCTATGACTTTCTGTTGAGTCGTCTAATTCTGAAATTTTATTATTAGTCTTCTGGATTTCTGATTGCTGTGTCTCTGTGAATTCTTGCAGCCTGTTAAATTTGTCATTGTGCTCTTCTCTAGTCTTTTTAATTTCCTCTATTGTGTGTTCTGTGTTTTGCTTAGTCTCCTTCCTCATTTCTTGAAGAGTTCTGTATATTAATCTTTTGTATTCTGCTTTTGATAATTCCAAGAAATTTTCCTCCTCTTGAAAATTTCTAGATTCTTTATTTTGGGAGCTTGCTGAAGCCATCTTGGATTGCCTCTTTATGTGATTTGATATTGACTGTTGTCTCTGAGCCATCAATAAGTTATT
Organism: Trichechus manatus latirostris; assembly: GCF_000243295.1. NCBI lineage: Eukaryota > Metazoa > Chordata > Mammalia > Sirenia > Trichechidae > Trichechus > Trichechus manatus. The sequence goes on along the minus strand of NW_004444059.1, from coordinate 6,459,028 downwards.
ATATTTATTTATTTTACGTTTGCTTACTGTGTCCTAGCTTCTTGTTTTGTTTTCATATGCCCAAATAGGCAGCTCATATGAGCTAGTTTGATTATTGGCACCTTTGAAGCGCTAATGTCCTGTCACCAGGTGGTTAGATCTGTTGCTACATATGAGAGCTCAGGAGTCCACCCATTCTTCCTGTATGGCTTCAGCTGAGGTGTGTAGGTAGATAGCCACCAAGTGTGTGGTGTAGGCTCTCACTTACAGTCCTAGACAGACATGGGTGATTGGTGTAGGCATGGGCATTTGGCTGCAGCAGGGGGACACACTCTGAGCAAGGCTAGGGGGCTGACAGCTGCCCACGAGTGTCCAGGAAGAAGGTGTGTCCCTATTCCCTAGAGCGCCTAGGTTAATGGGGTTTGCAGCTGAACAATGAGCACCTAATGCTGTTGGCTCTATGGACTGGGAGGCACCTCTTATTCATGGGCCCGTATCGCAGGTGGCTGGGTGGCGTGGGTGGAGCCACCAGTCCTTAGGCCCCTGATGTGGGTAGGTGAAGACCCTGCTTAATGTGTAGAGCAGTGTCAAATGTCACGAACCTGCCACTTCACAGTTGAAGTTAGATTTCAGGTATATACCCTGTTGTACCACGGTAAGAGGGCCTATGCTGCTGAAATGGGCCCACACAAGTCTCTGCAGGGGGAAAGGCACTCAAATCCGTGGATTCCTTATTCCTGTGCCTAGGCAAAGGAGCTGTGTCTACCCTGGGCTTCTGGATTAGGGGAATTGGCAGTTTATTTTTTCCCTTTTGTTAATTTGTTCATTCTCTGGTAGAATGACTCAGGGCATGTGACAGATCCTACTTCCGTCCCGGGGGACACAGCAATTGCTGAAGCCAATCCAGAATCTAGTGCAGAGCAGGGAGCGGGGAGGTAAATGGGAGAGAGATGTTTCCCTAAGGTGGGTATTTTTGATCTGTGTGGTAAGCCGTATGCAAGTAGCTTATCTTTCATGATTGAGGGCTGCTTTTCACTGGTTCTGGGTGGCCGTGTAGACTGTCTGGTGCTCGGTCTCTCCCAGTGCAGAAAACACGCCTCCTGAGCACTGTTGCTTGCCTGCCTCACTGCTCACCCATGAGCTGCTCAGGCCTGAAGGGCTCAGGCTTTCGCTGGGTTGGGTCTGGCAACTGCTCACTGCTTCTGAACTGTCTCTCCCACTCCCTGCCACTCAGTCTGGTTCCTCAACTTTGCCTTAGATGTTCAGGCCTCCTAGACTGTCGTATATAATTGATTCGTGTTTTTTTTTGGGTCTTTGTTGTAAGAGGGTCCACTGGAAGCGTCTGACTACTCCACCATCTTGGGCACACCTCCTCTGGGTCAGAGAACTTTGAGTACTTCTTAGACTCCACTCCTGTGAGGAGACTTAGTGAAGTGATGACAGTGTAAGTAACATAATCACTTCACTGGGCATCAGGACACCTTTGTTTAAATTTAGCTGATTGGTTTCTAGTTGCTGTTGTGTGCCATCCAGTGGATTCCAACTCATAGTGATCCTACGGGACAGAGTAGAACTGCCCCATAGGGTTTTTAGGCTGTAATCTTTAAGGGATCAGATGTTCAGGTCTTTTGTCTTGCAGAGCTGCTGGTGGGTTCAAACTGCTGACTCTTTGGTTAGCAGCCACCAAGCACTTAACCATGGTACAACCAGGGCTCCTTAGGTTTCTAGTTGTAGGATAGTTCAGTTTCCTAAATCTGAATTATGCCATAAACAACATGTGTTGCTAATCAGAAGGTTGTTATATTCATCAGGTATTTTAAAATTTCTTTGAAAATTGTAAGTTGCTATTTGAATTTAAGGTGCTGTTGGCATATACTGTCACCTAATTACCCTGCTGGTGCCATGGTTAAGTGCTCAGCTGCTAACCAAAAGGTGGGCAGTTCGAATCCACCAGCTGCTCTGTGGGAGAAAAGACCTAGTGATCTGCTCCTGTAAAGATTACCCCCTGGGAAACCCTGTGGGGCAGTTCTACTCTGTCTTATTAGGGTCCTTTCTTACATGGTCACTGTGAGTCAGAATCCTCTTGATGGCACGCAACAACGATTACACTACAGTATCTTCCTCATGTCCTCCTTCTCTAATACCTTTTCTCTTGTCTTTAACTCAAGATTCAGCTTAGGTCCCATCTTCTTTACAGCCCAGTACTTTTTCTTTTGTACTTCATCATCAAACTGTCTTTTATTCTCTTTTAATAACAGTACAAAGTTGCATATGAAATTGTTTCTATTTATATTGCTGCTCTCCCATTTACGTTATAGATTTCTTATGGATAAAAGAACTTCTATAATTTGATATGGGCCTCACCAGGGCTGTTTCACTTTTTTTTTTAAATTCTAGTGGATGCTAATTATTTTGCTGTAGTAAGCTGTACTTAATTTCACCATTATGTTTGTGTTCTATTATTTTTATATTCTTTATTCTGAAAATATATAGTAATTTAGGTAAAAATGAAACATTTTATTCTGATACTGCTGTTTTGTAAAAGCAGTAGGTAGGTATGATAATAGTACATTTAAAAACTAAATACTTGCAAATTCTGTAAAGGTACTAATTCAGTATTTTGGTGTACTGACCAATAAGATAGAGATAATTTTTAAGAATGAAATAATTGATTAGAGGAAATTAGTTTATAGCCTACCTTTTTATTTAAGATTTAAGCACCATGTAGTAACCTAAACAATTTAATTCTTGTATTTGTAAAGGAAACTAATTTCCTTTTATAAAATTATTCACTGTATGTACAGTAATTGAAGATTTAAATTAAGATCTTCAATAATTGTCAGCATTTTAGAGTAAAGAAAATTTATTTATATACTAAACATTTTAACTGAATACATAAGGTGAGCACTCCAATGGGGCATCATGGTTGGGATATGAAGGCAAATATTTAAAATTGTTACAGGATTAAGTGTAAGAGTTGAAATTGTAGGAGAGGCAGTCTCTGCTCTTTAACATGAGCCCAACGTCTGGTTGTTTCATGGATGCTGCTTGTTTTCCAGCAGAAGTTAAGTACAATATACAGACTGATGTGCTGCAGAGGTGATTGTTGGATTCAGCAAATTCAGTAAATTTTGTTACATGGTTGGGAGTTTGATGGTAGAAAAATTTGTTTAGGCCTTTTCTGCTTCCGTTTGTTGAGATGCCTGTGGATTTTAGCTCTTTGACTTATTTGTTCATATTTAGCTCTCCCACAAATGGATTAAATTGTTTCTTGTGTTTTGATGTATATTCAGCCCTATTTTGAACTCTTGCAAGATCACATTTCTATTTTTTGACTTGTTATAGCTGCTTAATTTCCAATTGCTAGCTTTTCATCAAAGTTGCCTTTTAGTTTCTTTGCTACTTTTTTCGACCTTTATATGTTCTAGATAGATTAATTACAGTGTAAATACACTGAGATTATTGCAATAAAATTGTTCTGTGTCTTCCACACTGCCAGGCAGAAAATGTCAGCTAGATCAGGAGTGACTTATAGTCTTACTTCTGCAAATGCTGGTGAGACACTTCACAAAATTTCTGTGCAGCAACTGGGTGAGCCTAATTTTTCGAATACAGCCACTTCTCTATCCCCTGAATTTCATGTAAAGCAGTAGTGAGAGCTAGATGTTTGATTGTTGTTATTGTTAGGTGCCATCGAGTCAGAGTTGTACTTTGCACATATGGGGTCACCACGAGTCGGAATCGACTCCATGGCAACTGGTTTGGTTTATTTGGGTTTGAATGATTTTTCTTCAGTATTGCCAGCAGGCTGTGTGTAGAACCAGAAAAGGCAGATAGCAGGCTCGATACAAGAATGAGGTTCAACAGCAGCTTAATTTCTGAAAATGTGATGTTTTGTTAGGTGTTGTCAAGTTGGTTCCGACTCATAGCAACCCCGAGTACAACAGAACAAAACACTGCCCAGTCCTGCGCCATCCTCACAATCGTTATTATGCTTGAGCCCATTGTTGCGGCCACTGTGTCAGTCCATCTTGTTGAGGGTCTTCCTCTTTTTCACTGACCCTCTACTTTACCAAGCATGATGTCCTCCGGGGACTGACCACTCCTGATGACGTGTCCAAAATACGTAGGATGTAGTTTCGCCATCCTTGCTTCTAAGGAGCATTCTGACTTTACTTCTTCCAAGACAGATTTGTTTTTCTGGCAGTCTGTGGTATATTCAGTATTCTTCGCCACCACTATAATTCAAAGTCACCCATTCTTCAGTCTTTTCCTTATTCATTGTCCAGCTTTCGCATGCATGTGAGGTGATTAAAATACCATGGCTTAGCTCAGGTGCAGCTTAGTCCTCAAAGTGACATCTTTGCTTTTTAACACTTTAAAGAGGTCTTTGCAGCTGATTTGCTCAATGCTATAGACATCATTTTATTTCTTGACAGCTGCTTCCGTGGGTGTTGATTGTGGATCTAAGTAAAATGAAATCCTTGACAACTTCAATATTTTTGCCATTTGTCATGAAGATGTTTCATTAAACTTACGTTTAATTTATTTTAAGATACATAATATGTATTTCATAGCTTTGCAGTTTTCATCATGAATCTCATAGTGTCTGTTTTTTATTTTTATTTATTTATTTATTTTTATTTTGCCTAAGCTTGCTCAGCACTCTTTATATTGGGAAAGTCACTAAAAAGTTCTCCATCAAACTTTTTACCTAATAAGGTTGACATCTTTTGGTGATTGTTGCCTTGATTTCTGAATTGGTTTTGAACATGGAACCATTTTGTGCCAAATGTTAAAAAAAAAAAAAAAAAAAAGGAATTTCCAGACTAAGGTTTTTTTAATACTATGGGAAATATCTTAAAGCCAGGGTTCTTAATATTACAGCTAACGGTGACTTTAAACATCTAGTATAGTACTCTACTTTTCAGATAAGAATAAGAGAGTTGCCGTGCCAGCTCTCAACTAGCAAAATTAGGAATACAGTTCTCTTTTTTAAAAACATAGTTTTGTTGTACTTATGAAACTTGAGTGGCTCTGGTGGTCAGAATGATATTTTCTATTTTCCAAAGGTGTGTTTTTGGGGAGTGTGGCTTATTAATGCAATGCCCATAATTTTTTGAGAGTTTTAATGAGCACTTTTCATAATGAAAATACCTCCTTTTCCTGATTTTAGAAATAATACATGTTTATCATACAAGTAGTGAAAGTTTAATTCTTCTCTATTGCTTGATTTATACAGACACAAATCCTTATGTCTGTATTTTTCCCCCCCTCCTACAGGAGCTTGTTGAAAACTTAAAATTTGATTCCTGAAAAGACTCAAGTAAGTAGTATAGTAGTTATTATTTATGGTTTTTTGGGGAAAGTCAGTAAATTTCAATATATTACTATTATATCTAGTTAAGAAACTATGTAGTATTTCTTTAGAATTCTTATATTCTTTTTCTTTCTCATTAAATTATAAACTCTTATTTTTATTTATGTTCTTCTGTAGTTCATTAATTTATATTCAGCATTTTTATCATCACTTCACATGTTATGCTTACTGAATGATTTTCAGGGACATTAAAAACAGTTAACTTATTTTTTTAGAATTGGTAATAGGATGTCCAAAACATTAGATAGTGAAAATAGTCTTTTTTATCCTCCCATACCTCAGCTACCCAGCTCTCCTGAGAGGCAGTCATTGTTACACTCTCTTGTTGGTACTCCCAGAAGTAATCTGTGTACATGTGTATATATTCATACTCTGCCTTTTTATTTTCCACAAATGGTAGCCTTTTCTATATATTTATCTGCTCTTTACTCTTTTTTGCATAGCAGTATATCTTGGCAGTCTTTCTATATTGGTACAATAGGGTTGCTTTTCTTTGTAGTGGTTTGCATATATTTCTTAATATGAATGTACGTAGTTTAGTTAACCAGTATGCTCTTGGTGGACATTTTAGGTTGTTTTCAGTCATTACTGTGCACATGTGCAAATATACCTAGAAGTAGCACTGCCAGGCCAAAGTGTATGTGCATTTAAAGTTTTAATAGATTTTGTGAAGTTGTTCCCATAGCGTTTGTACCAATTTAGACTTCTTCATTTATACATGACAGTGTTGCCTTCCCTACTCTAAACAAAGTGGTTTGATTTTTGCAGAGCTTTTGAAAGAAAAATGCATGGTACCTCATTATAGTTTTAGTTTTTATCTTCTTGTTTTGAAGTAGCTTGAGCGTTTTTTCAAATGATTAAGAGCCACTTGGAAACCCTGGTGGTGTAGTTTTTAAGACCTGTGACTGCTAACCAAAAGGTTGGCAGTTCGAATACACCAGGCACTCCTTGGAAACCCTATGGGGCAGTTCTACTCTGTCTTATAGGGTCGCTATGAGTCGGAATCAACTTGACAGCAGTGGGTTTGGTTTTGGGTTACGAGCCAGTTATTTGTATTTCCTTTTTTGTGAACTGACTGTTCATCTCATGTCCATTTCTCTTTTGGATTATTGTTGATCTTTACTATTTCTCTGTACTGTATCTTAAGTGGGATAAAATCTAATTTATTCTTTAGGCTGAAATGTTTTGATGGGGTTAAGTAAAGACAGAAGAGGAGGAATAACTGACAATCCCTTTTCCTTAAACGCTTCCCTCGTTTCTTGTACCTAAAAGCCTGGTAGCTTTGAAATACGCATTGTTAGTGATACCTGATTGCAGACTTAGAATTCAGGTTGATTTATGCCTAATATTAAAAGTTAATTTGTAACTATTAAATTAAGATTTCCCTAGGCTTTTTTCGTTAGCTAGTTCATCTATTTTATTGGTTTATTTGTATTAGAATATGTTATAGGTATGCTTTTACAGAGAAGATTAAGACTGTTTGTGTCAAAAAATATTGCTTTAATCTTCCAGCTTTTTTTCTCCCTTAGTCTAACTTAAACTATTACAGTTCTATCTCTATTATGTACTTTCAATATGGAATATCTTTCTTTTTCCCCTTAGTATCGCATTATAAAGAGCCACCAGAAATTTTTTGACATGTGTTTTCTCTGAAATATTTTCCTTCTTCACTGATTTGTATAATGTGCACCTGGATTTGTTACCTTATTTTCTATGTACCGAAATGCCCTAAGTTATTACCTGGCCCATTTTCATTTCTGTGTCAAGATTGTTCACACACATATCAGAATGATTCACAGTTTTTGGTCCAGAACCTGCTCCATTATTACTTCACTGTCTCTGGTTCTGCCTGTTAATAATTTGTCATCTACTCAAAGGATTGGCAAGCTACCACCTGTGAGCAGGTTGCCTGTTTTAGTAAATAAAGTTTTTTGAAACATAGCCATACCCATATGTTTATGTATTGTCTGTGGCATTTGTGGGTGGCGCGAACGGTTAATGCGCTTGGCTGCTATCTGAAGGGTTGGCAGTTTGAGTCCACCCAGAGGTGCCTTGGAAGAAAGGCCTGGTTATTTACTTCTGAAAGGTGATAGTATTGAAAACCCTATGGAGCACAGTTCTACTCTGATACACATGGAGTCACCATGAGTTGGAATCAACTTGACAATAACTGGTTTGAAAGGTTGGCAGTTCGAGTCTACCCAGAGGCACCTTGGAAGAAAGCCCTGGTGATCTACTTCAGAAATATCACGGCCATTAAAAACCTTATGGAGGACAGTTCTACTCAAGACACACATGGGGTCACCGTGAGTTGGAATTGACTCAAAGGCAGCTGGTTTTTTCATGGCTGCTTTCACACTGCAGTGATAGAATTGAGTAGTTGTGAGTCTGTGGCCTGTAAAGCAGCAAATATTTATTGTCTGGTCCTTTACAGAAAAAGTATGCCAACCCCATATAAATGATATTAGGACTGTTTTCCTGTGGTCTTATTTTTTTTTTTTTTAAATCTTCCATCTTGCTTACCCTGTGCCTTATCTTCTGCCTGTTCACAGATCTGATTCAAAGGCTTCTGTATATTCAGTTTTCTTTTACATTCTTGCAGCGATGCACCTCTACCCAGAAAGTGTCAGGTCCCGGTCAAAGTAGGAGGCATTCCTGACTTTTATGAATAGAATACACCTTCTCTCTGCATCCCAAACATGAGAAATGCTGACAGAACTTTTAATTTCTGGCTTTACAAGGGTTCCTTTGCATTCAAACAACTTTATAACATTAAAATAAAATCAAGGGTGGTTTGTTTCAGAGTTTGTTTAAAGATCAAGACTGTTGAGTGTATCTTTATAGGACTGTTCATTTAACTCCTCTTTTTCAGTTAAAATCACCTCAGTGAACATACAGAGAGGAAATATGAGCTCAAAGAATGTAGAAAAGCAAAAAAAAAAAAACGGTTAGACAAACCAGCTTTGCTGATCAGCCTTTTAAATTATGCATTAAAATAGGTCTTTTCAATTCTTTACTATCTGAGAGTGAAGAACTGTTTGTAGTCTTATGACTCTCCCTCCCATTATTGGTGGGAACAAGCTCCTTGAAGCTTTAAGTAGCCTTGAAAAGAAAAGTGAGGCTTTCCTTTACATTTTTAAAAATGAAAATCTCAAAATTATTTAGAACAAGAAGTTGCTTTTTTTTTTCCTTTTGGTCACTTATATTTTTTTCCTTACTATCTCTGAAAACATTTGTAGTTAAGGAAAGTAATCATTTACCCTTTTCTGGTCGTCTTTATTACTCTTTAATAACATAAAAACTGTAATTTTTTGGTTTCTTTTTTATTCTTTAGTGGCTTACAAAAGAGATGAAATGTGGTCTGAGGGACGATATGACTATGAAAGACTTCCAAGAGAACGAGCAGCTCCTCGAAGTCACCCCAGTGTAAGTTGCCCCTACATACAGAATTATTTAAAACCTAGTGTCCCAGTTCAATTTGGTAAACCAAGGCTAAGCCTGTTAACAAATCTTCAAATGCCAAAAATTTAGCATTTTATATTGAAAAACAGATCAAGTTTATCTTCTAAAAGTTTATCTTTTGAAAATAAAAGGCAATATTTTATTTAAGTCGAAAATCTATATTTTATTTTTTGTTTAAATTTTTAAAATAAAGGAATTATATTGAATTTAATATGTGGAGGAAAGTTTAGGTTTGATAAAGGTCAAACAATCAGTTAACAAAGAAGTGTTCGAGCACCTGTTCCTACTAGAGGCTGTCCCTGATATTTGTATATTCCTAAAAGTGTTTGCACATTGGATACGTAAAAGTCTAAAAACATGCTTTCATTTTAGAAGTAAGTAACACTTCCTTGAGAGCTAAAACATGTTAAAATATCCCTGGTTAGGATTCCTGTAGGTATGCTTTCCTGTGATCAGACAGCTTGGCCAGTAAGCGAGAATGCCTGGGGACACAGGGCAAGGGAGGCAGCTTCTGGTGTGCCATCCTTCCACTTGTCTCTTTGTTGCTCTTGGAATTGGGAATTTGGAGCCACTCCTTTTCTCTTCCCAAGGAGCTTGCTCTTTTGCTTGCTATTGTATTCTTAGCACTATATTTAGTACCTGGCATATAGTAAGAGCTCAGTATTTATTGAAGAATACATGCATTCTCTCCCCCAAAATCCTCTATGGAGGCATAAAGGAAGTTCAAGAGGCCATCAGCCTTAAACTTCTGCACAGATCCTTCTAAGCAGCAGGAGTTTGGTGTTGTGGTAATGGTATGTGGATATATTATGGATTCTTTAGAGGCCATCGAAGCTAATATGCATTTACATGTTAGTTGTTTTTTACTTATATATTATTTGATCCTTACAACCCACTTAAATGGGTGGTATCATCTTCAGGGGGTTTTCATTTGGCCTGGGTTACAGCTTAGGTTGGGGTTGAGCCAGAAAATGGTTTAAGATGAAATAAAAAAAAGAAGAGGCCCACTATGTTTCAGGATGGGGCTGATTAATTATTACTATAGGTCATTTCTAGGTTAATTTGTAGGTATGCTGTGTTTCTAACCAAAATCTCAAGTTTTTTTCAACTTGATAGATCTATTGAGTGACATAGGTAAACATGAAATAGGAGTGATGCAGAGATGGGAAGGGGGTGACTTTTTAAAAAAAATTATTTTTCTTAAGATTTCCCCACCCCCAAGGATATATCCCATTAGGGATTTTAAATACTGTATTTCAAATATACTTTAAAGAATTTTCTGTGGGATTATGCCACCAACTGGAAATATAGTTTGTTTTCAGTTTGAGGGGATTGCCTTTTTTGTTTTCTATTTAGATGTTTTTTGTTTGTTTTAAAAGAATTACGTAACACGTTTACATGGTTCCAAATAATAAAATAAGGCATATTCAGGGAGGGGATGACTTATCGTAACTGTGAATTTAACAAGTGCCTGCTTAATATAAATGAGGGGTTTTATATATAAACTTTCTAATCTTCAAAAGAATTCTGAGAAAGTGGGTAGTAGTATTTCCATGTCATGGAAGAAGAATCTGAGACTTAGAAAGGTTGACTAAATTGGCCATTGTTACAGTAGCACCCCCACTAGTAAGTGGCTGTGCCTGGGATTCCATCTATGGTCTTTCTGACAATAAAACCTACTTTTTTTCTACTATACCAATCTTTCCTATGGAAACCAGCAAAAAAGATAATTTTAGGTGAATATTTATGTAATAACCTGAATAGAAAAAGAGTTTCTAAGCATAAGAGCAATAGAAGAAGTTTTACAGGAAAAGTTTTATGTTCAAATACATAAAAATGGACAACTTTTGTAACTGAAGTATATTTTAAAAAGCAAATTAAACTGGAAAAATTATGAAAAGTGACAGGTACTGGTTAATGTTCTTAATCTATAAAGAAGTCTTAAATCAGTAAGATACTGTATCAGTCAGCATTTAACCAGGAAAAGAGAACTACTTTGAGTGTTAAAACAGAGGGACTTTAATGCAGGGAATTGGCATAGGAAATGGAAGTGCTAAGAAGTCAAATAGGGATTAGCAACAATAGGAAGTAGGAGGGAGAGAGGAAGGAGGTAGGGTTCCCAGAAGCCAGGATCTGCAGTTACCCAGTGAAAGCAGCCAGCACTCTCTCAGGACTGTTATGTGGGAGCTGTTGCTACAGAGATGTAGTCCCCACAGGAGACCTTACTTAAGGCAGAAAGGGAGATAGGGGAGAAGTACCTTGGTTTCTACCTTCCTTCTATCTTTCAGTCACCTGCTTGTGCCTCCCATTACCTAAACTCGGCTAGAAGCCAGCTGACTTGGGAGAGGTTGGCAGAGATATCAGTAGAATAATAGTCAAAGACATGAGCAGAAAAGCATAGGAAAAAACTTATTTTGGTGTATTGCCTTCCAGATACAGCCAGATATCAGGAGTGGTTACACATTTATTTCCTAATTTTTTGCCAAAACTTTTTAATGCTCAGAAAGTAAACATTTAAAAAGAACAGTGGTTAATTTTTCCCCATCAAATGAACAAAGTTTTTTTAAAAGTACTCTATATTTTTAAGGATTTTAGGCAGTTTCAGAGTTATGGTGGAGATGTTGAATGGTAGAACATTATAGAACCAAGTAGATGTTTTTAGAAGCCATAAAATGTGGGCAGTGTATAAACGAAAATAACATTTCAGACAACAGTAGGAAATTATCACAGTGAAATCAAGGAAAACATATGATGTGAAACCTTTATTACACTGTTCTCCATTGTGTATGTGTGCTATGTTATTATATCACAGAACATACTGCGCTGGAAGTTGGCTTAAAGAGATGTGAGGACTGGTAGCAGAGTGACCTGTCAGGAGGCTATTGCAGTAGTCCAGGCAGGGGAACTGGTTCAAACAATCTGCGGAGGAGCGTGTTTAAGATGGGAATAATCAGTTATGTCAGTGTCATAAAGACGAGTAAGAAGAGCCCTCCAGAAGTCTAGTTAGGTCATTGTGGGTCTTTACTGAGCCATGGGGGTCTTTGTCTTATTGCTGTGTGTTGGACAGTGCTTGGGCAGGTGAGAAGAGCGGATGACTCTTCTTTGAGGCCTATTTGTGATGGGGAAGCAATTAGGCAATACGAGTATGTGGAGCCCTGGTGGCATAGTGGTTAAGAGTTTGGCTACTAACCAAAAGGTTGGCAGTTCCAGTCCACCAGCCGCTCCTTGGAAACCCTATAGGGCAGTTCTACTCTGTCCGATAGGGCCGCTATGAGTGGGAATCGACTCGATGGCAACAGGTAGCAGGTGACACATAGAATTAGTTTTTTTTTTTTTTAAACATGATTTATGTATTTGTGGGATGGCACCTTTGCCCTAGCAGAAGTTGAATATGAGAGAAAAGAAATAACTGATGAAGCAGGGCCCCAGAGATGAGGAGTGCTTGTGGAACAATCAACTTTAAAAAAGAGAAAGGGTATATACTTCTTTAAAATTGGAGGACAAGGGGTGAGGGCAGGTACAGATATAGACAATGTTTATGTGAGAATGAATTTGAGAAAATCCATATCTAATAATAGCCTTGGTTTTTTTCTGAAGAGATGGCAAGATCACCTGTTGGAAGTTAAAGGGTTGGAGGGAGGCTTGAGGACAGAAGTAAAGTTTTGGAATAGCCTTGTAGGAATCTCCTGACCAGAGATGTTTAAAAGACTGTTACTGAGGCTCAGTAAGATTTTGGGTTATAAATTTTAAAGGGACACTAGTCTGCAAAATCATGTGCTTAAGTAGCCCAGTTTGGGAGTGAAGAGGGCAGATTGTTGTATTGATTTAAGTTTGCGAATGAGTGGTGGACATAGGGAGATAAGGATGTTGAAAGTTCTGACTCAGAGAATTATTGAAATAATATACTAGTGGCCTGGGCTGATATAGAAAGAGAGTGAGTGAGGTGGTAAGAAAGATCATGGATTGAAGGAAGTGAGGGGTTGAAGGACAAGAAAGGCTTTGTCAGGCTGAAGACCAGGGTGTGGTAGAAGGATAAGAAATTGTATTTTGGAGTTTGGGGTTTCAAAGATGGAAACAGTTCTGAGTGATTAAAGTTCAGTGTGTGGTGGTGGGAATAGAGGGGAGTGAAAGTTATTGGAGTTATTGAGACTAAGAAAATTTTGAGGCTAGGTTTTGGATGGATGATTTAGGTGCACGTTAAAATCACTTAATGCTCTTAAATACCAATGTATGGGCCCTTTCTCAGTAATTAAATCATAATTGGGATCTGGACATCAGTATTGTTTAAAAGTTTACCAGCTGATTCTCATATGCAGTCAGAGTTAAGACCTATAGAGGAAGATGAACATTGAAGTCCCTGATGATGTCAGGAGCTGAAGTAAAGATGACAAGTAACAGAGGTCTTCAGTGAATGAGCATGTGTGGTCAAGTCTAAGCAAAACCAGAAATTTTCATTTTATGCCATGTGTGTGTAAATGTGAAAAAGAAGCTTTTTCCTTTGTAAAATAATTTCACCAGCAGTAAGCAGGTAGGGAGATAGGTTTTATGTCGCAAGAGCCCTTACAATCAGACTAGATGTATTTAACTCTCTACGTGCTTAAAGGTAAATTTCACTTCCTTGGTGGGTTATCTGATTGCTGTTGAAAGATGAGCCCTGGATCCTCCTAAAGAGGGAGGAGCCTAGGCTGATTTTCTCTTTTTGAAGGCTTAGAACTTGCCCATACTTTGTACAGGTTCATTCCTCCCCTTCTTTTTATTCCATTAGATTGGTGTCCCTCCTTCCTTAATCAACCTGTCTTAATTCATAAAGCCTTTTGTATCCCCACATCCCTCCTCCCCAAGACTCAGATACATTTTTTTCTGGTGTATTTAGCCTTGTTTTAGTTAGCAATACAGAGCTGTCACCCCCTCGCCCCAATACATAATACTCCTTAGATGGCAAAGGGGGAGTGTCCCTTTGCCTTCTATGTTACATCCACGTTTAGTGAAATAAAGCAGGGGTTCTAAACCTTTTTTCTGCCGTGGATCACTTTGGCAGTCTGATGAAGCCTGGGGATCCCTTCTCAAAATAATGTTTTTATATCTATAAAATAAAATATACAGAATTAAAGGAAAACGCTTACATTTGAATATAATTATTGAATTATCAAAAGCCAAATTTGTGAAATAGTAATAAGTGCTTCTTCAGTAGGTCATAAAATAACACAAGCTAGTGATGGGGGTCTAATTTCTGTAATTTCAGTGTAGCAATGAGTAAATATTTTGAGATTATCTACAACAGCTGTAACATGATATAAATATTTCTGTTGGTGATGAAGTCATAGATACTACTATGTTGTTTGTTGCTTACATTTAGGTGAAAAAAAAAAAAACCCGTGATATTTGCATCTAACTTCATGGGCCTACTGAATCCTGGAGTTAAAGAAATTGATAAGTGATACTTGAACTGGAAATGTAAATAAAGTCATACTTTATGAAAGGAGCTCTGGTGGTGCAGTGATTAAGTAGCTCGACTGCTAACCAGAAGGTCGGAAGTTCAAACCCACCAGTGGCTCCATGGGAAAAAAGACCTGGCGATCTGCTCCCATGAAGATTACAGGCTAGGAAACCCTATAGGGCAGTTCTTTTCTGTCCTATAGGGTTGCTCTGAGTGAGAATCAATTCAACCGCGCACAACAACATACTTATGAATTTGGATGTAGTAACAAGATAACTTACTAAGTTTTCAAATATTTGCTTATAAAGCAGAGATCATCTGATGTTACTTAAGAACCTCTATTGGTATACTGTATTGACGTATACAAGAATTTTCATAAGCAGCCTTATTGATAAGAGCTCCAAACTGGTGACAATTCAGATGTCCAGCAACAGGGCACATAAATTAATTGTGCAGTTATACAGCAATGAGAATGAATGGACTACTGCCAGATGCAACAACATGGATGAATGTCACAAACATAATTTTGAAAGAAAGAAGCCAGACATAAGAGCATATTGCATATGTTTCCTTTTATATAAACTTCTAACAGGCATAACTAGCCAGGAGAGTGGTTACTTTTGGGAGGAAGTAGCAGTGACTGGGAGAGAGCACAAGGGAGGCTTTTATAGTGCTGGGAATGTTCTGTTTCTTGATCTGGGTGGTCGTAACACAGTGTGTTTATGAAAATTTATCCAGAGCTACATTTAGGATTTGCACACTTTTCTATATGTATACCATAACTTTCAATAAAATGTTTGCATAAAGTTTTGAAAAGACAGAAGATTTATTTTTTCTAAGTATAAAACTTTAGCTAATCCTTTTAAAGTGAGAACCCACTATCATTAGTACCTGGGATAGGGGAAGGTAATGTGTACTTTATTTTGCATATTTGAGTTTTGTTCTCTGACAAAAAAGCAGTTTTGCTGATTTTTCCCCCAATTCCTTTTTTACTTGCTTCTACCCTTCTTCATTCCTTCCTAGATTCTGATAGGTCAGAAAAGTATTTGGGGAACTACTGAATATGACGTACAGTGTAACATGAAGGGGAGGATTTTACTACTAGTATGACCTCATAATATTCTACCTTGCTATCTTAATTTTATATTACTTTTGGCATCACATGCTTTTTGTTTCTTTAAATTTTACTTATTTTGTTGTTGAGAACATACACCAATTAACAGTTTCTACATGTACCATTTAGTGACATTATTTACGTTCTTCGAGTTATCCAACCATTCTCACCCTCCTTTTCTGAGTTGTTCCTCCTTCATTAACATAACCTCACTGCCCCCTAAGATTCCTGTCCAGTCTTTGGAGTTGCTGTTGTCAGTTTGATCCCATATAGATAGTTCTTAAAAGAGCATAATGCTCAAGGCAGACCTTTTTTTTAAACTAGTTAAGCTAAACCGTTGTTTGCTTTTAAGAAGACTTCAGGGGATATTTTTGGTTCAGAGATTATCTCAGGGTGATAGTTTCAGGGGTTCATCCACCCTTCATGGCTCCAGAAAGTCTAGAATCCATGAAAATTGAAAATCTGCATCACACGTTTTTTACTAGAAAAGTACCACATAAACCACATCTAACTAAAAAATTTTCCCACACAGGGTGGTAGACTTGTGTTTTCATTAGTTTGATGTTTCCTTCCTTTGATCCTTCATATTGTATGACATACATTTCTATTAGTGCTGTTAGTTTAAATCATTTACAGATTCTTCAATGAAATATTGATATTAGATGACCAATGAAATACACTGATAATAAATTACATACAAAAGCAGCTGTTTTGTGAGCTTCTGGCACTCATAAAACTGGAAGGGCAATTGTACACTCATACATTTCAGTGCTGATATTAAACTATACCTCATCTGAGCATTGGAAATCCTATCCTCAATTAATGTATAACTCGACAAATGTACCAATCATTATTTTACCATTTTAGCTATAGCATTCTTTTTAATCTCTTATGTATAAATAATTTATTTTTATACTTATAAAATTTAGTTGCATAATTATAAGGTGTATTCACATACATTTTTATTTGGTGTTAAACTTGGGTAGGTAAGATAGGAGACTAAATCCCAAAGAAGTTAGAACACTACAGAAGAGAATCTGAATGTAAGCCTAAAAATTCCTCTATAGGAAGAAAATCAGTTATCTACAGTTAACTTCTACATACCTCTAAGACTCTTGTTTTTAAAAGCATATTTTCTGCTGTGATTTCTATGAGCTTAGTTATTTGATTGCTTTGCTTTTATCAAGTTTTGTGACAGAATTGCTTTTAGATAGAGGTAAACTTCTAGTTGTGGGAGTCCATCATGTTAGCCTGTTGGGGAAAAGACAAGTAATATGGAACCTTTTAATGATACTGCAATATAAAATGCCCATTCCATTGGCTTATTTAAAAATGGGAGAGAAGTTTCAATTTTAGAATTTCTAGAAGCTGTAAAGTTTGGATATTTGAATGAGAACATTAGCAGCTTATATTCTGGGCATTGTAATATAACTGGGGCTAAGGCAGTCTGCTTTTTTTCTCTCCCTTCCGTTAACAAATACATTCTTTTCCATTAGAATAGTGTATTAGTTTCCTAGGGCTGCTGTAGCAAATTGTCATAAACTGGGTGGCTTAGAACAACAGAAATTTATTATGATAGTTCTGGAGGCTAGAAGACTGAAATCAAGGAGTTAGCAGGGCCGTGCTCTCTCTGAAGCCTCTAGGGGAGGATCCTTCTTTGTCTCCTTGGTTCTGTTGGTTCATGGCAGTCCTTGGTGTTCCTTGGTTTGTACGTGCATCACTTAGTCTCTGCCTGTGTCATCGCTTGGCTTTCTCCTTGTGTGTCTGTCCAAATGACCTTCTTAAAAGGATACCAGTCAATAGATAAGGGCCCACCGTAATCCAGTATGATCTTATCTTGGCTTCATCTGCGAAGGCCCTATTTCCAAATAAGGTCACATGCACAGATTCTGGATGGACATGAATTTTGGGGGGGCACTATTCAACCCAGTACAAATAATTAAGTGAAAAATTTTTCTGAATTTTAGCACAGCAGTTGAGAATAGTAAAGATTGATGGGTAGTGATGTCAAAAGTAGCAATGCTTTTGATTTTCTATCACATTCAATATTAATTTTTAATTACATAGTTAAATTTTATATGTAAGTAGTTATATAGTAATATTTAAGTAGCTCTGGTGGTGCAGTGGTTAAGCACTTGGCTGCTAACCCAAAGATTGGAAACCCTGTGGAGCAGTTCTACTCTGTCCTATAGAGTTGCCATAGTTGGAATTGACTTGGCAGCAATGGGCTTGGTATGAGTATAGTAATTTATTTACTTGGGTTGATTGAATGTTTCTACAGTTCTTGCCATTGTTACTTCTCTTTCCTGGAGAGTTTAGTCAATCAAAAATAAATTCTTCAGTGAATTCAGAACATGATTTGGTTAATTTCTAATGGTCTTGTAGAGAATATATAGGACTATATCTATTCCATATATTCCTAGATGTAAATGTACCCAAAATATAATCCAGAAATCTTTCCTCTGTCCAATTTGAATAGTCAGGTCTACTTAATTTGGTAACCCAATTACATATATATTCCATATAATGTTTAAAATGTATTAATGTGAAAATATTTTTCTTTCTACTCTTATTTCATGAAATACTGTTATTCACAGTCTTCACATGCATATTTTAATTCTCTACTCTTTTTATGTCCTACATTTTTTATTATTTTACACAGTCAGTATTCATTTAAATTTACCATGTAAGTACAACTTTCCCCAATATTTTATTATGAGAATTTTCAAACATGTAGCAAAATTGAAAGAATTTTACAGTGGACATCCATAAACTCACCACTTAGATTCAACTATTAGCTATTTATTAAATTTTGCTTTATTATGTGTCTATCCATCTATCCATCCTGTATCCATCCAATTAATTCATCTAAATGTTTTGATGTATTTCAGAGTAAATCGTAGACAGCAGTATACTTCCCACTAAATACTTGAGCATGCATATCATTAGCTAGAGTGCAGTGTTTCATTTTTTGATTTTTTTTTTTTTACGGTTTTTGACATTGCATACATTGATATTAAATTACATGCAATGAATGCAAAATATTAAGTGGACATTTGCTATCGCCTACTGCCATGTCACAGATCCTTGGTCTGTGTGATCCTAAGAATCCTTTGTATAGAGCTTTTCTAAGAGGTGTTATGCTTTCTTAGTTGGCAGAATTGCAAGAACTTAACTTTCTTTTTGTTACAACTTCCAGAAGAAATAGGATCAGTTCTGGGTTACAGTCTGTAACAATATGCCCTAGTTTTCTGAGACAATTCCAATTTCAAATATTCCGACCCGTTGTCTCCAGACGCCATTGAAATGACCCTGAAATACCGATACAGTTGTCCCTAGGTATCTGGAGGGACATTGGTTCCAGGACCCCCGTGAATACCAAAATCCGCGAATGCTCAAGTCCCTTATATAAAATGGCATAGTATTTATGTATGACCTGTGCACATCCTCCCACATATTTTAAATGATCCCTCGATTACTTATAATACTTAATACAATGTAAATGCTATGTAAAATCGTTGTTAATGCTTACGCTTAACATTTAATGCTTTCTCAGTCTTTGCAAGCACTTTGTCACGCATCAGAGAGACCATTTTGCCACTATAGGGGCAGCACGAACACGTCCACGAATTGCAGCTTCTCTCTGCTTTATTGTGTGAATGCTTGATTCGCTCTTAACCAACCTTACAGCCCACTTCAGCAAGCAACATGCCACTTTTCAAAAGATCTAAGATTTTTATTTTCTTGTTGAGAGGTAGCACTTTGAGGGATTGCTTTGACCACTTAATTGCATTTTAGGAGCCATTTTTTCACAGAAACAAAGGGTGCACACAACACAAGTAGCAAAAGAACAAGGCAAAAGGCAAACAATGCTCAAAGAGTGCTGGAGAGAGACTGAGGTGTGTGAAATGGCGGGAGGCTACAGCAGGGTATGCCTACACATCACTGCATTTGCGTGGATTCAGCGTAGTGCTCAGCCCATGGCAAATTCAAGTTTTGCTTTTTGGAACTTTTTTTTCCCCTGAATATTTTCAATCCACGGTTGGTTGGATCTGTGGATGCGGAACCCACGGGTACAGAGGGCTGACTATATTTCATTGGCATATCTGTGAATGAATAAAACTAATAGCACTAAAATAAAAATGCATGTCTTAAAATATGAGGAAACAAACATCAAATTTATGAAAACAAAATTCTATCATCCTGTGTAATAGAATTTTTTAATTAGATGTGGTTTATGTGGTACTTTTTCAGTAAAAAGGACGTAATGCAAAAAATAATATAAAATTAAGGTAGCGAGGTAGAATATCTGTTACGGATGTGGTGTTTACTACGTGCCAAGTGCTGTTCCAGGTGCTGAGAATAGAGCAGTTAATAAGACTGCTAAGGTGTCTGTCCTTATGAGGAGGCTTACATTCCTACTGCAGTTGATTGACTCTGATTGGAAGTGATGGCATTAACTATTTACATGTGCCATCGTACTTAGTTACTTTGCTTGTAGGTTAGTGTGTTTTAGTTGTTTTGACTTTAATCATGGAAAAAAATGTATACAAAAGTAGACAAAATAATATAGTGAACTCCCCATGGACAAATCATCCCAGCAGCACTTATCAACTCATGGCCAATCTTGTTTTTGTCTGTACCTCCATCACTTTCCTTCCCCCAATTTTCTAGATTTTGAAGCAAATTCAAGATACCATATTTCAACTGTAAATAAATATTTAAATATGTGTCTCTAAGAAATAAAGCTGCTTAAAAAAAAGGAAGGGATTTTGTATTAAAATTTCTATTACAAATAAAATATTTTAATGTTAAAACAGGTGCAAAGTATATTTTAATGAGATGTTAGAAATATTTTTTAAAGAAACATGGTAATCCCGAATATTTGTATCTAGTTAATAGTGAAATTAAACATTTGTGTTGGAAAAATTGGCAATGAATTTCTATATTGAGTCAAACATAAACCATGAAGTTGGTGCTTTTACTTACTGAAATGCAGACATTTCTCATAAAAGGTAGTTATATGAAATCGGAATTTTTAGCAAATTAAGTAATAATTACTTATTAATCACCCTTTCCGATCTCAAAATTGCAAAACTAATTTGATATGTACCTGATTCTGACTTGATTTTTACCAGCACAAGCGAACTGTGAAAAATCCTTATTTCAGAAATTCAAAGGCCCTTGTAGGAATTCTTCACTAAGATAATGACAAACATGAAAATGTAAATTTCATAGAATTGTAACATTCATAAAAGTATTTAAGTTTATATGCAAGATTTACTTTCCAAATCCTGCCATAGTAGATAAATGATCAAGTAAAATAGTCTTTTAAAGATATTATGAACACATAAACTTTTTATTTTTGGTCTGAATGATCATATCATTAATAAATACTACTTTGGAGGAGCAAGTCCAATAGATTTTATATTTTTTTGGGGAGAATTCTAATAATATCTGCATAAAATTGATACATGGCATAAATATACAAACATTGTTTTAGATTGATTTATTCTGACCTTTTCAATTGATAGGGAAGTTGTAGATATTTTTTATAATGATTAGTATGAACTGAGCAATAAAAATTGATTTCATTGAGGTAAATTCAAATTTTATTTCCAAACTCAAGATTTGAGATACGTGTATTTGAAATAATAGAAATGTTTCAACTCCATTGAGCTTATTTTTTTTAGTTAAAAGTGACCCTGTTATTCTTAAAAACCTTTTAATATATTCTTTATAAGTCATAATTTTTATTTCTAGTTTGTATGTTTTCTAAGATATTCTTAAAATGGAGGATCCAAACATATTAGTACCTGAAGCCATATGTACTTACGTTAGCATTTAGAAAGGAAAATTATGTGTTTTATAGCTCAATGTAAGATTTGTACAAGAATTTCAAATAGTGGTAGTACTTCCATTCAGATCTGTCAGTGCAGGGAATGTAAAGTACTGTTTGAATTTTCTTAATAATGAAAGTTTTTGAAGGGAAATTTCTGAAATCTTTGCCAATGATTACGGATTTTATTGGAAAGAAAAAGAAATTCCTGAATGGTGTATCTGGATAAAACATGAACTCTCTCTCTGAAAATACAATTCCTGCTTTGTCACATGCTGCTACAATGATCTTTATTTCCTTAAATCTTTTCATATACATAGGGAGTTTGCTTTTAAGATTAGATGTCTACGGAGCAGAGATGGCGTAATTTACTTAAATTTAAACATTTTCTCAAAACATAAAGGAAATGCCAATTTGATCTTCATTGCCAGATGTAAGAACAGCTATCAGAGTTTTTTTTCTTTTTCTTTTGCTGATTAACAACTTTTGGAATGATTATTTTCACACACTATTATTCAGTAAAAACATTTGTTAAATGTATAACTAAATGTGACTCAAGTTTTACTTCTTTCGAAGTTTTGCTATATATATATTTTACAATCCTGAAATAACTTCCTAATAACTAGGGCAGTTGAACAGCAAAATTGGCAACTTTGTAAAGTAATAAGCTTCCTATTTGTAGAAGTATTTAGGCAGGTATACTCCACCCTTCCCCCCCCCCCGCCACCATTCCCCCTAATGAGGATATACAAAGCAAACAAATAAGGATATTGTGGAGTGGATTTTTATGTTTGCTTGGAATTGGAGAAATCAGTGATTCTAAGCTTATGAATACCCGTTGCCATCAAGTCTATTCCAACTCATAGTGACCCTACAGGACAGAGCAGGACTGCCCCTTAGGGTTTCCAAGGAGCAGCTGGTGGATTCGAACTGCCAGCCTTTTGGTTAGTAGCCAAGCCCTTAACCACTACGTCACCAGGGCTCCTTAAGCTTATGAATAACAAAGAAATTTTGAATTAGAAAAATGCTATAAATTGTAATCATGTTAATTTTGGCTGAATGCCAGTTTTTTTTAGAAGGTCAGTATTTGGTTAGATTTAATTGAAATCTCTGAGAAAAACAGTTTCTGGAAGAGTCAATAAAATTCGTTCATGTATTATAGTCTGTGTAAGCTTATAGAATATATTTTACAATTTGATATCTAGTATACTAAAGAAGGAAATCACCTTATCCCCGTGGGGTAAAATAGGTCTTTTTAGCTGTCTAATAGATATGATCTATTTATTTTGTCTTTTTTCCCCCTGGCACGTTGTCAGACTTCCTACCCGTTAGGAAATTTGAGTAGTACATAGTAACTGGATAATAATTGAATAGTTATATTTATTAATGCCAAAAAGTAATTTAAGAAAACAGACACTTTTTTTAGTCTTTTTCATAGACTTGCAAAGGTAGTAATCAAAAGAGCAAACATTTTTTTTGAGCACTTGTGTTCCAGACCCTGTGCTAAGTGCTTTACATTCCGTTTACAGTCCTCTAACAACTTCATGAGGTAGGTGTTAGCTTTAGTCCCGTTTTACAAATGAGGAAACTGAGGCTTAGGATGGTAGAGTAACCCATTCTGAATGCTGGATTTTATGCTGGTTTTTTTTTTGTTTTTGTTTTTGTTTTTTGGCTCATATCTGTTAACTCATATTGATCACATCTTAAACCTTGAAAGCTTTGTTCTTCAGATCTCTTTCACATATATCTAATTTGGTATGATAGAAAGATTTACCATAAATGCCAAGGACCAGATTATTTATGGATACACATTCTGTAGCCCTCTACTTCAATTTTGCTACTGTTGAAAATCTTTTTGTTCGGTTATTTTAGAACAGATTCTAATCTAAGGTATTCTTTTCCCTCTGTCCTATCTACCAACTCCACAAAAAACCCACCCAATTTCTAAAACTTTAAAACATTAGCAACATGTAACTTTGAAAATTAGTTCAAATTGTATATTGAGTTCTGGTTTGCTTCCAAATCCAAAGCAAAAAGCTTTCCTCAAAATGTTTTCTTTTGATCTATATCAAAATGTTTCCTTTTGGTCTTTCCAGCTCAGTATCTATCTCCCTGTTTGCTGTTGTTTGTATGTAAAAATCTTGTATTTCTTTTGAACATACAGTTCAAACATTGTAAACCAAGATGTGTTTTATTTCTAAAATCCTTAGGCAATATAGAGATTAGAACTAATGTAATATTCTTATTGTCTGTAGTTTATGTTTTATTAAAATGATTAAAAAATTATAATTTTTCTTTTACCTATGATTCATTTTTAGCATTGCTGCATGTTATTTTGAACACCTGGCTTTCTTCGTTGAACAATTTGATTTCCTTTAATCCATTTGAAAACCTTGCTATTAGTTATAGTCATGCTATTTCATTAATGCATCTTTATTTGTTTATACATTTACCCTATTTGATTAAAGATAAGAACTCCT
This sequence comes from Trichechus manatus latirostris, assembly GCF_000243295.1. Taxonomy (NCBI): domain Eukaryota; kingdom Metazoa; phylum Chordata; class Mammalia; order Sirenia; family Trichechidae; genus Trichechus; species Trichechus manatus. The sequence continues at coordinate 6,435,337 of NW_004444059.1, read as the reverse complement.
GTACTTTTTGAAAACCTTTCCAAAACCAAATAGAGAAGTTAGTGATTTTTATATATTTCTTTTTGTCTGTTTTAGGATGGCTACCATAGAGTAGTTAATATTGTGCCAAAGAAACCACCACTACTAGACAGACCTGGTGAAGGAAGCTACAATAGATATTACAGTCATGTTGATTACCGAGAATATGACGAGGGCCGCAGTTTTTCTCATGATCGAAGAAGTGGTCCACCTCACAGAGGAGTATGTAAATTTCCCCCGTGTACTAATTGTTATTTCTTATAAGTTTAAAATTCATGTAATTTAAAAGATTTATGTGACTGGCCATGGAGGCAGTTGGATAAACACTTCCTGCTTGATGCTCTGTTGAATTGTCTGCTGGAGCTCTCAAATGGGAACTGGTAGTCAATAATATTGGGGTGCTGGACAAAGTGGGTAAGCACTCTGGATAGCTCTAGCTTTATCCAAATGACATTAATTCCAATTAGCCTGCTTTTTTATCCCCTAAATTGACAAGGATTTGCAGAACCATGTAAAAGTAATCTGTCGTCTTGGTGAACTCATAAATAAATGATGAGCAGGTGGTTACCATCTCTTACTGGATGTGCCCACTTATAATTTTTGCATTTTCATGAAACGCTGTTAAGGTTGTTGGGATTCAGTCTCATTTTTGTTATAGTTATTATTAAAGTCAGATTAGAAAGTACTCAAAACATTGTTTGTCATGTAATAAGGACTTTTAAAATGTTACCTGATATTATTACTGTTAAACTATTATAATTTCTCTATCGTTATTACTAATCTAGAAGTATATGTTTGTTTTTCCAGTGGCGATCTGTCATTGAACATGATTGAAACTGTTCCTTGATGCAGTTTTACTATCCTAGCTCGCATGTTTACAACATTGCTCTATTAGATCTTTTTCCTACCTTTTTCCATTTTTACCCTTCCCTACTGTATAATATTGTAATTAACAGTACATATTTAAACATTGTTTATGATTAAATTTTACCACGCTTTGACCCTTGGAATTTGTCTTAATACTTTACATTTGAAGGAATAGAGGTAGGGTGATTTGCTCAGGTTGGGTATATATGGGAGTCCAATTTTCTTTCTTCTACACCGTAGTGATCTGTGACAATTCTAAAGTGATAATGAGACTATTCAGTGTTTTTGAGTTTTTGGTTTTTTTTTCCCCTAAAGTTTGGGGTGTTATAACTTCCTCACTTCTCACAGAATTGATTTTTATTTTGTTCAGTTTTAAATGTCATGCTAGCACTGTTGCAAAAGTAAACATTATGCATTACCTGTATTCTAGAAAATACTGGATTTTCCATCAAAGCCATTCTTTGAGGTAGTCTCAGGGAGAAACAATTTGGCCTTTGCATAAACAGGTGTTATCGCTCTTATCAGAACCCTACAGCCATTTAGTGTGGACAGGGAGTTCTCAGTTCATTGGTCCAATTATTATATGAATCCTCATGAGCATAATTTTTTTTTTTTCTAAAAACTTATAGCATAACAGTGCCTTAACAATAATGTCTTCCATTAATGGTGCAAGTTGTGTTTAATACTTTGCACAACATGTTAAGTTCTCTTAAACAAATTTCTAATCCTGAGGACTGTCATGACAGTAATTCTTCTCTGGAGTTCAGGTGTATAAAGCAAACTACTTACTTGATCCAACTTTTCATTATAGCTTTGGAGTTTTTTGTTTTCTTTTTTTCCTAAATTTCAGTTTCTAGATGTACAATTTAGTGACACTGATAACATTCTTTGAGTTGTGCAACCATTCTCACCCTCCTTTTCTGAGTTGTTCCTCCCTCATTAACATAAACACACTGCCCCCTAAGGTTCCCACCCAGTCTTTTGAGTTGCTGTTGTCAGTTTGATCCCATATGGATAGTTCTTAAAAGAGCATAATACTCAATGCAGATCTTTTTTTTTTTTTTTTTACTAGTTAAGCTAAACTGTTGTTTGGTTTTAAAATGACTTCAGGGGATATTTTTGGTTTAAGGTTTAAAGCTTATCTCAGGGCAGTAGTTTCAGGGGTTTATCCATCCTCCATGGCTTCAGAAAGTCTAGAGTCTGAAAATTTGAAATTCTGGTCTGTGTTTCCCCCCTTTTGATCAGGATTCTTCTATGGAATCTTTGATCAGACTGTTCAGTAATGGTAGCCGGGCATGATCCATTTCTTCTGGTCTCATCGCAAAGGAGGCAGTTGTTCATGGAGGCAATTAGCCACACATTCGATCTCCTCCTCCTATTCCTGAGTCTTCTTCCTCTGTTGCTCCAACTGAATAGATACCAATTTCTGTGCCTTGGATCGCCCTTTGCAAACTTTTAAGACAATGAACTAGGGGGTGGAACAGAAGCACTAAACACATTATTAGGTCAACTAACTGGGATGTCACATGAAATCATGGCCTTAAACCTCCAAACCAAGGAACTAAATCCCATAAGGTTGTACATAAGCAGCCTCAGTGGCTACTCTTTTTTTTTTTTTTTTGTTCATTGTTGTAAATATATCTGTTACACAACTTTTGCCAGTTCAACTTTTTATAGGGTTACAACTTACAGTAATTACAATAATCAACTGTACAACCCTACCCTTAATGCAATTTTTCCATCACTGATAACACCCTCTTCCCCCTCTACCTACCCTGGTAACCACTAATAAACTTTGGTCTCTACATTTGTCTTTTTTTTGTTTTTTTTATATAAGTGTGGCCATACATTATATATATTTTTAATAACTTCTAGAGAGAGTGAAATGGTATCTCATTATGGTTTTAATTTGCATCTCTCTAGTGGCTTAAGTGTGGCCATACATTATATATATTTTTAATAACTTCTAGAGAGAGTGAAATGGTATCTCATTATGGTTTTAATTTGCATCTCTCTAGTGGCTAATGATGCTAAGCATCTTTTCATGTGTCTGGTGGCCATCTGAATGTCCTCTTTGATGAAATGTTGAGTCCTTTGCCCATTTTATAATTGGGTGATTTGTCTGTTTATTGTTGTCAAAATTTCATATATATTTTGGTTATTAAATTCTTGTTGGATAATATGGTTTCTGAAGATATTCTCCTAGTCGGTAGCTTGTCTTTTCACTTTTTTGGTAAAGTCTTGATGAACAAAAGTTTTTAATTTTTGTAAGGTCCCATTTGTTTGTCTTTTGCTGTTTGTGCTTTTGTTATTGTATTAGATAATCCATTGTTGAAAACTAGGCCTGACAACGTTGACCCTACTTGTTCTTTTCAGAATTTTATGATTTTAGTTTGCACATTTAGGTCCTTAATCCATTTTGAATTTGTTTCTGTGTATGGTGTGAGGCATGGGTCCTGTTTCTGCATGTGGATATCCAATTTTCCTAGCACCATTTATTGAAGATACTCTTTTTTTCCCCATGGAATGGACTTAGCACCGTTGTCAAAAACCAGTTGACTATAGATGTGTGGGTTTATTTCTGGGCTATCAATTCTATTCCATTGGTTTATGTGTTTATTGTTATACCAGAACCAGGCTGTTTTGATTACTGTAGCTGTGTAGTATGTTTTAAAATCAGAAAGTGTGAGCCCTCCTACTTTGTTCTTCTCTTTCAACATTGTTTTAGCTATCTGGGGCCTCTTGCCATTCCATGTAAAGTTGGGGGTTGGTTTTTCTATTTCTGTAAAGAAGGCTGTTGGAATTTTGATTGGGATTGCATTGAGTCCATAGATTGCTTTGGGTAGTATTGACATCTTAACAATATTAAGTCTTCCAACCCATGAACTTGGAACATTTTTCCATTTATTTAAGTCTTCTTTAATCTATATCAGCAGTGTTTTATAGTTTTCATTGTATGAGTCCTTCACATCCCTGGTTAGATTTATTCCTAGGTATTTTATTCTCTTAGATGCTATTGTAAATGGAATTGTTTCCCTCATTTTCCTCTCAGATTTCTCTTTGCTGGTGTATACAAACTCAACAGATTGTTTGTTCACCTTTTAGCCTACAGCTGTGCTAGATTCCTCTATTAGCTCTATAGGTTTTCTTGTAGACTCTTTGGGGCTTTCTAAATATAGGATCGTATCATCCTTAAATAGAGATAATTTTACTTCTTCTTTTCCAATATGAATACCTTTTATTTCTTATACTTGTCTTATTTCTCTAGGTAGGACTTCTAATACAATATTGAATAGAAATGATGAGAGTCAGCACCCTTGTCTTGTTCCCGATTTCAGGGGGAAAGCTCTCAGTCTTTCTTCTTTAAGTATAATGTTGGCTCTTGGCTTTTCATATATCCCCTGAAAAATTTTGAGGAATTTCCCTTCTATTCCAGTCTTCTTTAGGGTTTTCATCAAGAAGGATGTTGGATTTTATCAAATGTTTTTTTCTGCATCCATAGAGATGATCATGTGGTTCTTTTCCTTTGTTCTATGGATGTGGTATATTACACCGATTGATTTTCTAATGTTGAACCATTCCTGTATTCCTGGAATAAATTCCACTTGGTCATGGTGTATTACTCTTTTAATATGCTGTTGGATTGTGTTAGCTAGTATTTTGTTGAGGAGTTTTGCATCTATATTCATAAGGAATATTGGCCTGTAATTTTCTTTTCTTGAGATGTCTTTGTCTAGTTTTGATATCAGGGTTATGTTTGCTTCATAAAGTGAATTAGAGAGTACTCCTTCCTTGTGTATCTTTTGGAAGAGTTTAGACAGTATTGGTGTCACTTTTTCTCTGAATGTTTGGTAAAATTCCCCAGTGAAGCCATTTTATCCAGGATTTTTTTCTGTTGGGAAGCTTTTGATCACTGATTTGATTTCTTCACTTGTTATGGGGTCTCTTGTGACTTTCTCTTTCCTCTTGAGTCAGTTTGGGTAGGTTGTGTGCTTCTAAGAATTTATCCATTTCATCTAGGTTATCCAGTTTGTTGCCACACTGTTATTGATAATCTGTCATAATTCTCTTTATTTCTATAGGGTGAGTTGTAATGTCCCCTCTTTCAGTTTTTGTTTTGGTTATTTACATCTTTTATTTGTCAGTCTAGCTAAAGGCTTGTCAATTTTACTGATCTTTTCAAAGACTCAACATCTGGTTTTATTGAATCTCTCTATTTTTCTGTTTTTGATTTTATTTATTTCTGCTCTGATCTTTGTTATTTCCTTTCTTTTGGTGGGCTTAGACTTTGTTTGCTCCTCTCTTTCTAGTTCCTGGAGTTGTCAAGTAAGGCTGTTAATTTGAGATCTTTCTTCTTTTTTGTTGGGGGGAGGTAGGCATTTATTGCTGGAAGTTTCCCTCTGAGTACTATCTTTGCTGCATCCCATAGTTTTGGTATGTCGTCCTTTCATTTTCATTTGACTCTTAAGAAATTTGTGATTGCTCTTTTGATTTCTTCCTTGACCCGTTGGTAGTTTTGTAGTGTGTTGTTTAATTTTTTTAATTTGTGTATTTTCCAGGTTTTTTTCTGTTACTAGCATCAATCTGTTGTGTTCAGAGAAAATACTTTGTGTGATTTTACCCTTTTTAAATTTACGAAGACTTGCTTTGTGCCCTAACGTGTTCTATCCTGGAGAATGATCCATGTACACAAAAGTAGAATGTATATTGTGCTGTTTTTGGGGGGAGTGTTCTGTGTATTTGTCTGTTAAGCCTAGTTGGTTTATAGTATCATTCAGGTTATCTCTTTCCTTTTTGATCTTTCTAGATGTTCTGTCTAATATAGAAAGTGGTGTATTGAAGTCTTCGTCTATTATTGTAGTACTGTCTATTTCTCCCTTCAGTTCTATCAGTGTTAGCTTTATATATACTTGAAGCGATGTTGGGTGCATATATATTTATAAATGTTTAATCTTCTGAGTTAGTTGACCCTTTTATCGCTATATAATGTCCATCTTTATCTCCTCTGACAGATTTTGTCTTAAAGTCTACTTTGTCTGATGTTAAGATTGCTGCTCCAGCTCTCTTTTGGTTATTATTTACACACGGAATATTTTTTTCCATCCTTTCACTTTCAACCTATTTGTGTCTTTGGGTTTAATGTGTGTCTCTTGTAAACAGTATATAATTGGATCATGTTATTTTTTATCCATTCTGCCACTCTCTGCCTTTTGATTGGAGCATTTAGTCCATTTACATTCTCTGTAAATCGATAAGAAGTGACTTATTTCTGTCATTTTGTTATTTGTTTTTTGTATGTCTTAAATCTTCTTTGTCTTTATCCGTTAGTACTTCTCGCTTTTGTGTTTTGTTGGTTTATTATAGTGAGCTTTTTTGGTTCCCTTCTCCTTCCTTTTCTGTATATTTTCTGTATTTTTTTTAGTGGTTACCATGAATATTATATTTAAGAGATTGTTATTTATAACCTTCTAGGAGATTGTATTTATAACCTTCTAAGTTAGGTTGTTACCAACTTAACTTCAGTAACGTACAAGAAATTCTATATCTAAACCATTTCTCTCTCCCCTTTTGTTGTTGTTGTCACTAAATAATGTCTTTATATTTCATATGCCTTGTAACATAATTTTATCCTTGCCTTTTATATATTTGTTATTAAAAAATATGAAGGACAAAACATTTAGAATTATCAAGCATGAATACCTTATTGCTAGCCCTTATACTTGTCCATGCATTTCCCTTTATTAGGGATCTTTCTTTTTTATGTACAGCTTTGAATACTTACTTGTGTCTTTTCCCTTCCATCTACAGAACTCCCGTTGGTTCTTTTTGTAGGGCTGTTCTGGTGGATGTGAACTCTCTCAGCTTCTGTTTTCCTGGGAATGTTTTAATTTCACCCTCATTCTTGGAGGATAGTTTTACTGGGTGTAGTATTCTTGGTTGACAGTTTTTTTTTTTTCTCAGCACTTCAAATAATATTCCATTGCCTCCTGGCCTCCAATGTTTCTGAGGAAAAATCGACATTTAATCTTATTGGGGATCCTTTGTATGTGCCTGTTTACTTATCTCTCACTGCTGTTGGGATTCTCTCTTTATGTTTAATTTTTGAGAGCCTAACTATGATGTGTGTTGGTGTAGAGCTCCTTGCATTTATCCTGCTTGGGGTGCTTTGAGCTTCTTGGATTTGTAGATTCATGTCCTTTGTTAGATTGGGGAAATTTTCTGTCATTATTTCTTCAAATATTCTTTCTGTCCCTTTCTTTCGCTCATCTTCTGGAATTCCCACGATGCGTCTGTTAGGTCTCTTGTTGTTGCCCTATAATTCCATTAAACTGTGCTCAGCCTTCTTGAACCTCCGTTCTTGTTGCTCTTTGGCATCTGTAATTTTAACTATCTTATACTCTAATTTGCTGATTTTTTTCTTCTGTCCGATTAAATCTGTTGGTAATTCCTTCTGTTGTGTTTCTCATCTCAGTTATTGTCCCTTTCAGTTGCAGTATCTTTTTTTAGATCCTTATTTTGTTCTTTTGTTTTATTCTGTTTCTTTTATTTCCTATGTTTTCCCTTAGTTCTTTAATTATGTTTAGTGTTGTTATATTATATTCTTACCTTTTTTTTCATTATTTCGTTATCCCTAAATGTGCTTTTACTCCCTTTGTCATGTTCATTTGTTTCTCTGTTCTTTGTGTGTCTTGTGATTTTTTTTTTGTTGTTGTTGTTGAGACATTGAAATTTTCGAAGGTGTTCACTTTTCTCATTTTCCCCTGTATTACTTTATCCAAGAAACTCTTAGGTGGGTAGAGCCTTTGGCCTTTGCTTACTGTTTCTTCTCCCTCTCTGTGATAGCTCCTTCTCCCTTCCTGGTTTAATTGGGATTTGAAAGTTTCAGATCTTGTATCTTAACTTTCAATGTCTCCCAGACACACTAGAGAACACGACACGCTGTGGTCAGTCTGTCCGCCAGCAGCCATTGCCACTCAGGCGAGATATTGTGTGCTAATCAATCTTTCCACCAGGGGGTGCTGCCCCCATCTCTGGTTATTACTGCCTTCTCTTCTCTGTTTCTGCAATCACGTTTTTAGTCGGGAAACCCACACCCAGCAAGCTGTCTTTAGGGCTGGGTGTTGCCCTCTGGCTTTGTGGGGGTTGCTTATACCTGAGCTGGCATTCAGGGGAAGCACAGGCAGACTTTCCTTTGTTTCAGGAGAATGAGGGGCTGGCACTCCCCTGAAGGACCTCTGAAGGATCTGTCTTGTTGATTTCAGAGCCCCAGTGGCACTCTGGTGGTTGGGGCCAATCTCCACTTAGGTGACCCACCTCCTGACTCCACTGTAGGGAACCTTCTGTAGCAGTTCATGTCAGGTCAGCAGCCAACAATTACCAGTTGGTGGTGGGGTAGTCACACACCGATTGAACCCCCAGGGAGATCTGCCTTGTTTCTATCAGAGCCCGCCCCATTGTATTTTGGCTGTGGGTGTAGCCTCCACTCAAGACGTCTGCTTCCTAGCACACAGCAGCCTCAGTCAGCAGTCCTTGACGCTGACTCTAAGGGGAGCAGACAGACCCAAACTGATCCCCACGGAGGTCTGTCCTGTTGGTTTCAGAGGCCTGAGCTGTTGAGTACACAGGGAGGCAGGTAGAGTGCTGACTTTGGGAGCAGACTCTACTGCGGGGGTCTTCTGTAGCAGTTTGCTACAGCCTGGAAAGCAGCAATCACCAGGTAGGGGAGGTGGTGTCACGCTCTGGTCAGATCCCCGTGAAAGTCTGCCTGGTTGCTATCAAAGTCCCCCTGGGTAGATTGTTGGCTGTGAGAGCAGCCTCTACTCAAGACTCTTGCTTCCTAACACACAGCAGCCTAATCAGCAGTTCTCAGCATCAATTGGAAGTAGGGGCAGACTAAACCTTATTGACCTCCAGGGAGATTTGTCTTATTGGTTTCAGAGGCCAGAGCTGTAGAGTACGTAGGGAGGCAAGTAGAGTGCTGACTGGGAGCAACTCCACTGTAGGGCCCTTCTGTAGCAATTCACAGTAGGCTTGCAGGTAACAGTGTCCTGGTGGGGTAGAGGCTGTCATGCTCCATACACACCTCCTGGGAAGTCTGCCTTGTAACTATCATAGCCGTCCCTATAGTATATTGGCTGTGGGTGTAGCCTTCACTAAAGATGCCTGTTTCCTAGCACACAGCAGCCTCAGTCAGCAGTCCTCAGCACTGACTGAATTGGGGAGCAGATAGCCCTGAACTAACTTCCCAGGAGGTGTGTCCTGTTGGTTTCAGAGTCCTGAGCTACAGGATGCGCAGGGAGTCTGGTAGAATGTTTACTATGGGAACAGGCCCCACTCTACAGACCTTCTGTGGCAGTTCACAGTAGGCTTGCAGCTGATAGCATCAGGGTGGGGAAGGTGCTAGCATACTCCAGATGGAGCCCCAGGGAGGTCTGCCTTGTTGCTCTCAGAGCTCCCCTAGAGTATGTTGGCTGTGGGTGTAGCCTCCACTAAAGATGCCTGCTTTTTGGCACACAGCAGCCTCAGTCAGCAGTCCTCAGCACTGACTGAAGGGGGGTGCAGATGGACCAGAACTGACTTCCTAAGAGATCTGTCCTGTTGTTTTCAGAGGCCTGAGCTATGGGTTGTGCAGAGAGGCAGGTAGAGTTTTGACTATGAGAGCGGACTCCACTGCGCAGGCCTTCTGTAGCAATTTGCAGTAGGCTTGTAACCAACAGTGTCTGAGTGGGGGAGGTGTAGACACATTCCAGGTGGAACCCTGGGGAGGTCTGTCTTGTTAATTTTAGGGCAGAAGCTCCAGGTCTTGTTTCTTTGTACAGGCGGGGGCTGTGGTGGTTAGGGGAGCAGGCTTTTTTTCTGGGGCCACTATGCCCATTCACAGCAGCCAGTGGCCCATGTGGCTGGGGTAAGGGCAGGGATTTGGGGGGAAGCAGTATTCCCACTGCATGCAACCCATTGTTGATTCTTGCCTGTCTGCAGTTCCCCATTGCTGTCCTTTGCTCCCTGATTCAGAGCCCTTCAAAGCCAAGCACTGTTTCCTTTTTGTATTTCTTGTTCTACTTGTGGAGGAGGGTTGGAACCATGGTTTGTTTACACCGCCATCTTCCTAGAATCCTGTTTTTTGTTTTCTTTATATTTAATGTTGAGAAGGAAAACAATGAGTACATTTTACTTATGTCATGGTAGGGTATGTGATGCTAAAGAGGGAAATAAAGGTAATCTATTTTAGCTAAATCCATGTTTCTGATTGTAAGTAATTAGCATATGTGTTGTTCTATGTATAATTCTAAAGTAATTGGGTGTGAGTTGCTGTGTACTTTATATGTCTGCCTTAGAGGACAAAGTGTGCTTCTTTGATTAATTTTAAACTTAGTACTACATCTTGCTCTAATATAGCTTATTAATAAATGACAGTTTCTTTTTCTTTTTCCTTTTAATAAGTTTTTGGATTCAGTTTGCTTGTATTTTGTTGAGTATTTTTGCATCTGTATTCATCAGGGATATTGGTCTGTACTTTTCTTGTGATGTCTTTGTCTTTTGTCTGTATCAGGGTAGTGCTCGCTTTAATAGAATCAGTTAGATAGTGTTCCCTCCTCTTCTATTTTTTGGAAAAGTTTAAATAGGATTATAGTCACCTCTAGAAATATTTGATAGAATTCCCCAGTGAAGCCATCTGGTCCAGGAATTTTCTTTGTTGGGAGGTTTTTGATTTACTGATTCAGTCTGTTCACTTACAGGTCTGTTGAGATCTGCTAACTGTTCTTGAATCATTGTTGGGAATTTATGCGTTTCAAGGAATTTGTCCATTTCCTCTAAGTTATCTAATTAGTTAGCTTATAACTATTCATAGTACTCTTTAAAGTCCTTTTTATTTCTATAGGATAGGTTGTGATGTCCCCACTTCTGTCTCTAATTTTAGGTATCAGCCTTTGCTCTCTCTTTTTCTTTGTCAGTCTACCCAAAGGTGTGTCGATTTTATTGATCTTTTCAAAAAACCACTTTCTGGTTTTTGTTGATTCTTTCTATTGTTTTCCTATTTTCTGTTTCTTTTTTTTCTGTTCTGATCTTTACTCCTTTCTTCTGGTAGCTTTGGGCTTAATTTGCTTTTCCTTTTTTGCTCCTCGAGTTGTAGAGTTAGGCTGTTGATTTGGAATCTTCTTTTTCAAGGCAGGCATTTACTGGTATAAATTTCCCTCTGAGTACCTCCTTCTCTGCCTCCTGTAGGTTTTGGTATGTTGTTTTTTCATCCTTGTTTGATTCCAAGTATTTTTTTTCCCCTCTTGATTTCTTCTTTGACCCATTGGTTGTTTATTAATGTGTTATTTCATTTTCATATATTTGTCTGTTTTCCAGTTTTCTGTTATTAATTTCTAGTTTCATTCCATTGTGATCAGAAATGATACTTTGTATGATTTCAGTCTTTTTGAATTTACTGAAATTTGCTTCGTGTCCTAAGATATGGTCTGTCCTAGAGAATGATCCCATGTGCACTGGAGAAGAATATATGTGGTGCTGTTATGGAGTGGGGTGTTCTGTATATACGTCTGTTAGATTTAGTTGGTTAATAGTGTCGTTCAAATCTTCTATTTCTTTGTTGATCTTTCTAGTTGTTTTCTCTGTTATCAAAAGTGGTGTATTAAACTCTCCTACTATTATTATAAATCTGTTTATGCCTTCAAATCTGTCAGTGTTTGCTTTATAAATTTTGGGACTTTGAGGTTAGGTGCATGAATGTTTATAATTGTTATATCTTCTTGCTGCATTGACCCTTTTATCATTACATAATGTCCTTCTTTGTCTCTGATAATAGATTTTGCCTTAAAGTCTATTTGTCTGATACTAAAATTGCCACGCCTGATCTCTTTTGATAACCGTTTATTTAGAATGTTTTTGTCCATCTTATCACTCTCTATCTGTGTCTTTGTGCGTAAGGTGTGTCTCTTGTATACAGGATGTAGATGGGTCTGTTATTGTATCCTATCTGCCACTCTCTGCCTCTTGATTGGAGCATTTAATCCATTTACATTCACACTAATTACTGATAAAGGAGAAGTTCATTTTGTTACTCATTTTTTGACAGTGTTATTATATTGCTTTAAATTGTGTTTTTTTAATGGGAAGTAAGGTGAGAAAAGAAAACTTGAACAGGAAAAGTGAGAAAGTTCTTTACTGGCCTTGAATCTGAAAGTCAGTGAAAAAATTTGACAGAAAGAAGAATAAAATGAAAGATCAAGAAATGTATGCTTGATTAATTTTAGCCTTTGTCCTGAAACAGTCCTTAACTTTTGTGATGTTGGTATATGTGTCTTTGGCAATAAGGCTGTTTGGGCTTACCAAAGAAACAATTTAAGCATTTTAATAGGAATAAATGGTAACATAATTCTCAGTCGTTCTACCATTTTAGCCGTTGAAATGGTTGACTTGCTGTTTCTTTTTTCTTTTTTGTGCCTTTGAAGTTCAGGGAAATTTAGAAAAGTATTTTCTGTCCTCAGATTATTTTGGTTTAGAGGCTAATTTCTAGTAATGCTATTAGATATATCCTGCTTGGCCAAAATAATATAAACAAATATCTAAATTAACTTTTTCATGTTATAGGATGAATCTGGCTGTAGATGGACAAGAGATGATCATTCTGGAGGTCGACAGCCCGAATACAGGTAAAAAGATAAAAATAATAACCTACTTTGATACTTGAGTCACTGAGGTGTCTGCTCTTGAAATCCAACCTGTAGGCAGATAGATAAAATATTTTATTAGGCTTTAGAATTTTGAAAACAACAAGTGTTATATTCTTTTTGTGACTGTGTAATGTAACAGTAATAGTTGATTGCCGGTATTATACATGTGTAGGCATTTTGTAATTGATAATAAAAATATATATATTTAAAATATTTGAACTATTGATATATCAAGTTAATTATTAAAATAGAATACAAATGCTGTTTTTCTGATTACTAATGAGGAGCCTTAGTTCTGTTCTTCGTACACGGTATGGATTATAAGATAAGTGTTAGCTTAAATAGAAGGTAAGACATTTTTTCAGAATTACCCTTCCGAAAATATTTACATCTGTACAAAGTGTCTCATAAGGCTTTCTTTCAGTTGCTTTATTTTGATTAATAAAGCTCTGGTAGAAAAACATGTTTGGGAGGGACCTCAGTCATTGTTAGCTTGGTTGCTGATAGAAAACATCTGAAAGAATAGTTAGGGGGGAAAAAGAGGTACAGATTTAACCAGGTTGATAATTTGTTGACTATGTGACCTCACAGTGGTAGTGTTGGGCGCTGTAAAAGTATCTTATTAAAGATCTGTTATGAAATGCCAGGGAAGAACCCCAACCTCATAGAGGACGGCAAGGAGTAAGCTGGCCATGGTTCCATAGGACCAAATTTGTAGACAGAGAGACTCAGTGGGCTAGAGCAAGACAGTTTTTTATTCACAGCATAGCAGCCAGCAGGAGCATCAGCATGGTAGTGCTAGTTCTCTGCCCCCAAGTTCCAAGGGCAGAGGGATGAGCGTAGATGATGGCTAGGCATATGGTGAGTTGCATCGCAGCTGAGCAGCCGAAGACCAAGAGCTCGGTACGTTTTGTAGCAAGCAGGAAGCAAGCCAGGTCCCCTTCCCCGGGGAGTGAGCAGTCACACACAGTAGTCATGCTGTGGTCTCTTTGACTCATTTAATTGTCTTTGTGACCAGCAACTTCTCAGTATCAGGGGATGGTTGTTATTGTTGTTATGTGTTGTCAAATCGACTCTAATTCATAGTGACCCCACGTATAACAGAACGAAACGTTGCCCGGTCCTGCACCATCTTTATAATAGTAGATATGTTTGTGCCCATTGTTGCGGCCATTGTATCAAGCCATCTCATTGAGGGTCTTCCTCTTTTTCATTGATCCTCTACTTTTCCTCTGATGTCCTTTTCTAGCATTAGTCCCTCCTGTTAACATGTCCAAAGTAAGCAAGACAAAGTCTTGCCATCTTTGCTTGTAAGAAGCATTCTGGCTGTTCGTCCTCCAGGACAGATTTGTTCATTCCTCTGGTAGTCCGTGGTTAGGCCTTGTAATTTGGCATGTATGGCAAGGATGTGCAAAGACACCCAGGACTGTGGTAGACTGTCTCTCCCAAGAGAAGCAGTAGAGAGAATAGATACTGGAAAATGCTTTGATAAAATTAAACAGTCAGTCATTTAAAAACCTTTTAGCAAGCTAGAAATGGAAGAGAATTTCCTTGACCTGATAAAAGGACATTTGCTGTACAGAATGGTAAAATTAGAAGCATTTGCTTTAAAATCAGAAAAAAACAATGGTACCTGCTATCACTGCTTCTATTCGATATGGTGGTGGAGGTTTCAGCCCTCACAATAAAACAGGAAAAAGAAATAAAAGGTGTAAGGGTTAGAATTAAAGAAACAAAACTATTTATAGATGATATAATTATGCAGAAAGAGAATTCACAGACTGAGAAGTATTAAGAAATTAGCAAGTTTAAGTATAATAAAATCGACTGTCAGCAGCATAAATTAGAAAAATGTATGCTATAGAAAATACTTTAAATTACAATATAAGGAGTAATAGAAATAAATGCAGCAAAAGCTGTGTAATACCTATATAGAGGAAATTACCAGTCAGTTCTAAAAGACATGAAAGGAGACCTGAATAAAAGGAGCAATGTATGGCATCCATGGCTTGGAGGAGTCAGTATCGTAAGGATTTCATCTCTCCTCATGTTAAGGCATGAATTCGGTATGGTTCCAGTAAAAATTCCAACAGGATTTTTTTTTAGGGAAGATGACAAGCTGATGCTAAAACAAATATGAAGGAATAAAAGACCAAATGGCAAAAATAGTCTTGAAAAAATTATTTGGTTAGCTAATGGTTCATTCCCCTCCCGCACCCAGGAACTAGCTCTTGTATTTATTTTAGTTCTATTGCTTTTCAATTTTCTATATATTAATTCCTGTTTTTATCTTTATTAATTCTCTCCTATCTTTTTTTGGCTTTTTATTTTTTTTTCTCTGTGGTATTTATGTATATACGTATGTAAAATATAAAATGTTACATACATGAAATTAAATCATATATATAACCCTCTCAGCCCCCACAGCTGTGTTAGCAGCTTGGTGTATGTCCTTCTGTGCTTTTCTCTATATGCTTAAACATTTAAGGTTTTTGATTGTTGTTAATGAGATCACGCTATACATAACCCATACCTGTTGCTGTCGAGTCGATTCCAACTTATGGCAATCCCATGTGTTACAGGGTAGAACTGCTCATAGAGTTTTCTTGGCTGTAATCTTAACAGAAGCAGATTGCCAGCCCTTTCTTCCAATGCTGTACATACTTTTCTCTAAGTTGCTTTTTTCTTTCATTGCCTTGTAGAAAACTCTCCAATTTATTTGGTTTAACTCTAATTGAATCTTCTGAGTGGCCAAGTAGTATTCTGTGGTGTGAATATGCCAAATAATTTAGCTAGTCACCTATTGGTGAATATTCATTGCTTCTAGTACAAAACAAATCCTAGTACCTAATATCTTTATGAAATGGTACTTTAATTTCTATGGATAGATTTCCAAAAGTGGAATTTCTGGATCAAAGGACATACGCATTTTAAAATTTAGTAAATGTTGTCAGTTTGACTTCTGAAAACACTGTAACACTTCAAGTTTCCAGTTTTTTAATCTAACGTTTTGATTTGGGTGTTAAATTTATCATTCTTTCCTTCTTGTTTGTTGATATAAGTAGGGTTTCAAAATTTCCTTTAAGCACTGCTTTAACTGTATTCTTTTACATAGATCAAGGGGCAGTCAAACAGAACAAGGGGATATTGCATGGTTTAAAATCAGGAAAGGTGTGCATCAGGGTTGTACCCCTTCACCATATTTATTCAGTCTGTATGCTGAGCAAAAAATCCAAGAAGCTGGAGTATATGAAGAAGAATACATCATCAGGATTGGAGGAAGACTCATTAACAACCTGCTGTATGCAGATGACACAACCTTGCTTGCTGAAAGCAAAGAGGGCTTGAAGCACTTACTGATGAATATCAAAGACTACAGCCTTCAGTATGGATTGTACCTCAACATAAAGAATGTAAAAATCCTCACAACTGGACCAATAAGCAACATCGTGATAAATGGAGAAAAGATTGAAGTTGTCAAGAATTTCCTTTTACTTGGATCCACAATCAACACCCATAGAAGCAGCAGTCGAGAAATCAAATGACGCGTTGCATTGGGCAAATCTGCTGCAAAAGACCTCTTTAAAGTGTTAAAAAGCAAAGATGTCACTTTAAGGACTAAGGTGTGCCTGACCCAAGCCATGGTGTTTTCAGTCACCTCATACGTTTGCGAAAGTTGGACAATGAATAGGGAAGACCAAAGAAGGAACTATGCCTTTGAATTACGGTGTTGGCGAAGAATATTGAATATACCAGGGAATGCCAGAAGAATGAAGAAATCTGTCTTGGAAGAAGTACAGCCAGAATACTCCTTAGAAGCAAGGATGGTGAGACTTTGTCTTATGTACTTTGGACATGTTATCAGGAGGGACCAGTCTCTGGGGAAGGACATTATGCTTGGTAAAGTAGAGGGTCAGCAAAAAAGAGGAAGACCCTCAAGGAGATGACACAGTGATTGCAACGATGGGCTCAAACATAACTCGTGACGATGGCAGGACTGGGCAGTGTTCCGTTTTGTTGTACATGGGGTTGCTATGAGTCAGAATCGAGTCAACGGCACCTAACAACTAGATTCCATAGATTCTGATATGTACTAATTTTATACAAGTAGTCCCCAACTTAGAGTGGGGTTCCACTCTGACGACTCTGTCGTAAGTCAGTTCTGATGTAAGTTGACTACCTCTTTTTTTTTTTCTTTTAAGTTTTCATTATTATTGCCTTTTATTATCTGTATCTTATACTGTTTTAAGTCAGTTCTGGTATAAGTCAAATACCTTTTTTTTTCTAGTTTTCATTATTATTGCCTTTTATTATCAGTATCTTTATAAATCTGATCTTTGAACATCTGCAAGTGAACATCTGAGAATGATAACATCAGCAAATTACGCACTGCAACATAGTACGTAGTACGTATTACTAATGATAAGACGTATAGAAAAAAAAAAGACCGCCATAAGTGTGTGGCGTGTCGTTGCTCGAATTTGTTGTAAGTTGGGGACTACCTGTATTAATTCTGACATATAGTATATTCTGGTTATTCTGTGGTTTTGGTTTTGATCCAAGAATTATTTGAGAGTGGTTACATTTTTAGGAGATAGGGTTTTCCTTTCCTTTGTTCATTGTCTAGTGGTAATTTTTATTTCTGTTGCATTGTGATCAGTGAATGTTGACTGTACTGTTGTTCTACTTTTTGAAATTCAGTGATCATTAGTTGATTAGTTGATTAATTTTTTTAACTGTGCCATGAATATTAAAAGAGGCTGTATTCTCTTTTAAGGGTATAGAGTTTATTCTGTTTAGTATGTTCATTTGATAAATATTTTTTGAGTGTCTGGTATAAGTCAGATAGTTTTCTAGACTCTAGGGTCAAAAGCCCCTACCCTCATAAAGCCTATGTTTTAGTATGGCTTATAGACAGTAAGGAGTCCCTGGGTAGCCCAGATGGTTAATACACTTGGCTACTAACTGAAAGGTTGGTGGTTCAAGGCCACCCACAGGCCCTTTGGAAGAAAGGCCTGACAGTCTACTTCTGAAAAATCAGCCATTGAAAACCCTATGGAGCACAGTATTACTCTGACACACATGAGATAGCAACTGTGTGTGTGTGTTTTAACAGATGGTAAACATAAAAAGGAGCCCTGGTGGCGCAGTGGTTAAGAGCTCAGCTGCTAACCAAAGTGTTGACAGGTCAGATCCCACCAGCTGCTCCTTGGAAACCCTATGAGGCAGTTCTGCTGTGTCCTGTAGGGTCACTATGAGTCGGAATCAACTTGATGCCAGTGGGTTAGATTTCCGATTTAAAATAAGAAACAACATAATTTTAATGAAAGGAATTAGATTAGGTTAATGGAGTAGAGAGTGCTTCTGCTGTCCACACTTCTTGTACCTTCACTTGATGTCAGAGTGTCTTGAGTACTGTCTGAAGTTTTTTTGCTAACAAAAGCTATAGGTTTTACTAACTGGCATCAGTTTGAATGTCTATAAGCTGTTCTCTGAAGGAGCTCTGGTGGAGCAGTGTTAAACTGCTCAGCTGCTAACCAGAAGGTCAGTGGTTTGAACTCACCAGCTGCTCTGTGGGAGATAGATGTGGCAGTCTGCTTCTGTAAGGATTTACAGCCTTGGAAACTCTGTGGGGCAGTTCTGCTCTGTCCTGTAGGGTCGCTATGAGTTGGAATCAACTTGATGAAGTGGGTTTGGTTTTTGGCTTTAAGCTGATCTCTATCAATTGGTCCATTGAAGGCTTCCTTCCTAAAAGACTTTTTAAGTAGATAGAAAATAGGTATTGTTTTAGGAAGAAAAAAAAACCACAAAAAACCTACATTTGTAAGCCATGCAAAGAGAGTGATTGTGTGTATTGGTAAAAGGATAATGTTCTGAGCAATTAGGAAAACCACACTAGTCTGTGTTTTGTCTTTGTTCGTGGGGTGTACACAGTGATTCTTTGCATTGTAGGAGGAAAATATTGGAACATTAACAAATAATTTTATTTGAAATAATTTTTAGGTTTAGATAAAAGTTGTGAGAATAATACAAAGAACTCTGGTAACACTTCACCCAGAGACCTCATTAATGCCTCCAACAGTGTCCCAACAGTGTCCTTCATAGCAAAAAGATCTATCTAGGCTCACAGGTCTTACTTTTGTTGAAATCATCAATTTGGAACAGCTGCTCAGTCTTTGCCTTGACTTTATGGTTTACCATTTTTGTCAAGATGAATACAAGGCTGTCATTTTGTAGAATGTTCTCAATTTAGGTTTGCCCAGTGTTTCCTCATGATTAAATCCAGGTTATATATTTTTGGCAGGAAAATCCTTGAAGTAATGCTGTATTATACTGCATCCTGTTAGATGGCACATGTTGTTGATTTGTCCGCTTAGTGGTTTTGTTGACTTTTATCACTTGCTTAATATGGAATCTGCAAAGTATCTTCACTATAAAGTAATCCTTGTCCCTGAAATTAATAAGTATTTCATGTGCAGGTATTTTGAAACTATGTGACTATGCCATTCTTCATTCCACTTTCACCCACTAGTTTTAGCATCCACTGATGTTTCTTGCCTTAGTTAATTAGTAATATGATGGTTTTCAATGAGTAATTTTCTAAATGGACTGTTCTATATTTATTATCTTGGTATTCAGTTGTATGAAAGAGCTTTCGCTACATCCTTCCCCTTTTAAAAAAACTTTATTTATATCGGTGTGGACTCATGAATTCCCTTTTTATTTAGTGAGTTATAATCCATCGTTATCATTATTTTGATGTCCAGATTTGGCCAGTGAGTATCACTTCGATTTAGCTCATATGTTATTTTGATCCACATCATTCTTTGATCACTTTGTTACTTTGTGTAACAAGATGTTCAAGGCTTATCTTAATACTTTTCCCTGTTCCAGCCCTAAGATCAGCCATTTCTCCAAGGAACGCAGGTTGTCTTTATTGGAGAGTGATTTTTTTGAAACCAAGATCTGGACACTAGATATACACAGACTTTCACATCTATATTTATTTCTATACTGTATTTATGCATATTGAAGAGCAGAATTTCATGGCAATACCCGCAATTCTAATCCATCCCACAAGCTTTATTCTAGTCTCCTTACTTTCCATATTTATGCTTCTTTTTTTCATCAGTAAGAAACCTGGCTCCCAGTTGTTGGGAGAGACAGTTCTCTGTGGGTCTCTTGCACTGCTACATGTTTTGCCAAGATATGCCAAGAATGCAAGGCCCAGACCACTATTTTCGCAGGCTGTTTCTCGGAGTTATGTTTGCAGTTAGCAATCTTGAGAGATAAGGTAATGTCTCCCTGTGCGTCAAGAGCAGTTTTGCTTCTTGCTTACTGTAAAATAGTGGGTTCCCTAAGTTCAGTGTTCCTCAGCAGTGACCCAAACCCACTGTATATCTAGCATCCATCTAGACTTATATCTCATTGCCCCTGTGGAACTTCGGGGGAACTGATGTAAACATGCTCATGCTCATGCTATTTGCTGAGCTATGAGGATTAAAATACTTGGTCTCTAATCCTGGAATCTTGTGTCTTTTGCCACTGTCCATGAGATAATAACAGGGTCATTGGTAGTTCAGTGACAGAATTCTTGCCTTCCATGAGGGAGACCCATGTTTGATTCCCGGACGGTGTCCCTCATGTGTAGTTACCACCTATTTGTCAGTGGAGGCTTGTGTGTTGCTATGCTGCTGACAGGTTTCAGTGGAACCTCCAGACTTAGAGGGACTAGGAAGAAAGGACTGGCACTCTACTTCCAAAAATTAGCCAGTGAAAACCCTGTGGATCACTAAAGTCCAGTTTGCATTCGGTCGTGGGAATGGTGTAGGACTGGGCAGCATTTCATTTTGTTGTGCATGGAGTCGTTGTAAGGCAAGGGCCCACTCAACAGCAGCTAACAACAACTTATTAACTTGTAAGTAGGGTTAAAATCAACTCCTAAACCTGATACCAGTATCCTCAGTATGGTCAAGCCCCTGTATGTAGCTAATGCTCTGACCCTGTGGGTCTTCTCTCCCTCTCCGGCACTGTCCTTTAGCAGGTTGACATCGCTGGCTGTTACTGGGCTGCTTTACTTTAGCACCATCTTTCTGTTCCGCTGTTACTGGCAGTGGAATTTTCTACTTAATAATTTAGCTCATCTTCTTCACTTTCTGTTTTATGTATTTCATGTTGTAGAACTTTATTTACTTTGTAAATCCAATGTACCTGTAGTAGTGGTTCAAATTTAAATATGTCTTACTAATGGGAGTGTGGAATCATTGGAAGCAACTGGCTTTAAATAATAGCGAACAGAAAAAGAGAATCTCTTAAGTTTTTAATCAGCCTCCCCATCCCCCCCCGCTCTGAAAGTCGTCACTTTTTACTTAATAGAGCCACATACTAATAATTTATCTATGTTCCAAGTATGTTGTTACCTACTTGTATTGGGTCTGTATTTACACAAAGATTATATTATCCATTTGTCGAAAATATACTTGTACATGAAATTCAGAATACATTAGGATCTAGTATTTCATTTTGTATTAAAGGAACATGTCCTGCCCTACCAGGAGTTATTGATTTAGACATAATTAGATTGTTTTTAACAGTCATTTTTTTTCTGTAGTTGTGAAGTCTTATGAAAAACCTTAGGATGAAACTGAATTAAAGTATTAAATAATGTTTTACAATATAGAACAAGAGTGTCACCAAGTGGCCAGTATATTTTATTTTAAAATACTTTTTTTTCTGTATTCACATATGGAAATTTTTTATTTAAGTAGTTCAGTATTTTCATACTTATTGATATTCTTAAAAAATAGACTAATTTCTAATTTTATTATTTTATAGTTGTTTCTCACTCTTAGGTGATAAACTGTTTGACAAAGAAAAATGCTATAAAGCGTCTGTGTTTCTTTGGTTTAGTTCAGTGGTACAAACATTTATTGTTTACTGTGTGGGAGGCACTGTGCTTATACCACTAGCTTACAATGTAGTGAGTCAAATAGATGCGCAAATAGGTAACAAAATATGATACATGCTGAAATTGCATGAAGTGACATAGGAGGACAGATGAAGAAGCACTTATCCTATGCTGGGGTTTTAGAAAAGGTTTCCTGCAGAAGCTGATAATGTGATCAAAACCTGAAGGAAAAATAGAGTTAACCAGGAGAAGAGTCATGGGGAGCAAACGGATAAAAGAACACGAGCATAGCTATATAAAGCATGATGGGTAGCAGTGTTAATAGATGAATGTGTTTGGGATGAAACTCTAAGAAGTCTAGATTTTATTCTTTTTTAGCAGTGGGGAGCTTCTGAAAAATTTTAACCTGTTGGTGGTGGTCAGGGGGTAAGGTAATGCAGTCAAATTGCAGGGGTCTTGGAATCTGCATTCTTTTTTATTTTATTTTATTGTTGTATTTTAAGTGAAAGTTTACAATTCAAGTTAGTCTCTCATATAAAAGTTTATACATACATTGTTATGTGACCCTAATTGCTCTCCCTATACTGTGGCAGCACCTTCCTCCTTTCCACCCTGGATTTCCTATGTCCATTCAACCAGCTCCTGACCCTCTCTGTTTTCTCATCTCACCTCTGGACAAGAGCTGCCCATTTAGTCTCATGTATCTACTTGAGCTAAGAAGCACACTCTTCATGAGTGTCATTTTATGTCCCATAGTCTAGTCTAATCTTTGAAGAGTTGGCTTCAGACATGTTTTTAGTGCTGGGTTGACAGAGAGTCCGAGGGCTATGCTTTCTGGGGTTCCTCCAGTCTCAGTCAGACCATTAAGTCTAGTCTTTTTAGTGGTATTTAAGTTCTGCATCCCACTTTTCTCCTGCTCCAGCAGGAACTCTCTGTTGTGTTCCCTGTCAGGGCAGTCATTGGTGGGAATGTGCGTTCTTAACAAGTCCCCTGGATGATTGTGATGTGGATGGTCTGGAGACTAAAGTCTGAGAAACATTGACTTCTGTTGGCGGCTGGTGACTGACAAACCTGTATCTATAGCACTGGCTTTTCTTCTAAGCTCAAAATCTCTACATCTTACTGCTTACTAGGCGTTTTAACCTGGAAATCCCAAACTTCATGTTGAAATGAAATACATCATTTTTGCTAGCATTGCTGCTTACTCTCCAAACTTCGTAGGCACGTGGTTAGACTACATTTCCTAGCCTTCCTTACAAACAGATGTGGCCACGTGACTTATTTATCGCCAATGGAATATGAGTAGGAGTTCCACGTGTACCCTTCCACGCATGCTTACCCCTTCCCATGTTGTGAGGTAGGACATGGAATGGAATGGCATCAAATGTGTGACCTTGAAAGACACATATTGAAATAGCGAAGCAGTCGTCAGCTTGGGTGCTTGGATGATTGCATGGAGCAGGATCTCGCCCTCCTGAAATGCCTGCCCTAGACTGTTAGGTGGTAGTTACCTAAGCTTCTTTTGTGTTTGAGTCATTACAGTTTTTGGTATTATTGTTTCATCAATTTAGGCATATTTTACTTCTATAACAGCAGGCACTGTTTTAGGTATTAGAGATCAAATTGAATAACACAGATGAGATCCCTTTTCTTAAGGAACATATTCTAGTTGGGGGATTTCTTAGTCCATATCCATATCGAGAACAATCTTAACTGTAAATTTGTGGTTTTGTGAAAAGGGCTCTGGACTTGGTCATCAGACTTCTAATCTCAGCTCTGCAGCAGAATAGTTGTTTGATTTTTTTTGGTAGGGTGGAATTCAGGGTAATATGGAAAATCCCTTAGCTTAAGTCACGGTTT
Organism: Trichechus manatus latirostris; assembly: GCF_000243295.1. Taxonomy (NCBI): domain Eukaryota; kingdom Metazoa; phylum Chordata; class Mammalia; order Sirenia; family Trichechidae; genus Trichechus; species Trichechus manatus. The sequence continues at coordinate 6,412,006 of NW_004444059.1, read as the reverse complement.
CTACATTTCTCGTTCTGTTTCTACATTAAAAAAGACATTTGATGTCTACTCTTAATTCATTTGCTTTACTAGTTATCCAGCTACTTTCTCAAAATGAATCTTGAAATTTTAATTTATTTTTTAAGGTTTTATTTATTTTTTGTCATTGGTGAGAATAATAATCACAGCAAAACATACACCAGTCGAACAGTTTCTACATGTACAGTTCAGTCGTGTTGAATTGTACCTTTGGGTTGTGCAACCCTTCTCATCTTCCTTTTCTGAGTTGCTCTCTCCCAGTTAACATAAACTCGTTACCCCCGAACGTTTCTCTTTAATTTTTTTTTATTGTGCTTTAGGTGTAAGTTTATAGCTCAAGTTAATTTCTCATTCAAAAATTTATACACATATTGTTTTATGACATTAGTTGCCATCCCCACGGTGTGACAGCACACTCCCCTTTTTCACCCTGGGTTCCCTGTGTCCATTTGACCAGTTTCTGTCCCTTCCTGCCTTATCCTGCTTTTGGACAGGAGCTGCCCATATGGTCTCATATATTTGATTGAACTAAGAATCACATTCCTAAAGTGTATTATTTTTTGCATTATAGTCCTGTCTAATCTTTGTCTGAAGAGTGGGCTTCAGGAATAGTTTCAGTTCTGGGTTAACAGTGCATCTGGCGTACATAGTTTCAGGGGTTCCTCCAGTCTCTGTCAGACCATTAAGTCTGGTCTTTTTACATAAATTTGAGTTCTGCTTTGCACTTTTCTCCTGCTCCATCAGGGACTCTCTTTAGTGTTCCCTGTCAGAGCAGTCATTGGTGGTAGCCGGGCACCATCTAGTTCTTCTGGTCTCAGGTTGGTGGAGTCTCTGGTTTATTTGGTCCTTTAGTCCTTTGTGTTAGTATTTTCCTTGTGTCTTTGGTTTTCTTCATTCTCTTCAATTTTTTGAGTTGCTGTTGTCAATTTGATCCCATATAGATAGATCTTAAAACAGCATAATGATCAAGGAAGACTTCTTTATTAGTTAAGCTAAACTATTGTTTGGTTTTGAGAAGACTTTAGGGGATATTTTTGGTTTAAGGTTTAAAGATTACATCAGGGAAATAATTTCAGGGTTTCATCCAGCCTCCATGGCTCCAGAAAGTTAATTCATTTTTGAAGAGAAAGGAAGTAGCCGCTATTTTTGTGTGGAGTGTGTGTGTGTTTGAATGTGGTAAGGAAAGAGAAATGAGGTTCAGAATAACTAGTAAAATGCTTTCTTTCTCCTCTTTCTTCCCTCCCCTTATATCCTACTGTATTTGAATTTTACTCTTAAATAAACACACATCTGCCCAAACTAAGGAGTCTGTCACAGCCTATCTGATTTGACTGGTGTGAGAGCCTAGAATTACCTTGTTGTTGTTGGGTGCTGTTGAGTCAATTTTGACTCATAAAGTGACCCCATTGGCAGAGTAGAACTGCCTCATAGATAGGGTTTTCTTGGCTGTAATCTTGAAGGAGGGAGCTCTGGTGGTAGAAGGAGGTCTGGTGGCGCAGTGGTTAAGGACGCGACTGCTAACTGAAAGGTTGGCGGTTCGAATCCACCAGCTGCTCTGCAGGAGAAAGATGTGACAGTCTGAGTCTGTAAAGATTACGGCCTTGGGAACCCTATGGGACAGTTCTGCTCTGTCCTGTAGGGTTGTTACGAGTAGGAATCGACTCGACAGCTATGAGTTTGTTTTTGAATCTTTACAAAAGCAGATTGCCAGGTCTTTCTGCCTCGGAGCCACTGGGTGGGTTCCAACCATCAACCTTTTGTTTAGCAGCTGAGCACTTAACTGTTATGCCACCAGGGCTCCTTGGAATTACCTTAGGGATGTATATTAACAAAGGAGAGTCCTGAGCTTCAGAAGCATGGAGAGGTTAACTGTAAAACCTCTATCACAGTAACCTCTCCCACAGAAAGCAGGTGGTGGAGCTAGAATTTGAACTCTGGCAGACTTGCTCCAAAGTCTATGCATGCTCCTAACTACTGGACTATGTGTAAATCAAAAGATTGAAAATAGAGTAGAAAAATACTTTACTTGAAAATGTAACATGTAATTTAATGTTTAGGAGAATTGAAGAAATTTTCATGTTTAATGTTAGATATAAAGAAACATTTTAAAATTGATAAAGTAGTTCCAGGAAAGCTGTAGAATGTTTCTACATATTTCTAAAATTATAGGCTAAATTTATGAGTGTATACTATTATAAAAACTCATGAAAAGGTTTACCTACAGAAAGAAACAATTTTTGATGGTTATGAGGGAGGGGAGATGTAGGGAGGGAAAAAACACTAACAATAGGTAAGTGATAACTTTGGTGAAGGATAAAGCAGTACACAATACTGGGGAAGTCAGCACAGCTTGACCAAGGCAAAGTCATAAAAGCTTCATAGACTCATCCAAACTCCCATAGGGATCAAGTTACTGGGCTGAGGACTGGGGACCATGGTCTCGGGGAACATCTAGCTCAATTGGCATAGCATAGTTTATAAGGAAAATGTTCTACATCCTACTTTGGTTAGTAGGTCTGGGGTCTTAAAAGCTTTTGAGCAACCGTCTAAGGTACATCTCCTGGCCCCATCCTGTCTGGGGCAAGGAAAAATGAAGAAAACCAAAGACATAAGGGAAAGAGTAGTCCAAAGGACTAACGAACCACAACTACCACAGCTTCCACCAGACTGAGTCCAGCACAGGTGGATGGTGCCTGGCTACCATCACAGACTGCTCTGGCAGGCATCACAATAGAGGGTCCCGGACAGAGCTGGAGAAAAATGTAGAACAAAATTCAAATTCATGAAAAAAGACTAGACTTACTGTTCTGATGGAGACTGGAGAAACCCTGAGAGTATTGCCCCCAGACATCCTTTTAATTCAGTACTGAATTCACTCCTGAGGTTCACCCTTTAGCCAAAGATTAGACAGGCTCATAAAACAATAATGCATGTAGCTCAGTCATGTATATGAGACTAAATGAGCATACCAACCCAGGGGAAAGGATGAGAAGGCAGAAGGGGACAGGAAAGCTGGACGAATGGAAATGGAGAACCCAAGGTCAAGAAGGGGGAGTGTTGACAGGTCATAGGGTTGGCAACCAATGTCACAAAACAATATGTGTATTAATAGTTTAAAGAGAAACTAATTTACTCTGTAAACCTTTATGTAAAGCATGATTAAAAAAAAAGGAAAAAAAAAGAGTATATATATGCATATATGGAGTCCTGGTAGCACAGTGGTTAAGAGCTATGGCTGCTAACCAAAAGGTCAGCAGTTTGAATCCACCAGCCGTTCCTTGGAAACCCTGCTCTGTCCTTTAGGGTTGCAGTGAGTCGGAATCAACTCGATGGCAATGGGTAAGGTAAGATAGGGTAACATATACATCAGGATTTCTGTACTTTAGCCCTATGATTTTAGACTGGATAGTTATTTATTGTGGAAGGCTGTCCTGTGAATTGTAGGATGCTTGGCAGTATATCTGGCCTCTACCCACTAGATAACCAGTAACACCCTCCCTCCCAGTTGTGACAATAAAAAAATGTCTCCAGAGATTGCCGAATGTCCCCTGGGGAGCAAATTGCCCTCATTTGAGAACCAATAAGATATTAAGGAGTCTCATTAACAGGCTCCTTTTTTCATTCTTGCATTTCTTTTGAGAATTTTAGTGTTCATAACTTGGAAAAACAGGTGCTGTGCATTTAGAGTATTAAATCTCAGGCCAGTAATGACAGCTGTGGCACTTGCATGAGTACAGTTAACATTAGTGAACTGTTTGTAAAGGCTGCTTTTTCTCTCTGAGGTTTATAATACAGCTACTTAATTACTAGGCAGAATATTAGCTAACCAGATTTCTTAATGGGTTGGAAGTTTGATGTGGGGGCAGGGATTAGTGATTTGGGAGAAGAAGTGGCATCAAGCAGTGGAAGATCAATTATCTTTTCTACAGCTAACATAAGAAACTTAAGAGAATATTGATACATAGTTATAAAAGTTATTCATAATAATCAAAGTGATTTATTTGATGTTTTTGAAATGTTTGATCCTTCACTTGAATTGAACAGAAACATTTGCAAATGAAATGAAATGAAAGGAAAAATAGCTTGAAGCTAATTTCTCATTAAAACAAATAAAAATGAGTTTAAAAGTTTCCGTTACAAAAGTAGTAAATCACACTTTAGAAATAATTTGAAAACAAAGGAAAAAATTCCTAGTGAGTTTACCATCCATATGAAGGCATTATTGGTTTTCTGGTGAATTGTGTGCTTTAAAAACTAATTGAGTTCAGTCATCAGTTACTGTGCCAAAAGAATTAGAAGTAAATCTGTGAAAGGGATTTTGTTTAGGTATAAGGTTAAGATATAAAGTTGCTTAGTTTGCACTTGCCACATTGTCTTTATTAAAAAAAAACACCCAAGCCTTTGAGTTTATATTTTTTACCAAAACTTATCATAAGCTGTGTTTATATACCAAAACCAAAACCAAAAAAAAAGAAAACCCCATTACTGTCAAGTTGATTCCAACTTATAGTGACCCTGTAGGACAGAGTAGAACCGCCCCAGAGGGTTTCCAAGTAGTGGTTGGTATTCGAACTGCTGACCTTTTGGTTAGCAGCTCAGTGCTTAACCCCTGTGCCACCAGAGCTCTGTGTTTATACAGTGGAAGGTAAAAAATTTAAGAAAAGTAGGGTTTAACTATTTTGTAAAATTAATGTCATATGCACTAGTACCTTGTAGTGACTGCAGAGTGCCCACCATCCTTTGTAGTTGTCGTTACTGTTACTAGTTGCCATCGAGTCGATTCCGACTCGTAGCCACCCCATGTGTGCAGAGTGGAACTGCTCCATAGGTTTTCAAGGCTGTGACCTTTCAGAAGCAGATCACCAGGCCTGTCTTCCAAGGCACCTCTGGGTGAGTTCGAACCTCCAACCTTTCAGCAGTAGTCCAGAACTTAGTCATTGGCACCACCCAGGTACTCCGTTATTCATTGTAGCTGTATGGTGTACCTCTTGTGACGGAAGGAAAATTAAACCGTGATAAACATCAAGGTACCCATCTCATTTATAGACTAATGGAATGTTTTGGTAATCATTACCTTTTTTTTCCCTCAAAGACAGAAACCTCACGATTGACATTTGAAACCAAGTGCAAAATATGTTAAACAATTACGTGTTACGCCAAGTGAAAGAAGGAATTCAGTATTTTGTGAAATTACACTGAGCCTGGAAAAAACCAGATGTATACAGATACAGGGAGTAAGGAAACTTCTTAATGAAAATAGCAAAGGCATCTGACAGAGAAGAATGATGTTTATAACCCTGTTACTATTCTTTTCATGTATGGACCCTGGAAGTTTAGCTTTGTTTTATGGACCAGAGATAGTGTTTTCATTTTTATTGTTAGCCACTATCAAGTAGGTCCTCCTACTCATGGTGACCTCATGCACAACGAAACCAAACACTGCTGGGTCCTGCGCCATCTCCATGATCAATTGCGGGTCACACCGTTGTGATCCATACGGTTCTAATTGGCTGATTTTCAAAAGTAGGTTGTCAGGCCTTTATTTGTAGTCTGTCTTAATCTGGGAGCCCTGCTGAACCCTGTTCAGCATCATGGCAACATGCAAGCCGCCACAGACTGGTGGTAGCTGCGCATGTGGTGCATTGCCTGGGAATCGAACCTGAATCACCTGCGTGGAAGGCGAGAAGTCTACCACTGAACCACCAATGATCTTGTTTCCTTTTTAGGACCACTAAATCCATACCAATTTTATTATTCATGGTGGAGCTCAAGTTTCTATTTAACCTTCACTTTTATTAGTGGATGGGATCATTTGCCTATTTGATAGGAAAATTTTGTTCATTTTTTTCCCTGGGTTATCTTGAATATTTGTTTAGTAAAAGATAATGCATTCTTTTGTCTATATTCCATTGAATTTCCTTCATATCTTTTATCTATCTTTATTGGCATGTTCATCTTATTCTTAGTGGTTTTGTCAGCATTCACTGAATTATTAAATATAAATAACTATTAAAGACTTCACCATTGATATTGGAATTTTTCCCCTTCATTGGAAATTTGCTTTAAATCTGATCATAACTTTAAACTTTAGAGACTTTTTTGTATGTAGTTAAAACTTTGTATTTTCTATAATGGTTCCTGTATGTTTATGAATATTTAGTGTTTTTTTTCCATGTAGTTTTTTGGATCTTTTTCTCTGTTCCTTCCTTCCACTTAGCTTTTTAATCCACCTGAGTTTATCATAAGTTATAAGAAAGAGCTGATCGCCCTTCTCCCCAAATTGTCTCAAAGTTATGTAAGATATTGTAAACCTTGAAAGTTCGTGTGTTGGGGGAAAGTTAAAAATGAGGTAACCTAATGATAAAAAGACTAAAATAAAAACTGTAATTGTAGATACGCAAAGTTGCTATGTTCAGACTAGGTGAGGAAAATGAAGCTCAGAGAGGTTAAGTTGCATAAGGTCAAAAGGCCATCTAAGTAGATGAACTGATTCTTGAATCTGTAACTGCCTGCAGGGAATGCTCTAAGAAGTCCCACTGTAAATAAATGTGCTTAGCTTTATTAAACTCAGCATTTTCCAACGTTATTTAATCACAGAACTCCTTTTTGGGTTTTGTGGTTGGATGGAAAATGCTAATATTTTGTGTTCTGTGGAACACATTTTGAGAAAGTCTTTTTTTATTATAAAATCAAATCTCTGGTAAAAAAGAAAATGTGAATCAGTGAGAACACATTTCTACCAATTGTTCAATTAATTTTGCTTTCCAAAATACAATTAAATGTCTAAAGCACAAAAATCAAAAGATATTGGCAAGGGATAGGGTAAACAAAAAACCCATATTTAAAAAAAAACAAAAAACCCATATTCTGTTAGAAGTATGAAGCTTTAGATGACTTTTTAATTCTCTAATAAATCATGCCTAAACATGTTCAGGAACTAAATAATTGTTTAGATCAGAGGTTGGCAAACTGCAACCCCTGCCTACCTCTCTGATCTCATCCCCTCCCACCTTTTCCTTTTTATGTGCTCTAGCCATCAAAACAAAAAAAAAACCCATTGCTGTCAAGTCGATTCCAACTCATAGCGACCCTACGGGACAGAGTAGAACTGCCCCATAGGATTCCCAAGGCTGTAAATCTTCACAGAAGCTGACTGCCGCATCTTTCTCCTACAGAGCAGTTGGTCGGTTTGAACCAGTGACCTTTCAGTTAGCGGCCAAGTGCTTTAACCACTGCGCCAGCACAGCTCCTGGCTCTAGCCACACTGGCCATAAACACACATCTTATTTCTGCAAGAGTCTTTACAATTGCTTTAAGGTTCTCACTTTTCTGACCTCTCCTGTTCTTGTTTAATCCCTTTCTGCTTTTTCTTAAAGCTTGTAATGCTCTTCCCACCGTCTAAATCTGTGATGTCCAATAGTGAGCACTTGCAATATGATCAGTTCAAATTGAGATGTTCTGTAAGTACAAAATACACTGTGGATTGTTAAGATTTAGGAAGAAAAAAAGAATGTAAAATATCTCACTAAATTTTTTTATATTGATTGTATGTTGATAATATTTTGGATATGTTAGTTTAAGTAAAATATTAAAATTAATTTCACCAGTTTCTCTTTATTTTTTAAATATGGCTACTACATATATGGCTCAATTATATTTCTATTAGACATAGTTCTGATCTAAATCCTACCCTTCTTTAAAGACCCAGATCATTTTTCTATCTACTAATATTTCCCCTCTGAATTACAGTACCAGTTTCCCTGACCATTTACACTATTCCTTCCACCGCCTACGTTAGATACAAAACTTCTGTAGAGCAAGGTCAGTTCACCATAGTGCCTTTCGTGTAGTGGGCCCTCAATACATCTTAGCAGGGAAACGACTTGGCTAATATTACCACATTGTCAAAGAGGATACTTAAGATAAATGATGGCGATTAGGATGGTTTTCTGCTTAAACTGGTGAGTGGTTGGAGGAGTTGATGGGAAGGAGAGTAGAGACATAGTCTAGTCCGAGCTGTTAACATTGATTGGACTTGTATGTCTGCCAGGTATGTCCAGCCACCCCAGGCCACTCTGATAGCTCTAAACTGTGCTGTGATTTTACCGCCATCTGGTGACAGAATTAGGAAACTGTAGTTCAGCATTTCGTCTTTCTTCTTCCTCTGGGAGAGTGTAGGCAATCTTTCCTCTGATTGTGGGCCTGCTCTTCTCCATGCCCTGAGAAATTTATCGGTAAATGCTCATTTGATTTGGAGCGCTCTTTCCTTGGCTTTTCTGGTAGTAATTTCTCCCTTGTTTTCATCATGTTTCTTTGACCAGTCGCTTATTCAACAGCCCATTTCTTTCTTAATTTTGTAGCTTTTTAGCACTAGGTTCTGTGGCCTCTGCTCTTTTTATCCTCTCCATAGCCATGGCTTTAAGCATTGCCTATTTATAGACAAATTTATATTTATAGCCAGAAATTCTCTTCTAAGCTTCCATTACCTCTAGCTTCTTATCTAGATGTTACATGAATATCTCAAACGTAACGTGCTCCGGCCTATAATTTGGATCTTCTACCCTACCCTTGGACCCTGATGGCACAGTGGTTAAGAGTTTGGCTGCTAACCAAAAGGTCAGCAGTTCGAATCCACCAGTCACTTCTTGGAAACCCTACAGGGCAGTTCCACTCTTGTCTTATAGGGTCGCTGTGAGTCAGAATCGACTCGATGGCAACGGGTTTGGTTTTTTTTGGTATCCCACCCTTGCTTCTGAAATTTACTCCTTTACATTTCCGTAACTCATTGTGCCAGAATTCTGGGAATCAGCTTGGCACCCCTGTCTCTCACATTCATTAGTCCCATTAAATCTACCTTCAAAGGTACATTTTTGTGTTTGTTAAGTTTGTGATCCCCTCGCCCCCACCCCACCTAAACCATTACTGTCTCTTGCCTGGATTATGTAGGCTCTTCATTAGTCTCCTGCATTCACTCTTGATGCATGTTTTATGTTTATCTGTTTGAAGTTAGCCTCTTCTATTAGCCCGAGCGTTCTGGGATGGCAGGGCCTGTGTGCGTTTGGTGCGCCATTGGGTCCGCAGCACCTGATATAGTTCCTGAAACCTATTTGTTTAATACATATATAGCCATTCCAGCTAACTAGTATGATTTCAGTATGACTCCTGTAGTTTTAGTTACTGAACTTGAATGTATTAGAATTTCTTTAATGCTTTATTTCAATATTAGTGTTCTATCAGAGTTCATTTGTCATAAATGAACTTAGCTATTTCCTACCTTTGCCCAGGGAAACTTAATTTTGTCTGTATGGGCAGTGTATTTTGCGTACTAATCGGCTAATGTTCAAATAAACTTTAGGACATCTACCTATTTATGTGTGGGGGACTGCCAATCAATGTGCTGAAATTACTTGCCAGACATTTGAAAATCTAGGCCATTGGTTTCCTTTAGCATGCTTCTGACTGAAGTTAGTGTTCTTTAATTTTAATATGTACTCATTTGCTAAATCTTCAATTAAAAGTGTTCTTTTAATAGAGGCTCATGTCCTGATAGTTTCTTTTAATAATTTTAGTTTGCTTTGTCGTTTTAAAGATGGTTTTGCTTTATAAAACTTTACTGTTGTTATTGTTAGTTGCTGTCGAGTCAGCTCTGACTCATGGTGATCCCATGTGTGTCAGAATACACTGCTCCATAGAATTTTCAGGGCTGTGACCTTTCAAAAGCAGATCACCAGTCCTTTCTTCTGAGGCACCTCTGGATGGGTTCAAACTGCCAATCTTTTAGCTAGTCGTTGAGTGCTCACCCATCTATGCAACCCAGAGACTCCAAAGTTGTTGTAGCTGTGTGCCATTGAGTCGATTCTGAATCATAGTGACCCCATAGGACAGTCTAGAACTCTGCCCATAGGGTTTCCTAGGATGTAGTCTTTATAGGAGCAGATGGCCACGTTTTTCTGCCCATGGAGCCTCTGGTGGGTTCGAACTGCTGACCTTTTGGTTAGCAGCCAAGCGCTTAACCACTGCAGCACCAGGGCTCACCATATATAGGTTATAGGGTATAATTAATTAATTTTATTTTTTCTTCCAAGGGACGTGAGAGATGGCTTTAGAAGAAAAAGTTTCTACTCTTCCCATTATGCAAGAGACCGGTCTCCTCATAAAAGGGACAATCCTTTTTTCAGAGAATCACCTGTAGGCCGAAAGGACTCTCCACACAGCAGGTCTGGCTCCAGTGTCAGCAGTAGAAGCTACTCTCCAGAAAGAAGCAAAACATATTCTTTCCATCAGTCTCAACATAGAAGTATGTATTTTTAGGACTTTTCCTTTTTCTTTTTCAATCTCCTCTAATGAGAATGTGCTAATTCAGATGCCTTACAATTGTTGTGATACTTTTTAAAAATTACTTTTTATTTAAAAAAATTTTAAACTTATGGAAAAGTTGAAAGAATATTATCATCATTACACACACATTATTTTTTTTTTGGACCATTTGAAGTAAGTTCAGTCTTTGTGGTATTTCATCTCTAATTTTATAATTTCATTTTAATCCTGTTTGAAAGTCATACACTCTCATATTTTCTGTTCGTGTCCATGCCAGTAAAATTTTTTTAATTTTCTATCACTAGGTGATATCTGTATTTATCTGATACAGTCTGTTTTTCATTGTAAGTATCAGTGGTCTCCCCTAAATGTAGGGTATAGCTTTGTAGAATTTAGAGCTGAACCCCTACTGTAGGTTCATTTTTTTCCAACTTCAACTTTTTTTTCTTTTCACTTTGGAGTGCCTGGATATACATGACATTCTGTGCAATCATAGCATGTTATCCTGACTGAGTTGCTCAGTATATATTGGGATAAATCAGTGAACAGCCTCTTTTCCAGGTAAAGTGCTGTATTATCATTCCAGACTCTTATTCAGAAAACATTCGTTGGTGCCTTCTATATGCAAGCATTTGTTAGGTATAATGATGTCCCTGTTACTAAGGAACTAATATAAATATATATATAATTTCCATCCCAGCTAGAGTATTTTATATAACAACTTTACCAATATGTAAATGACAAAGATACATGTATATATGAAATATATAACTTCGGTACGAGGATTGATATGTCATAAGTGAGTGAACATGGCATGCACACGTCAAGATGGGAGGGATTAAATCTCACTCTGGGGATGGAAGAACGTGTGGAGGAAGTGGCACTTGGACTTACTCTTTATTTAAGATGTTTCCAGCTAGAAAAGTTCTAGGGAGAAGGAATTATGAATCAAGATGCAGAAGCCAGAAAAGTCCTGGATATTTCTTTTTCTTTCCTTTTTACCCTGCTTCCCATTAACTGTACTTTTCAATTAATAAACCTTTATAGTTTTAAACAGCCTTAACCTCCTGCATGTTGAAGAAAGATGGAAGAACCACTTCAGGTCATCAGATTGTCTTCCCTTGTGATTATTGCTGGATACTTTTGTTTAGCAAACATTTATCAATTGTCTATTAGCTAGGTAGGGTGAAGCGGCTCTAAAAACGTATTTTTGGATACATGTGTACAAACAGTCATGCAGGAGTTAAGAACATCATTTAAAACAAAGCATAGCCACTCACATATGCCTGACTGCTTAGATTTTGCCCTGAATAATTCTAGCTAACTGGAATTTTACTGTGGAGCTCAGTGTTAACAGGTATTTCCTCACTTTACTGTCTCTCCCACCAACACCCCCCACCAAAAAAAAAACCCAAAAAACCTTCAGACAAGTAAACAACCTTTAAACTCTAATGCATACTCGCATGCACAGACATAAATATCTGAAATTAGCCAGATACCTTCCCGGAACATATTTTTTGGATGTGTATCCTTTATACATGAGGTCACTGTGAGTCAGAGTCAACAGAAACTAAAAACATGACTTAAATCCAAATTTAATAATGATAAAGGTGGATTAGGACAACTGTAAAAAAAGTGAGTAAAATGGAAACTTGAAATTCGTACTTGACAACTTGTAGTGAAGCTATTAAGTTAGTTAAGGTAGTCATTGGTGAATTAGCCTTATTTTTTCTATTTCTCCTCTAAAACAGAAATTTCTAGGGAGAGTACCTTCTCTCTATTCATCTGCTTTCTGCCTCATGGTCAGTGGCCAAAATTTTAAAATCATGAGAGGAAACCTGGAGAAGCCATAATGAGATGTCCTGTCTTAGAGTCTCCTGTATGCTTTTCCTGTCCTTTGAGGTCTTAGACCTTTAGTATCTGGAGTGTGAAAAGATAACAAAGAAAATTGGGAGACTTAAAATGCGGTGTGAATTGAAGGAAACAGAACATACGACTTTATTAATGCCTTCCTGTTTGTTTCTTTAGTCATTTAGCTTTGAAAGTGATGTTCTTTAATCAAAAAAAAGTTTGTTCTGGGAAAATTCTTACAATTTACTTTGGTTGATTTCTTAACTTGTGCCGAACTACACTCCTTTCATGTAGATGGTTTTTAGAATATTTACATAAGATCATCTAGCAAAGTTAATAGAGCAATCTTGTTTTAAACAAATGGAGAAAATAATTTATTTTACATATTTATAACACCAATTTTTACTTTAAATTTAATTGTCACAAAAATTGCTGGTACCTTGCTTTTCTTCAGAAACTGACTGAGAACAGGTTTTTACAATTATTAGTCACTTAAACTGTTTTAATTAGCAATAATGTGCTAATTTGATTTTCTAATGTAAACTAAAATTTTGACAAATATTTTAAATGGTTTCATAAATAGCAGGTAAATAATTTTCTTATTCTTTACACTCCCATTTTGCTAATTCTTTAACTTGTAATTTTTTGCTTCTTATTTATGCTTTTCAAAGTCATTTTACTTATTTTAGTGATCACTAGTGGTTTGACCATACTGTTTGCAGACTAGAACTGCTCCAAAGGGTTTTCAAGGCTGTGACCTTTTGGAAACAGGTATCCGGGCTTGCCTTCCCAGGTGCCTCTGGGTTTGTTCGAACCGCCAGCCTTTCTGTTACCTAATCACTGTGTCACCAAGGCTCCTTGCAGGTTGCCCTAGTTACTGTCATTCCCTTCCCCTCTCTCAGATATTTGATATTTGTTTCTCTCCCACCTCCCCCTCCGCCCCCGAATCCCATTGGTTTCCTGTCGTATACTTTTGTCATTTATTTTTTTTTGTTAAGGACAAATGTGGAGAAGATGTTGAGTTAGAGTAATTGGGATAAAAATAAACTTCAAGGTATATATAACAACACAATTTTTAACTACAGAAGTATTTATCATAATAAACAAGAGGAAGAAACTAAAGTTAACTAGGACAACCTGCATCTGAATCGACTGGATGGCAGCTAACAACAAGGCTAATATCATCAAAAGGGACATTAGATTTCACTGAATTTTAGTCTCCTACCCACACCCATTCTCTGTTAAAGTACTGCCTGTGATAAATTTACTATATCACAATACAGTTCTTCCATCTTTTATACCTCATTCTTTACAAAAGAATTAAAAATCTTTTCCTGTAACATCTACTTGATCCTAGTTGTTTGTCTTAGAGCTATACATATAAAGATATTCTTCCTTTTATGTTGTAACCTTGTATGTATTTGAAGAGTACCATCATATCCTTCATGATTCTTTTCCAGGTTTAAATCTATTTGGTTCCTTCAGCTGTTCGTTTTATTTGATGTGGTTTCCAGACCTTTTGCTTTCCTAATTTTCCTTCTCATCCTCTTAAGTTGTAATGCCAAAAGTTAGCTTTTATTTTGGTAACCACATTGCATTACTGGTCCTTATTGAGATTGTAGGCAAATGAAACCTAAGCCATATATATATTATATATACATATATATATATACATACATGTAACTGTTATACAAAATGCCCTACAGCCTGTACTTATTTTAGGTGTAATTGTTTGTGTGCAGTTCACGCATTTTTTTTTTTTAAATCTAGGAATTCTAAATTTCTTCTAATTAACTTTGACTTACTATTCTGTTCTAATTCCTTACAGTATCATTTAGTGATCCTATATATTAGCAGCAGATAAAGACAGCTTGGTTTTATCTGCAAATTAAGTATGCCTTTGTCTTTTGTATTAATCATTAATAATTATATCGATTAGCATAAAGTCAAATATAGAAACCCCTAGAGACCTTTCTCTGATGACCTTAACCGTTTATCAGCATCGTTTGCTGTTACTCAACAATCTTGTCTTCATTTCCACCTGAGTCTCATTTAAGACTTTGTCAAATGTTTTCTTGAAACTCTTGTCACAAAACAGTCCTCTGTCAAAATGGTGATATAAAAATTGCCTTGCTTTGTTTTTGTAAATCCATTGTGGCTCACAGGGATGACTGTTTAAGTACTTATAAACTTCCTCTTTGTTTATTCATTTTAAGCATTTGCTGGGGATTAATGTCAAATTTACCAGTAATATTCATGTATTAATTAGGTTGTGTGCCTTTTTGGTTAAATTTTTAAAGTATCAGTACTATGGAAGATTTGCAAGTTTATTGTTTTTTGTTGGTCTGTCTCTGTTTTTCTATGGCTCTGACTTTGGGCTCAGCCTCCCCTTATTTTCTTGATATCAGCAGCTATTAAGAATAGAAGATATTTTAAGGGAAGACTTATTATTCATCAGCACTTAATTATTTTTAAAAACACATCTTTTAAGATAATGAAAATATATAAGAATTAAAAATACTATTTTGAGAAGAATATATTTGAAAGATAAAGTTGAGTATTGAACTTCAGTATAGTGGGAAAAGACATGTCTTAAGACCAGTCACCTTTGAATTAATTTTGATGTCTATATAGATTTTAGAATATAGCTGAAGTTCCAATAAAGTTTTGAGGTTTAATTATGACTTTAGAGAAAAGGCTCTTCTGTGCATGTTTAAAGTGGTAATGGGAATATGGATAATAAGGCTTTATCATCAGATCATGTATTTTAGGCAGTGGGAATGGACGATAAAACCATTCTCTTAGCAGCTGAATATCATAAAATTTCTTGATCTGAAAGTCACTGTGTTTGTGTTCAATACTCAGTCTTTTATTCAACAAAGATATATTGAACATAAATTTTTTTTAAGCAAGACAAATGTCGTCTGCCCTCTGAGTTGATGGTCTAGTGAGAGAGGCAAACAAGTAATACATAGGAATAAACATTTAAGGTGATAACTGAAGGATGCGTAGAAGCTGGTGGAAGGATGCCAGTGCAGAAGGATTATTGGGATGAACTGTATCATGTGAAATTCCTGAAGTATAATGTAGTATTTTCACGGAAGGCAGTTAACTGATCCAGGCTATTAATGTGCTGCTGTGCTAGATTCTATAATCTATTTCTTGTTTGAGGAGCCATTGTTTACTCATAAAAGAGCTTTGGCTATTAGTTCCTTGAGTGAATCCCAGGAGTAGAGCTATAACTTTTCTGCATCTAAATGATGGAGGTTCTAAAACATTAATCAATTAATGATGTTTCCATATATGTAAGGAGTCCCGGAGTGGTGCAAACAGTTAGGCACTTGACTGCTAGCTGAAAGGTTGATGGTTCACACCCCCCAGAAGTGCCTCAGAAGACAAGCCTGGCTATCTACCTCCAAAAGATTACAGCCTTGAAAACCCTATGGAGCAGTTCTACTCTGCACACGTGGGGTCGCTATGAGTTGGAATTGACTCAACAGCAACCAACAACCACCACCATATGTGTAGGAGGTGGAGTGATGGCATTCATATCCTTGTTCTAGGACTTAGTATGGTCTGGTCAGTAGCACACATTCATGATATATGCAGATGACATAATGTTTTATTTATATTATAAAAAAGAGACGATGTGGTTTTAGCTGATGTATTAAGAGAGAGTTCTATTCAGAAGTGCCCTACCAGGTACTCAGTCAGTAGGCCTTTACTTCAACTTGCTGTATCTTTGACCTCCTAAAGATGATTATCTTGGGGAAGCAGCAGTGGTGCAGAGCTTTCTTTCCCCTCTACACAGGAACATTTTTAGTGTGTGGTTCCCCCCCCCCCCCCCCGCCAATTGTCTGTTTCATACCTTCTTGAATAGATCAGTAGCTTTCTGGAAAATCATGTTCTTTCTAACCAAGAACCCTAAATTTCATGATCCAGAAAAACAGATCATTTTCTCAGTATCTATGTAGCCAGCTCTTCATTTGTTCATATCTTAATTTCTCTTTCAAAACCTCAACTCTCAGAGGAGAGATTAATGTCCTACCTGTTCTGTGAAGTTTGTGTATTTATTGATGAGACGTTCATTCAAACATATCTGTTTTATTCCTATCATGTCAGACACTATATTGAGAATTTACTTGCAAGACATGGCCCCTAGCTTTATCATTTCTAATGATAACTTCAGTGATTTTTTTCCTGGCTGTGTTTTTTGTTCCTTCACGGGTTAGCAATCAATTCCTGCTGGTATCTGTTGAATGAATACCCCCGCCATGGCCAATTTCAGCCTACCAATGTGGAGTCACTAAACACTGCGTTTGGGAGAGATGCATACAGTCTGCTCTCACTGCCTGATACAAGTTGGACTCAGGCTCTAGTTCACCCCTGAAAAGTATCAGTATTATTATCTCTTGACCTCATATACAAAGGATTTGAGGCAGCTTAAAAAAATGAACACTTACTAAAACAGGACTAAATAAATGGCTGATGAATTTTTTTTATGTACAAGGAAAATAAGGAGAGGAAAATCAAACTAAGACTAAAGTTAGTAGTGCATGAAATAAATGGTATCATAAGGCTCTGAACAGGTGCAATAGATGAACTAAGGATTTGACCAAAGCAAAGAGGAAAGAAGCAATAATAGTGTTCCCAGTGTACCCTAGATAAAAAACAAATCAGCAGCTTAGGAGCAATGAAGACTTTCTTGATACCAAAGAGAACAGTGAGCAATGAGAGAAGAATACTGCATCCTGAAGAACATTCTTGCAAAAGTGGGACAGCAATATTTGCGTGATATTTCCTGAAACATATTTCCTTGCGAGGTTTTGACAATGCCATGACGATTCAGAAAAAGTGTTATATTCTGGGAGGAAACAAAGTTAAATTCAAAATTTTGGATCTATAATAGGATGACTTGCAATAAGTGTTAAGGAGTTTACATCTTACTGGAAAGATATCTGGGAGCCCCTACTAGTATATTTAGGCTGTTTAGAAAGCTGATTCCATCTGCATCATTAAGAGTTTAAAGGTAAGGAAGCTAACAAAATGTTTACAAGATTCTAAATATGGAATCATTAGGGATTCAACCAAAATAGTAGCTGTGGATTTGTTGATAAAGAAAATCCATGTATAAGATTTAATAATAGGCTACTTGTTAAGAACAAGTAAGAAAACTATCTGCAGATAGCCATTGTAAGCCCAGGAAACTGGTAGACCATGTAAAACCTTCCCAGTGTTCTTTCTGATTTCTCATGGTGATTCATCTTTCACTCATTGAGTTTTTGTGTCCTCCTTTACCAGTTCTTTGAATGTTGACTTTATGGAGATTAGACTAGGTGCTTACAGAGATGATTAAGACATGATATGATCCCTGTCTTCAACTTTCAGTGTCTCATCTTAACCACAGTCTTTTCCTCATTCCTTTCTGCCCATGCTATCCTTGGCTAGCCTCATCTTAACACTTCTATTGCCGTTGGACCCAATTAACTTCTGGCCTTAAACAGGGATTTTCTCTTGTTATTTATTCCTCTTCAGTGGTGGTTGCTCAGGTAGCCCGGCTTGAAGGCAGAATAGGAAGGAGTTTAGGGTCACCAGCAAATGCTCAGAAGTCCTTGTTACTGTCATTGCTTCTACTTCTGGGTTCTTCTTCCTCCTGGGCACAGAGGTGCTGGTGTTAATTCCTCCCTGCCCACCTTTCCCTAGAGTTCGCGCGTGCTGGTGCCTCCTACAAACGGCAGAATGAAGGAAAACCAGAAAGAGGTGAGTTTTGAGCTAGATTCTGCTTTGGGATTGTGAAGGCTTGGGGGGCTTGGATTGATAGAGATTATGGGAATGGGAAAAGTATATATCCTCTCCATCAGTCTATCGTCAGAACCAGAGTTGAACAGCAGTTGACTCAGGCAGTAGTATTTGAGGGGAGTTGTGGGTTTGTTGGTTGGGCTAATCGTCCGTGGTCGTTAATAGCCACCTTACAGGAGGTTGAGATCTGTAGACAGGCCATAGGCAGATAGGCCCTTACAACAGTAGTATCAGGGGATTTCTATGCATCGTTCTGTGCTCTTTCTGCTGTATCTCCTTTTCCTTTGTCCTTGCCTCTTGTGTACCACCCCCGCCCATGCAACAGGTATGTATGAATATATGTGGATATATGATAAACCTCCTCCCTACCCGTCAATGTTCCTTTGCTTCTGCACACTGAGAGTGGTTGAAATCTGCTTAAATTAGCCTTTACCCACTGCCATCAAGTCGATTCAGAATCATAGCGACCCCATAGGATTTCCAAGGCTATCAATCTCTGTGGAAGCAGACTGCCACATCTTCTCCCATGGAGCCACTGGTGGTTTCAAACCACTGACCTTTCAGTTAGCAGTTGATTGCTTTAACCACTGAGGCACCAGGGCTCCTCAGGTTAGCCCTTAAGCTGCTAAAATCAGAGAATGCCCTAAGAATACACTTGGGGACCATACTTGGCATACCTGCAGTGCTTATGTCTTGTTTGTAAAGAACACCCTAAGTAAGAGATTAATAGCTGCTTGTGAAAAAGTTTTTTTTTTTTTTTAAACATGTCTAGCTGATATGTGCCAGAATTGAGCCTGCAATTATGCCTTTGATTAGCCTAGTGAGCTGTGCTCATCTTCCTTTAAGGAATCGCTTCTCTGAACAGGATGGGGAGGTCATTGCATCCTAAAGATGGAAAAATAAGATTCATTTTTTTCATGTAATTTTTGAGTCTTGTCTTCAAGGACTTGTTAGTTAGGTCCTGAGTATTAAGAAATGAGTAAACTATGATGCTTGTTTCTCTGGGACCTTTAGGTATAGTCGAATAGATTAACATTCTTACAATATGATATAGAATTTGCCAAGTGCATTGTTAATACAGTAGGGAATAATGAAATAAACAGCATTCTTAGTCGTTTGGGGATGTGGTAATGGCTTGTATCATTCTCGAGTTACGTCTTTTTTAAGACTCTTGGAGCTTCAGAGCTGGAATACTTAGCCTAGAGCAGGAGTATTCAACCTTAGCATTATTGACATTTGAGGCTAGATAATTCTTTGTTGTAGGGGCTATCTTGTGCATTATAGGATGTTCATCAGCATCCTTGGCCTCTATTTATTATATGCCAACAACACTCTACCGGTTGTGATCATCAAAAATGTTTTCACACATTGCCAGTTGTCCCAGGGGATGTGGGTGAAGGAGAAGAAGCTGCAAAATTGTCCCCAGATGAGAACCACTGGTCTAGAGAAAGACTTTCAGGATTTTCAAGAGATTAGAAAAAGATGTTATTAACCACTGCCCTAGGCAGTTCCCTTTGGGCCTCCAGCCCTTACTTGCAAGTATCTTGGCTACAGCAGGAAGCCCTTAAGGTGGTTTTTGACTGACTGAGGCTTTGCCTAAGTTTCAAGGTTGTTGTGTCTCAGCTTTTGCTCTTGACTGCTTTCCTAGCCTTAATCCACTGTCCAGTCTTGACTGGCTTCTGTGTGACTCTTAACTTGGTGCCACTTTCTCCTCATCTCCATTATTAATTTTTGTCCATTCTTTTAGCAATTGAGAGTAGAGGGTTTATGCTATACTTGGACACGTACTGACAATTTAATGAAATGTTTTTCTGTCAGTAACAGCTCACTGTTATTAATTTTTAAAATTATATTTAAACTCATTTTTTGTTGTTGAACCTGCTAAAGTAATACTGTTTAAATGTATTTTTTAGTTTAAGTATATTTCTATAAGTAATGGTATACATTTCTATAAGTAATGGTATATGTATAATAACAACTATGTGGGTGTCTGAAATGTCTAAAGATAAAGGTCAGTGACTTTATCTTATACAAATTTATTTTTATTCATTTAACCAATATTTGTTCATTTAGTACCAGCTACAGAATTAGTGCTTTTGATAACTTTCTAGTTTTTATTTTCTTTTTTAAACTGTCCAGACATTTCAGGAGTACCTGCTAAATTTACTACATGCCTCTCTCCTTGAAGCTACTCCTTATATAGATACCTACCACCAAAGAAAACTAGCTAGTAATAACTACCCCTGGATTTTTGTTGTACTTATTAAAATTTGGCTTTTAGGAACTTGGGAGAGGAAGTATTCCTGGTTAAAAAATGTGTGTTTCGTCTTTCCTGAGATCTTCTCTGTGGCTTCATGTTTGCTAACTGGCATTCGCATGGCCTAGACTGCCATATAGAATGCCCTTTTTTCTGGGATATTTTCAGTTTTGGATGATGCCCAGCACATGAGAGAAATAAGTAGTTTTAGATAATAACAGATTTAATTTAATAATGTAATGAAAATCTCAGTACTAAAATAAGTATATAAGCTTCTCATCAATTCAGTTACAAAATCACTCTGAAAACAAATGAGCTAGAAAATTGCACTTTATATTTTCTTATATAGGTAAAGAGAGGCCTGTCCAGCCTTTGAGAACTTCAAGAGATACTTCCCCCTCAAGTTCTTCAGCAGTTCCTTCATCAAAGGTTTGTTGTACTTCTGAAATCAGTGTAAGAGGAATTACAAAGTAAATGAGATGGATGGTCTAGGACAGGTGCTTATATTCTTTACTATCATACCTAATGAAGATAATTTCTTCATTTAAAAACCTGAATTTTAAGTAACCACAACTTAAAAGTAGCTGTCAAAGTAACTGAGCAGTTTTTTTTTTTTTTTTTTTAAACAGAATTTTTTCCACAGGCTAAGTTAAAATTAGTGTCTACTGCTGCGCTTGTTCATCTTTAACATAATCACGTGGGAATGAATATTCAGATGGTGCATATTTGATAGACTGTGTTTTTATTTTGGAAGGTGGGGTATAGGCAGAGCCCTAACATTTCTTGTATAACTACTGAGTGCTAGACACTATATCAAGTATGTTCTTCTTTTATTAATTCATACAGAAATCCAACAATGTAAGTAGATATATGTCTCCATTATACAAAAGAGTAAATAAAGGCTAAGAAGTTAAATAGTTTTCTCAAGAACATAGCTACTCTTTCACCATATCATTCTCATTCTTACCTTCCCAGCATCCCAAAACATGTTGAAAAGATGACCCGTGCTTCTAGTCCTCAAAAATTAAAAATTTGAGATGTGCTGTTGCCATTTGTTCTTTGCAGTTAGATGTTTTCTTCACTGATCTCACACTTTTTCTCTTTACCATAACTTTTTTTTTTTATTGTTGTGCTTTAAGTGAAAGTTTACAATTCAAGTTAGTCTCTCATACAAAAATTTATACATACATTGTATTGTGACCCCAGTTGCTTTTCCTATGCTGTGACAGCACACTCTTCCTTTACTACCCTGGATATCCTGTGTGCATTCAACCAGCTCCTGACCGTCTCTGCCTTCTCATCTCGCCTCTGGACAGGAGCTGTCCATTTAGTCTCATGTATCTACTTGAGCTAAGAAGCACACTCTTCACGAGTATCATTTTATGTCCCATAGTGCAGTCTAATCTTTGTTTGAAGAGTTGGCTCCAGGAATGGTTTTAGTTTTGGGCTAACAGAGTCCAGGGGCCATGTCTTCCAGGGTCCCTCCAGTCTCAGTCAAACCATTAAGTCTGGTCTTTTTACTAGAATTCAGTTCTGTACCCTGTTTTTCTCCTGCTCCATCAGGGACTCTGTTGTGTTCCCTGTCAGGGCGGTCATTGTGGTAGCCGGGCACCATCTAGTTCTTCTGGTCTTAGGCTGATGAGGTCTCTGGTTTCTGTGGCTCTTTCTGTCTCTTGGGCTAATACTTTCCTTGTGTCCATGGTGTTCTTCATTCTCCTTTACTCCAGGTGGTTTGGGACCAATTGATGCATCTTAGATGGCTGGTCGCTAGCTTTTAAGACCCCAGATGCCACTCACCAAAGTAGGGTGGAGAACATTTTCTTAAAAAACTTTGTTATGCTGGTTGACCTAGATGTCCCCTGAGACCATGATCCCCAGACTCCTGCCCCTGCTATTCTGTTCCTCAAAGTGTTTGATTGTATTCAGGAAACTTCTTAGCTTTGATGTCACTTCTTTTTGTTCTTAAGGTTTTGTTTTGTAGACATCACTTGGCTGTCTTTGCTGGGTGTTAAAGGAAAAAAAGGAGAAAGGTTTCTTAGTGACAGTTTGTATTTTTGGAGCTTTCCCAGAAGTTCAAAGGTTCTAGAATGCTGGGTTTTGAATAGCAAAGATTTATTGGATTTTTTGACTCTGTCTTATCATAAAAAGGGTGCTTTGCCCACCTGAAGTACTGGCTTGGTTTTCTTGTCAGGTAATAAATAAGAGTAAATAATAACTGCCCATTCAAGTCACTATGAAAGTTTAAATTAGCATATATGAAATAGTCATTTCCCCTGAAATATAATGTAATCTAAATATAAGTCACAACATAGGACTTTGTGCTACATATGAAAATATATTTAGTGTGGAACAACCATAATAGATTTCGTATATTTTTCTCTGGCAGTTTCATGTAGATGTTTGCATTTTTTTACTTAGATCATAGTCTTAAAATGGAATCAGAATAGTAGATCTATAATCATTTTACATACTGGGAAGGTGAGGCCTCTTTGACCTTTTCCCAGGGTCACATTGTAGCTGTGGGGGGCTTTATTAATCTAGATTTCCTGATTTGGTGAAGTTTTTCTCCTAAACATTATTGTAGCCCTTGTGTAGGAATAATTTTTCAGAGTTTATTTCCTGCTGTTAGAAGTTACTTTCAAACGGTAGTTTTTCAAGTGTACAGGATTAAATGGCAGATAAACAGGTTCAGTCATGGAAGGTTTTTGCTTCTTCCTTCTCTAGAAATAACTTGTTTTTGCTCTATAACTTTCTCTTCAAAACAGATACCCAAAAATGGAATATAAATTCTTCTCTTGGATATGTTTGTGTGTTTGTGTGTGTTCTTGTTTTCTTCTTACTTTTTTTTTTTTTAAAAAAAAACTTTGTTTCCTTTGTAACCTCATATATGGGCACAGCTTTGGGATGGTATATGCAGGCTTCCTCAGTGTCTATGGATACACTCCACGTGGTTATATCACTGAGATCGTCCAGTAAATATTATGATGGTCAGTAGTTGGCGAATTCAATAAGCCGTGGAAGGAGGGCAGGGGTCATTTCCAGAAGCCCTAGTTTTAAGTCCCAGTTCAGCATTTACTAGTGACTTTAGGTAAGTCGCTATCTTTTCGACATGTGTAAGGAATAGAGTTTATATAATTTATTACACATTACAGATTCTGTAAATAGCACACGTGGACTTTTTTTATTGCGTTAATTAGAAATTTACCTTGATGAAATGTTGGTATTATTCACAGTTGAAATTAATGTGATGTCTTTTTTATTCTAAATACAATTAGTGTATGAGTTAATTGTCACTGTCTTTTGCTTTATTCTATTCATAAACTTCTGAAATCTTGTGTAAATAAAATTGCGAGTCAGATCTAGTCTAAATGACCCAAAGGAATTACCACTTAAAAGAGTTCTGCGTTGAATATTTTTGAAAGCAAATAAAGAATGTATCTGTTCTCCATATAAATTTGAAGGCTTGTATGATTTTAAATGTTAGTAGAGTGTACTTCTTCATGTATTTGAAGTTTAATAGCCCTTGAGAATTGTAACAGAAGTGTTCTTTTGTTTTTATTAGGTGTTAGACAAGCCCTCTAGGCTAACTGAGAAAGAACTTGCTGAGGCTGCCAACAAGTGGGCTGCCGAAAAGCTAGAGAAGGCAGATGACAGTAACTTACCTGAGATTTCTGAGTATGAGGTAAGGTATAATTTCTCCTTTATGTTTCATATCTGAAAGTTTTGTCTGGATTTTAAATTATTGAGGGGATAATATTTGTACTTTCAGTACTTTAAAATATTATACTTGTGGGAAATATCCTTATGGATTTTTTAATTTTTTGTTTTTATTGTACTTTAGATGAAGATTTACAGAGCAAACTAGTTTCTCATTAAACAATTAATACACATATTGTTTTGTGACATTGGTTGCCAACCCCACAGCATGTCAACACCCTCCGCGTCTCGACCTTGGGTTCCCTATTACCAGCTTGCCTGTCCCCTCCTGTCTTCTCGTCTGTGCCCTTGAGCTGGTGTGCCCATTTATTCTTGTTTTGTTTGATGGGTCTAATCTTTGGCTGAAGGGTGAACCTTAGGAGTGACTTCAGTGCTGAGTTAAAAGGGTTTCCGAGGGCCATACTCTTGGGGTTTCTGTAGTCTCTGTCAGACCAGTAAGTCTGGTCTTTTTTTGTTTGTTTGTTTGTGAGTTAGGATTTTGTTGTACATATTTCTCCAGCTCTGTCCAGGACCCTCTATTGTGATCCCTGTCAGAGCAGTCAGTGGTGGTAGCTGGGCACCATCTAGTTGTGCTGGACTTAGTCTTGTGGAGGCTGTGGTAGTTGTGGTCCGTTAGTCCTTTGGACTAATCTTTCCTTTGTGTCTTTGGTTTTCTTCATTCTCACTGGCTCCAGACAGGGTGAGACCAGTAGAGTATCTTAGATGGCCGCTCACAAGCTTTTAAGACCCCAGATACTACTCACCAAAGTAAAATGTAGAACATTTTCTTTATAAACTATGTTATGCCAACTGAACTAGATGTTCCCTGAGACCATCCTCATGGATTTTTAAAATTTACCAGACAGAGCAATAGTCTAAATATGAATGACTCTGAATTCAGTAATCGTGTTGTGTCTGCGGAGGAGCCCTGGTGGTGCAGTGGTTAAGAGCTTGGCTGCTAACCAAAAGGTCAGCAGTTTGAATCCACCAGCCACTCCTGGGAAACGCTATGGGGCAATTCTACTCCATCCCATAGTGTTGCTATGAGTTGGAATTGACTCGACGGCAACAGGTTTTGGTTTTTTGTGTCTGAATGTCTCCAGTAGTTTAGGATTGTAGGGATAATATAAAATGTAGTATAAGGAAAATGCATTATTTACATGTTTTGTAATGGGTTTTGCTGTTATAAAAGTATCTTAGGAACTCATGTTAAGCCACTAGTCATAAACCAGTGAATGAAGAACAAAAATCGAATTAGACATTGGACCTTGGACTATATTTACATTGCATGTTATACTCCATACAATTTGTCATAAATTTCCCAAGAAATGAAATAATGCATAGTTTGGGCTACCTTTGACCTTTGATGAATCTTGAGTGCCAAAAAAAAAAAATGAGAGCATTGTTTTACTCATAGAGAACTGTTTATGAAATATTTGTATTAAAATATTTGAAAATAAATTGCAAAATTCTGTACAACCTATAACTCTAATAGGCAAAGATGTTTCATGGTGAAAATTAAGCTTTTAATCAAAGCAGGATTTGATGCTAGATGAATTGTTTTGACAACATAGGCAGAGAATATAAAAGTCTGTGCACCATGACAAATTATTCATATTTGAAGGAGAATTCTGGCTTTTTGATATGTTTTTAGATGACTTTTATGGAAGGTCCTTTGATGAAAGGGATCAATATAAAAATTCTGTATAAAAATGGATTTTATATAAAATTATATACCTACCTTCATCTTTATACATGATGAAAAGATTTTTTCCAAAGTAATAACGGAGACTGTTCAAAGAAAGTACAAACCCTTTCAGTGCTTACACAAATACAGCCTTACTTTTTTAAAATGCTGAATCTGTCATGTAGATATCAATTGTTCTCGACTAGGTCAAGGTTTCCTTGTTATTGTAGCCATTATAATAGATATTTATGCATATTATTGAGTAAATATATCAAAAAAAATCAAGCTGTCCCTCTTTGACACTTTTCCCACACTATTTAAAAGCATGAACAATACAGTAATGTATTGTAATTTTGGTTCTTTTCTTAATAATTTAGAATGGTGGTTTTTATATTAATAATAGACATTTGTGCTTCAAAGTTGCTATTTTGGAGAACTGACAGTTTTTCTCGGAATACTTAAAACCAAAAATCTCCAAAAGACTAATTTTAATTTTTCTTTAATACTTCATCTTTAATTAGCAAGGATTTATTAAGGTATATAAATTCCCCCCCTCACCTGTCATTTTGCTACACCTTTTAATTATTTGTAACATCTCGCTATCAACCTTTCTCAGATTTTAAATATTCGATGTTCTTTCATTGCTTGAATGGGGCTTGACTCAGAATACAGTGACATTGGGTCTAGAAAGACTTTGTTTTTTCTCTAATTTTTGCCTGGAATTTGCTAGATTTTGAATTAATGAAATGTAAATAATCCTAAAATTTAAAAGTAGGGACATAGGTCAAACGTGATCTTTTGTTGGACCAAAGGCAAGGTGGTAAGTGAGAGTAGAAGGGAGATACTTTAGTATATTTGGTACTTGATATGCATCATTAATATTGAGTAGCAGCATCAATTTCATAGCGTTGTTTAAAATGTTTTTCAAGTTAATGATACTTTTTCATTCTAGAAATAATTTAGAAATTTTTATGATACTCTTTTTTTTTAAATTTTTTTTACTTAGTCTCATCATACCTTAAAACATTTTGCTCAGATGGTACCATTTGTTCTCAGGCAGTTGTTAAACACTCATTTCAGTGTTGTGTGCTTTTTGGGAAAGAGAATTTGGCCCTGTTCATAGAAATTTATATCTGTTTTGACAGAATAAATTGGAAGAAAAAAGGACTTTGATGCTAGAAAAGAGTTTGGTTTAGTATACTTCCTCTGTGTGTGTGTGTGTGTGTGTGTGTGTGTGTGTGTGTGTGTGTGTTTAAATCTAGTGTCACAGTATTTATTTATACTAGTCATATAAGTACTGGTCCATGTACTTCAGAAATGCTGTGTAGATTTATTTTTATGGGTAGAGAGAGGTTGAACACTTGAGCTTTCTGTTCACCTTCTCTTGCTTCCATCAATATAACTGTAAACAGTTTAGTTGGAGACCATGTAGTTTATTGCTCTTCTAGTTTGTACTTTTACCTTTTGGGCTCTAATAGAGCATTTCCCAAAGTATTTGACAGAATAGTAATTCTGAGAGGTCTTTATGGTATACCTTTTGAAAACCCTAGTTGCTGTCGAATCGATTCCAACTTACAGCAACCCTACAGGGCAGATTAGAATTGCCCCCACAGGGTTTCCAAAGCTGTAATCTTTACAGAAGCAAACTGCCACATCTTTCTCCTGCGGAGTGGCTTGTGGGTTCAAACTGTAACGACTGCGTCACCAGGGCTCCTTTTCTTAATGATACACAGAAAGGAAAAGATTTCTGTTAGCCAGTGTGTTTGGGAAATGCTAGACTTCAAAGAGGTAGGTTGCTTTTGCTATTTCAGCACTTTCCAGAGATTCTAATATGTTAATATGTTCATCAGTAGTCTGTGAAAAGAAGATGAATAATAGAGTTTGTATACTTTACCAGACTTTTGACTATTAAATTTTTTTCGTAGTGTGTATTTTAGGATTAGTGTTTCAAGGGACACAGTTTAAGAAAAAACACTGTACTAGCTTTCTCGTAGTTAATTTAAATTCACTAAATATTAATTCAGCATCTACTTAGTCAAGCACTGCACTGGAAACACTATCCTAGCAGTCAAGGAACTTGCAGTCAGGTTTTGTATAGATATAATTGACTGTCTTTAAACAAATGGCTGCGAGAGTTTTGCTTTTGGTTATCAGAATGAAAAGCAAATTATTTGAAGGTTATTAGATTGTCCCAGTAGAACAAGTCATTTCCTGTGGTAGAAAATTTTGACATTTTTCTTACATTTGAATGTGAAAATACGAACTTCGTTGTATCTATATATAAACATTCTTTTTCTGCTTCAGGGCCTCAAATCACTCTGTCCCCACAGTCTAGAATGCTCATCTTCCATGACTCTCTTTCAAATTCATATTCATTCATTGCAATCAGTAGTGTTTGAGATAATAGAACTCAAGATCTTTCTTGATTCCACTTTACTCCTCAACCTATTGTAAAAATTTATACCACTTTGTATTTCACTGATGACCTTGTATTTATTGCCTTTAATTTTTTTCTTATACACACACACACATATATATATATAGACAAGAACTTGCCTTGTTTTCCCTACAGTACTTTAGATAATATTCAATTAATTGAACTAAATTTAATTACTGATGAATTCTTTCATTGCCTTTAAATATTGTTGATTTAAGTTTTTTTTTCTTGTCTTTACTTGCTTTTCATTTTCCGGAAACTCAGATTTGTTCTGATGTGTTTCCTGTACTCATCAGTTTACAATTTGTGCATAGACCTAGAATTATGACGAAGCCTGAAATTCCCATTTTGAGTGTATTTTTAACTTTGACAGTTCATTTTTTTGCACTGACTTAACTAAAGTGGTGTCTAGTAGTATTTGGTCTTGGGTATTGTAAATATAGGTAGTGTAAATAATCTTAACTTCCTTGGCACCCTTCCAAAAATAATTTCCTGTCTACTGCCGGGAAAAGTTATACCCTTATTACTGTGCACCCGTGTCCCACAGTCATGCTTCACCTGTATTCCTTGTGTCATTACCTTTTCTTTTCAGCCACAGATTTTCTTCTCTGGCAGCAGGGACAAAAAGAGATTAGTAATTTAGGAGCTTACTAAGTAAGGGTTACAAAATAATCATATGGATGTAATGACCTGGTGTTAAAAGCATGATACTGATATTGGAATTTATTTCTTAAATGATTCTTATGTTTTCAATTTAAATCCCTTTAAATCTCTAACTCAGACTTACAAAAAACGTTTTTTAAAAAGTAGATAATACTTGAACATGTCAGAAATTCAAATGACATCAGAGTATATCCAGTATCTTCCTCTCATCCTATTCCTTACCTCACAGTTATCCCTATTGAGATAACCACTTTTATAGTTTTTTTCCATAGATAGTATCCTTCCAGAGATAGTGTATATACACCTATACTCACCCCTACCCCCCTTCTTTTTTGACACAGTTGTCAGTATATTGATAGGAAATGATCTCCAGGACTTTCCAGGAGAAAAAGTAATGTATATTATACAGCACATAGGGAAACCAGTTGCTGTCGAGTTGATTCCAGCTCATGGTGATCCCATGTGTGTCAGAACAGAGTAGCACATATAGATTGGCCTTATTCTTTTTAATGATTTCTTAGTATCCCATGGTCTACATAGTGCGTAATTTATTTGACCAGTCCAGTAATGGTATATATCTAGGTTGTTTTCAGTCATTTGCTATTAATGGCAGCTATATCTTATTATCTGTTGCTAATATGGTGAATATCTGTAGATGAAGTTCTGGAGGTGATGTTATTGGGTGAAAGGGACATGTACTAAATTTTGATAAATCCTGGCAGATTACTCTTCCAAAGAAGTTGTGGCAGTATACACTCCTAACACACTAGTATTGGGATGACACCACTTTTACTGGTAAAAAGATAATACCACTGATTAGTATATGTCCTTTGATATCTCTAAGCCTACAGCTGTTTACCACTACTTCAATCAAAAATACTGAATTTTTTATAAACTTGTAATAAGCACAAACTTCTTATTTCCTGCCCCCTAACCTGCCACCCATCTAAAATATGCAGACAGTAAAATAAATGAGATCAAACTTCACAGTTTGCTTTTTCTAAGTCATTTTTTTGCTGCAAGCTACATGAAGACAGGAACTTTGACTGTTCTATTCATTGACGTATCCACCATTCCTAGAGCAGTGGTTAGCATTTGTCACTCAATTTTGCTGTTTCAACCAGTCTAATTATACAATTCATTGGCATTAGTATCATTTGCTATGCTATGCACCCGTCACTATTATCTGCTTTCAAAAAAAATTTTATCACCCCAAACAGAAACCAAGCAATAATTCCCCATTCTCTTCTCCATCCATCCCTGGTAACCACTAATAAACTTTTGTCTCAGTGCATTTCTTGTTCTAGATATGTCGTATAAGTGGAATCATACAGTATTTGTGCTTTTGAATTTGACATGTTTCATGTAGTGTAATGTTTTCCAGGTTCATCCATGTCATAGCATATATCAGAACGTCATTTCTCTTTATGGATGAATAATATTCCATTGTATGTATATACTACATTTTGTTTATCCAGTCATCTGTTGATGGACATTTGATTTGTTTGCACCTTTTGGCCACTGTAAACAATCCTGCAGTGAACATTGGCGTACAAGAATCTGTTTGAGTCCCTGCTTTGAAGTCATTTGGATATATACCTAGGAGTGAAATTACTGAGTCATATAAGTCTGTGTTTACGTTTGTGAAGAACTGTCAAACTGTTTTCCACAGTGGCTGCACCACTTCACTTAAATTTCAAAGGTGAAAATCCTTTGATGTACAAAAGTTCTTAATTTTGATGAAATTCATTTTATCTGCTTTTTCTTTTGTTGTTTGTGCTTTTGGTGTCATATCTAAGAATCCATTGTCAAAAACTAGGTCCTGAAGCGTTACTCCTGTGTTTTCTTTTAAAAGTTTTATGGGTTTGTTAGTTCTTATATTTAGATGCATGATCCATTTGCGTTAATTTTCCTATATGGTGTGAGGTAAGAGTTCAGCTTCATTTTTTTTTAAATGTGGATATCCAATTGTCACACCCTTATTTACTGAAGAGGCTATTCTTTCCCAATTGAATGGACTTGGCACGATTATTGAAAATCAGTTGACCATAGATATATGGTCAATAAATTTTTTAATAAACAGTGAGTGTAGTTACATAATAGTTTTTCTTACTCATTTAATTTTTCAAAAGTGTTTTCAGAAGGTGCAGTAATCAGCTGTGGATTTTTTGTGGGATCGTTTATTCATTAATGAATTACTGCTTTAAAATAGAAATGATCATTATTGTTTTGTGAGATTGTTTTCTTTTCAGCAACTTTACTCAGTTCACAGGCTACAGGAACAAGATGTTTTACTTCTGAAAGTAGAGTCCTTTTCCATGCTTCTCTTTAATATATTTACTTATGTGTGCACAAACCTCTAACTTTTAATTGGACTTTTTCTCCTCACTGTTTCTTAAATAGATTGCTTAAGGAATAGTCAGGGAACAAAATCATCTAGATGAATCTTAATGAAGTGTGAAATGTATTTTTGGAATGGAATAAGCCTAGAGGCTTTGTCTTACCTAAAATAATAAAAGTAGCAATCACGTCCTCTTTAATCATCTTCACATAGGCCCATTATGCATAGTGAAATTGAAAGTGTTTTCTTAAAACAGGTTAAACTGTGTTCTTTCTCTGAATATAGTCTGACGGTTAGTGCTTATACACGGCCATCAGAAATTCTATACATTTTTAAGAAAGAAATTAAAGATTTCTCATTCTTTTAAAGGCGGAATCCACAGCATCACTGTTCATCAACCAGCCAGAAGAACCTGAGTCAAATGCAACAGATGGCATAGAATTATTTGAAGACAGTCAGCTAACCAGTCGCTCTAAAGCAATAGCATCAAAAACCAAAGAGATTGAACAGGTAAGAATCCAGTCTTCTTAAAGAGCATAATAGTTTGTTCATATTGTTTGGCACATGGTAATTACAGTTAGTATTTATTGAGTTAGTGTTTTATTTTGTCTTTTTCCACTTGTGACTCTGAAATTTCAATTTAAAAATCGTAAAAATTATTTGGTTTGATTTCAGAGTTATTTTGATTGGTGTGGTCCCTCATCCCTGTTTACTTATTTACTTACTTTTTTTAAATAAAAAGCAAACTTCTTTGTTAGGGAATATTGATTTCCTAGTTAGTATGAAGCAGTTAAAATGCTATTACACTGAATAGAAAGGTCAGCGATTTCTCTAAAGCAAAGATAAGAAGGTAATGGTGCAGGGAAACTAGATTACTGGAAGTGGAACAACCAGACCAGAAATAATGAGAATGTTGACACATTGTGAAAAACGTAACCAATGCCACTGAAAAATTTGTGTAGAAATAGTTAAATGGGAACTTAATTTGCTATGTAAATTTTCACAAGAAAAACAATAAAATATTATTTTAAAAAATTTAGAAAAAAAAAGTTAATATTGATGGGAGGAAGAAATGTTAAGTATACCAAAGTGTTAACAAAAGTTAGTTTTGAATATTTGTATTAGAGATGTTTATTTTTTATCATTTTTCTTATACTTCTAAGCATTTTCCAAAACAGAATATTAAAGAAAAATAATGGATAATTATTTAAATCTAATCATTTTAATGATGTCATTCTAATAAATTAGCATTTTCTTTTTAATATGGAACTATTACCTCCCTTATAGGATATTATCATTTTATGAGAATTAAATGAAGTAAAATGTGAAACAGCTTTATAAAATATAGCATGTTGTATAGATGTTTGTTTTTAATGTTGTTATTACTTTCCAGTGCTGTGAGCAAATGTCTTTACGTTGTTATATGATCTTCTAAAAACTATTGGAAATTAAAAACAAAATTTAGTCTTTTCTCAAGGTGCTGTCCAGTTTCCACATCAATTAACATCTATTTCCCCTGAGTGGATAGGAGAAGATCTCAATTTAGTTTCTATATGTGATTGTGCAGCTTATATTGATGCCACACCAATGGCAAAAGATAAGAACCAGGAGGGAAAATTTGTCATGCAAGCCAGTAGAGTTTCAAAATGGAGGTGGTCGGCAGTGTCAGATGCTTAGAGGAATATGAACAAAATGGAGACTGAGAAAATCCTGTTTATTTAGTCATGTGGAGACTGTTGATGCCTTTCAAGATAGCAGTTAAATGAGAGCATAAATCAAAGTCCTGATGAAGTGTTTGCTCACTAGAGTATCTTTAATGTGAATCTGAACGTCATGACCTTGTGTGAAATAACTGCCCTTCTGTCGTTTTACTCTGACTTATTTTTCTTCGTAGCCTTTTTGACTACTTAACAGAGTATTTTTATTTGTTGTCTCACCGTAATGCAAGCTCCTTGGGAGCAACTATTTTTTTTCAGTGCTGTATCTCCGTCACTTGGAACGGTGACTGTTGCGCAGGAGGCTCGCAACAAATATTTGTTGAGTGGATAATAGATGGAGTCATAAACCTAGAAGTGGCCTTTAAGGAGTCCCTGAATCACTTGAAGTCAGGGACTGCATCTTAACCTGACAGTACTTTGTAATGAGTGCTTGATACATGTTTGTTGAATGAATGAATGATTTAATAAGTTATTTCTCTTTTCTACCTCAGTTGCAGTTCTTTAAGGGAGAGGTGCTCTTAAGAATATAACTAGTAGAAGAAGTTGAGTGAAATTACTGGGGAGGGAGTATTTTGAGATGTTTATTAATTTCTACTTCTCCTCTTTTTCTTATTTATAATTGATCTATTTGATCTTGAAAAAGTGGATCACCAGAGAGATTTAGAGCCTAGCTCAGCAGTACACACATAAAATTCCTTAGCAAGAAACCAGTTTGTATAATACTTGATAAAAACCTCTTTATCTTTGACTTACAAGTATGACCTGCAAGTTTGACTTCTGTTTTCATCTGTCCATTGTTCAAGAAAATGAAAAATCTGACAGTAAAGCATATTGAGGTTATTACAGCATGAATAGATAAACTAACGAAAGTGATAACATAAACTTAAAAGAGAATTGTTTTATTCTGATGTGACTAGAGAAGTCAAACAGTTACTGGAATTTGTTGTTTTCCTCTATTTTCGAAAACGTTTGTGTAGCATCTGTATTATTTCTTACTTAAATTCACTGATGAAACGTTCTGGGCCAGGAGTTTCTTCTGTGGGAAGGTTTTTACTTATAATGTCAACATCTTTAGTAGATAGAGGGCTGGCCGATTCAGGTTTTCCCTTTCTCTTTTTTTAATATTTAGTTTTTCAAGAAATTTGTCCACATAAAGTTGTTCATAATAACCGAATGTTACCCTTTTAATGTCTGTGTGATATGGTAATGTCTCTCTTTTCATTCCTGATGTTGGTGATTTGGTTTTTCTCTCTTGATCAGTCTTCCTAAGGGTTCATTTTTTAAATCTTTTCAGAAAATCAACTTTATTATTTTCTTTCTTCAACTTTCTTTAGATTTATTTTACTTTTTCTCCTAGATTTAATCTTAAGGTGGTAGCTTGGACCTTTCTTCTTTTCAAATATAATAATTTAAACCTAGACATTTTCCTCTTAAGTATTGCTTTTGCTACACTGTACAAAGTTGTATTTTTGTTATCATTCAGCTCTGAATGTTATCATTCAGAATTGTAATTTCTCCTTTGACTGATGGGTTATTCAGAATTGCGTTGTTTAATTTCCAAAGATTTGAGGCATGGTTACATCTCTTATTTTTACTGATTGTGATCAGTAATTTGATCGAGAAATATTGTATTGGATTTTAATTCTTTCATATTTATCAATATTTGTTTACGGGCCAGCATCCCTTGGGTGAATGTTGCACGCACACTTGAAAAGAGTGCGTATGCTGCAGTTGTTAGGTGGCATGTTCTATAAATTTCAGTTAGGTCAAGTTGGCTGGCAGGGTGGTTTAAGTCTTCTAAATCATTATTGATTTCTTTCTGCTTTTTCTAGTGATCACTTAGAGGATAATGTTGAAACCTCCCAAGTGTAGTTGTGTTTTCGTGTTTCTCCTTTCAGTTTTGTTAGGTTTTGCTCCGTGTATTTTTTTTTTTTTTTAAATTGTGATTTCGGAGAAAATTTACATAGCAAATTAGGTTCTCATTTAACAATTTCTATACATATTATTCAGTGACATTGGTTACACTTCACAATGTGTCAGTATTCTCATTATTTCCCTTCTGGTTGTTCTGTTTCCATTAATCTGGCTTCCTTGTCCCCTCTTACCTTCTCATCTTTGGTCTAGGGTAAATGTTGACCGTTAGATGATTGTTTAGAGGAGCACAGTACTGATATTTATTTTATGAGCCACTCTGTCTTTTGGCTGTTAGGTGACCTCCCAGAGTGGTTTGAGTTCTGAGATTAAAGGGTATCCCAGGACGATAGTCTTGGGGATTCCTCTAGTATCTACCAGTCCAGTAAGTCTGGCCTGTTTTAGGATTGGAGTCTTGTTCTGCATTTTTTCTCATTCTGTCTGGGACCGTCTGTTGTGTCCCTGGTTGGAACCATCCGTAGTGGTAGCCGGGGACCACCTAGTTCTTCTGGTCTCAAGGTAGGTGAGGCTGTGGTTCATGTAGACTGTTAGTCCTGTAGACTAGTTTCTTCTTTTGAGTCTTTGGTTTCCTTCGTTCTCTTTTGCTCTAGACAGTAGAGACCAGTAGTTGTATCTGAGATGGTTGCTTGCTTCATGTATTTTGAAACTCTGTTATTAGGTGCATAAATATGTCTTCTTGGTGAAGTGAGCCTTTTATCATTATGAGATGTTCTTTATTTCTGGCAATGACCCCTGTTCTAAAGTTTATTTTGATACTAGTATAACTATTTCAGCTTTCTTAAGCTTAGTGGTTACGTAATATATCTTTTTCTATCCATTTACTTTCAATCTATTTGTATCTGTATATTTAAAGTATACATGTTATAAACAGCATATATTGGGTCTTTATTTTGCATTAAGTTTGGTGCTGTTTTTTAATTAAAGTGATTGAACTATTTTTGTATACTATATTTTATGCAAATAATGCACATCCTCTGTGTTTGTTCACCAACCATGCCCCCCCTCCCCCCTAGTGAAGCAACTTCACAAGCGCCACTATGCCAGTCTTCCACATTACTGTAAAAATAATTAGCATTGCTTGTTTATGAAAATACCCCTCGATGGGGAGAGTGTGGCTGGCAAACAAATGCAGAAGTTGCATGCTATTTGAGTAAAAATACGGTAATGCAAATTTGATAGTTGTGTATTCTATTGTAGTATTTGTGTTCTGTTTGTCCTATTTTTGTTCTTTGCTTTTTTCCCTCTTCCTTTCTGCCTTATTTTTAATGCTTTTTTTCCCCATTTTCTTCACTGTTGTGTTTTATCTCTTGTACTGACTTTTTGAGTTACCCTTTGTATTACTTTTTTAGATGTTGCTCTAGAGATTACAATACATATTTTTAAGTTATTGCAATCTACTTTTAAGTACTAATACACTACTACATGTGTAGTATAAGAACCTTATTTACAACAGTATAATTCCAATTACCTTCTTTCTCTTCATTTGTGTTTTTTTGTCTTATATTTTACTTCTACATACTAATCGTATAATACCTTGTTGTTATTTTGCTTTTAACAGCCAATTGTCTTTTTTTTTTAATATAACAACTTTATTGAGATATAATATAGATACCTGCAATTCATCCATTTAAAATGTACATTTCATTGCTTTTTTTAGTATGTATTCACAGTGTAGGGCAACCATCATCACAATCGATTATAGAATAGTTGCATCACACAAAAAAGAAACCCTGTGCTGATTTTCTAAACTATAATCAGTTTTTAACTATGTTTATGGAAGGTTCTTATAGTTGGTAACTATTACTATGATTGTTATTGTTGACTCTCAGAACAGAGAGGCTCAGGGATCAGGTGAGGATACTTCTGGCCTGTTTTTAGTGTTTGCTGAAAAGACTGGAAAAGTATATCACACTTTGACCCCGGATCTTAGATTTCAGGAATTTGATTTTAGCCACTAGTTAATTAACTTTGTATTTACGTAATGCCTGTGAAATAGCTTAAGTTATGTAAAATCGGTCGGTTAATGTATTTAGAATTCTGCATGAAAAGAGCAAGCAAAAGGACATTATAGAGAGCAGCTGCTATAAATCGTTTTTGAGTAGGTGAGATATAAATAAATAAATCGTATACATTTATAAATATCAATTGTAAATCTCACTGTAGGCTATCACTATGGCCTATCACTGTGACCTGGTAGCGTAATGGTTAAGAGCTTAGCTGCTAACCAAAAGGTCAGCAGTTCGAATCCACCAGCTACACCTTGGAAACCCTATGGGGCAGTTCTAGTCTGTCCTATAACATCACTGTGAGTTGGAATTAACTCTACGGCAATGGGGTTTTGTAGGCTGTCATCACAACTAATATGTTATTGATAAGATAGATCACTTCAAAACTAAGAACGGTAGTATATACTTACTTGATCCATCATAGGTGTTTATCTAGGTTGAGCTATGGTTTTGTTCCTCGCCAAAATCTAACATTAATGGTCAGTGACAGGCCAACATCCTAAATTAGCTGGCTGATTTACAACGTAATTTCATGGAGCTAAGGGGATAGGAAAATTGAAAGGAGAGGAGAAGAGGTTAATATTCCATATCAACATATAAGTCAAAAATATATGAAAGTCTTTTCATATATGAACAGTTGGTTTTACTGACAGTAATAAGGGTATAGTTAGGAACTAAAGTTACGTTCATATCTCAAATGCTTGTTCTGTTTTAGTTTATGTTAAATATCCTCTAGCCCATTCAGTGAATGCTGCAGTTTAGGTAGTAACATACACAAAGCATAAAACTTAAAAGGTAAAAGAGATTATGAAGTGAAAAACAAGTGTACTTCCCACCCATATCTCTCAGCTGCCCAATTTCTTTCCTCAACAGACATAAAAATATATATATGATACACATATCTATCTGTATACACACAATTTATATATAGTATGTATGTATATGTGTGTATACATACACACGTGTACTGTGTACATGTGTACACATACATGCATACTGTGTACATGTGTACACACATATATACACACACAACATGCATGCACACACATACTTCTGGATTCTGTTTAATCCTGATAAGTATGGATAAGAGTGGAGGTAAATCTATCTATCTACATAAGGAGCCCTGTTGGTGCAGTGGTTAAGTGCTCGGCTGCTAACTGAAAGGCTGGCAGTTTGAACCCACCAGCTGTTCCATGGGAGAAAGATGTGGCAGTCTGCCTCAGTAAAGCTTACAGCCTTGGAACCCCCGTGGGACAGGTCTACACTGTTCTGTAGAGTCCATATGAGTTGGAATTGACCTGACAGCAACTAATTTATCTTATCTACATATTTTTTCTTTAAATACAAATGGTGGCATACTGTATACCCTGGTCAGTGTAGCTTAGAAAACATTCCATATCAGTATATATAACAAGCCACCGTTAATAGATATTTGTATTTTTTGGTGAACTATATTTTAAAACAGATCCTCTGATTTCTTCACATTTTAAAAAAAAGGTACGTATATATGTTTTTAGTAAACAAAGCATTACATTTAAAATGGGCAATTTTGGAGGATTCTGGTTTAATTCTCCGGGTGTCAAATACCTGTGTTTGTGTGCTGTGAAGCACTACGTAGGTTGTACTAACTGCCTCAGAGCCTACCAGAGAGCCTGTTAATAGATTTCCTGAATCTATGGGTTCTGAATCTATATGCTTTAAAACACCTCTCACAATTCTAATATCAAAACAGGTTTGAGAACAACTGGAGTATATGAGTTACAGAGTGTCTAATTTCTTGCTTGTACCAATCATTGCCACCTGTAAAAAAAGTGGAGGAATGTGCCTAAAATATTCCTCAAATGCATTATGCATGGTATCCTCAAATCACAGAAAGTTGTTTTGCTGGAGTGTAGCGGGCAGGTGTCCATCTCTCCTTTCTTGTTTTTTGGCATGGTAGATAATAACTAAAAAGTAAGAGATAATAACTAAAAAGGCAAATTCAATTTTTAAAGCCTCTTTTTCTATTTCAGAATACAATTCTAATGTAATGCTGTTTTGTGCAAATGCTAATATTTCTACCAATAAATGTCTCTCTGTTGAAAACAGCATTGATTATATATTCAAAAGAAACCCTGTTGGAGTAGTGGTTAAGAGTTCAGCTGCTGACCAAAAGGTCGGCAGTTCGAATCCACCAGGCGCTCCTTGGAAACCCTATTGGGGCAGTTCTACTCTATCCTATAGGGTCACTATGAGTCGGAGTTGACTCGATGGTAACAGGTTCAGGATTTTTGGTTTTATATATTCAAATGTTTTATTCTCAACTTTTTAGGTGAGACTGTTTTATCTGGTAATATATAGTTAAAGTATACCTGGGAGTCATTTTAAATACAGAGAGGGTGTCAATCTGAAGTTCTAAAACATATAGAAATAGAGAGTACTCAGAGATACTTTATGGAGGAGGTTATTTTTGTTTTCTTGTCTTTCTTTTCACTTCAAAGACTTAAACAGAATATATTTTTTCTTTCTTTTACCAAAGGCATTTTTTTTTATAGTCATAGCTATGCAAGCCTTGTTATACTGAAGACATTTTATTTCTTAGCCATCCAGGAACCCTTTTCCTTACCCTAAATATTAGCTAAGAAAAACCAAGTTACTTCAGAAATCACTTTTTGCTCCCTGACTAATTAGTCTTATAGGTTAATAAGGTTTTACTGTAAGTCTAGTTCAATCTATTTAATATAAAATTTTTATTTTATTTTGAATTTTATACTTTAACCATTTTTATGACTATATACTTTGCTCGTCAACTTTTTTTGCTTTTTCCTAAAAATGAAAAGTTGGAGTCAATAATCTTAGGATCTTTCCTGATCTAAACCAAACAAAAAATTAAAAGCTAAGTATTGATTGTTTTGTACACACTGTTAATGTAGCTAATTTAGATTTAACTAAACATTTTTTTATAGTGTTTTAATTTTTTTTCTTCCTATTTCTTAATAGGGACCCAGGATTCTTACATTCAAAGAATCAATAATATGTTTAAAACCTCAGATAATACCACTGTATGCATTTAGTTAAGGAGCCCTGGTGGCAGAGTAGTTAAAGCGACAGACTGCTAACCAATAGGTCAGCGGTTCGAAACCACTGCGGTTCCGCGGGAGAAAGATGTGGCAGTCTGCTTCAGTAGAGATTTACAGTCTTGGAAACCCTGTGGGGTTGCTATGAGTTAGAATCGACTTGATGGCAGTGGATTTTTTTGTTTTGTTTTGTTTTGAATCATCCAGTCAGTAATTAGTGTTTGTTGAGTTAGTGAATTGTGCAGAAAATGCTGTCTTCAGCAAATATGTTGCATTTAACCAATGTTCTATCTGTGACCTCTTCTTGCAGTGTCTAGTTTCAGCAGCCATCTACAGGCTGCCGATTCCCAGCACTCTGACTTGCTCTTTCTCGTGCTCTCTCTTTCTCTGTCGATGTATAACAACTTAATTTTGCTTTATTTTTAAGGTAAAGAACCTAAAAATAAAGATTAATCAGATGTACAATCTTGAAAATGTTAACTAGATTAGAGGACATAGGAAACTATCAGCTTTTAGCACATGATAGATTAGAATGAAATTGTTTTCAAAGTGGTGACAAACATCTATTGTTGTATGTGCATGATTTAAGCATTTCATGCTAACCTTACATAACAGAAACATTCTTTGTTTTACTTTTTATCAGAGCAAGTAACGAATGTTCTTAAAAGTACAGCTCTTGCCACTATCTTGTCTAGACATCAAGTCTACCCTACTGTATTTAACAATCCATTATTACCAACCACTTGTTCAGACTTTACATATATAGACTTAGTAAAATATACTCATGTAAGATTTGTCTCAAAAAAATTGGTTATTCCTGAAACAAATTGAAAATAAATAATTTATTTTGGCTAAATTTCAAATTTTTTGCAAGTTAAAATTTATTAGATTCTAGTCATGTTCTTTCTACAGAAAGTATTTGTGTTAAAGGAAATTCATCTGAACACTGTCTCATAAAGTAATTTGTATCATGTTTGAAATGTCAAAACCAAGCATCTCAGCCTTTAAATTTAAAGGTTCGTTAGTTATTTCATACTTCATGTAAACCCATATCTATGAAGATTGATGACTCTATTAAGGAAATATTTTTACATAAAATATAAAATGAAGACGGTAAAGATACCAAGCCTTATAAGAACCATACTTAAAATGTTACAAGTACCTCAGAACCTCTTAAAACACTGTAGAATGAAAATCAAGAAGAGACAAGGTCACATTAGGCCTTATCCTTGGGGATGTCATCACTTAACTGAAAAGTACCGGTTATAAAGCAGTTTCAGTAAAGATGTTCCCTATGACATGAGTCCAGGCATGAGCTTCATCCTTTCACCTCTCCTCATTATCCACTGTCTACTAACTCAGGATTTTCTCTAGTGGTTCCAGATATATGTAGTTATCCCTTGCTATTCCGTTTCCCTTTTGTGAGTCAACAATTTTATATAGTCTCTGAGTACTTAAAGGACATTATAAATAGCATGGCATAGTGAACACTGGGTGTTTCCACTTGGTGTTTTAACTTCTCTGAGACTTTTTCCTCATTTGTTAAATGGGATTAATAACACTTTTCCTCACAGACTTGACAAGCTATTTTATGTGAAAGCCCTATGTAAATTGAAAATCTCCCTACAGATGATTGTGGAACTATTAAGTAATACTTTGCCTGTTTCTTTGCAGCTTTGGAGTATTGACAACTTTCAGATTACTTCTTAGGAATATTTTATAGCAAATTTCCTTTACAGGCTTAGTTCTGAGGTGGTTTTCTCACTAATGTCAGGGTTTAAACTGTTAACATCTTTTCCCTTTACTTCTGATTTTTTTTTACATCTTAATTCATTCAAAGTGAATTATAAAAATAATTTTGTTAAGAAATATTTTATTTTGGGAAGCTTTTTGATTTTCCCTAAACATTTTCTATTTAGCTTGCTCTTTTCTTTCAGTGTTCCTTATCTATGTTTTTAGATACAGGAAGTAGCGTAAAAATATTTATCTTTCCTTAGAATTGCCTGTTCTCCTTCCTCATTCCTAAAACATAAATTGTTTTTGTATTTTCTCTTTTATCTGTCACCCTTCATTTTCAATATGTGATCCCTCTTGTAACATCTGCTGTCTTCTCTTACCTATTATTTAATTCAGATGCCGTACCAGGAGAGAGCAATCTTATCTGTCTCGTACACCTATGTATACTGTGAGGTAATTGATATTCTTAGTTAATTTATAGGCAATGTTTTAAAAGTTGCACTCAGAAAATCTTTTGATTCTACTGAAGGTAACTGGAAATTAAAATTAGAAGTAAGTTGATGATTGTTTTGTATCTGGTTCATTGGGAGCTAATTATGTTGTCATTTGTTTTGATGTTGTTGTTTTTTATTTATTCCTCTGCCTCTTTTTTTTTTTTTTTTTTAACTTCTAAGAAAACCATTACAGGATATTGAGTAATGCAGTGTATATCATTTTTGTTTAGACTACCGGTTTACTTGAATTGGAGTCCCTGGATGGTGTAAATGGTTAAAGTGCTCGGTTCTAAACCTAAAGTTTGGAGGTTCAAGTCTACTCAGAGGTGCCTTCAGAGAAAGAAAGGCCTAGGGACCTACTTCTGAAAAATCAGTCATTGAAAACCCTGTAAATCAGAGTCTCTTTGGCACCTGGGTTTTGGTTTACTTGAATTGGCCAAGAGGGTATATGTAGGTTGTTTTTGTTTGTTTGTTTGTTTTAATTTTGGTCTGCCTCAAAGCTAACTCCTAAGATTTCTGATTCCTCAGTTATAAGGCCTTGTGGGGGGAAGAATGAGCAGTTCAGCGTAATTAAATTTTCTGGTGAGCTGAAGTTCAACTATGCTAACTCTGTTGTTCATTATTGCACTCTAAAAAAATTTTTTTAATGATGTATATAACACATATATAGAAAAAAGAGTGTTCTAAACATAATTATTAACTTGAATGATTTCTCACAAAGCAAACACTTTGCCTTCAATGCTTGCCATCCAGGTCAAGAAATAGAATATTACCAGCACCCCTGGAGCCACTTCATATCCCCTGCCAGCTATAACCCCCATCCTCTTCCCAAAGGTTACCACTATATTAATTCCTATTTTTGAAATTTATACAGATTTAACCATACAGTACATATTACTTTGTATCTAGGTTTTTTTGTTCAGCATTATGTTTATGAGAATCATCAGTATTGTTATACAGGTAGTCCCCCTGCCTACGACGGATTTCAATTCTGATGACTGTGTCGTAAGTCGGTTCTGACATAAATTGAATACCTTCATTGTTGTTGCCTTTTATTATCAGTATTTTTATACATCTGATTTTTGAACATCTGGAAGTGAACATCTGAGAATGATTAACCTCAGCCAATTAACGCCCTGCAACATTGTATGTAGTACACATTACTAATGATGTAGGAAAAAACCAGATGGTCGTAAGTGAAGTTCGTCATAACTTGAATACATTGTAAGTTGGGGACTACCTG
This sequence comes from Trichechus manatus latirostris, assembly GCF_000243295.1. Classification (NCBI taxonomy): domain Eukaryota; kingdom Metazoa; phylum Chordata; class Mammalia; order Sirenia; family Trichechidae; genus Trichechus; species Trichechus manatus. The sequence goes on along the minus strand of NW_004444059.1, from coordinate 6,368,754 downwards.
TATGTATTTCCTTATGGTTTTAACTTACGTTTCCCTAATACTAATGGTATTGAGCACTTTTTATATGGTTAATGGCATTTGGCTATCTTAAAGTACCTATTGAGATTCTTACCAATTTTCCTATGCAGTTGTCTGTTTTTTTAAATCAAAGTTCTTTATATATTCTGAATACAAACCCTTGGTTGGTTATGTGTGTTGCAGGTATCTTTTCCTACTTTGTGTCTTGCTTTTTCATTTTCTTGATATCTTTGGATGAATAAAAATTCTTAATTTTAATGTAGTACGATTTTTTAAATCTTGTTCCTTATGATTATTGTTTCTTTTTGTTTCCTATTTAAGATACCTTCCTTTTTTATTATCTTCTAGAAGATTTCTTGTTTTGTCTTTCATATTTAGAGTTACAATTTATTTGAAAATGATTTTGTGTATAGTGTATATCAAGTATACGAACCAATTGCTGTCACGTTGATCCTGAGTCATGGCGACCCGATGTGTTTCAGAGTAGAACTGTGCTCCATAGGGTTTTTAGTGGCTCAAATTTTGGAAGTAGATCACCAGGCCTTTCTTCAGAGGTGCCAACTGGAACTCAAACCTCTAACCTTTTGGTTAGCAGCTGAACACATTAATGTTACATCACCAAGGTATAGCAAGGATCAAGATTTATTATTATTTTTTCCATATGGATATGCATTTGACTCCAAACCATTTATTAGAAAGACCGTTTGTTCCCTATTGCTCTGCCTTGACACTCTCATCATAATAAAACCAACCACCAAACCCACTACCTTCGAGTCGATTTGGACTCATAGCAACCTGTAGGACAGAGAACTGCGCCATAGGGTTTCCAAGGCCATAAATCTTTAAGGAAGCTGACTGCCACATCTTTCTCCTGCAAGGTGGCTGGTGAGTTTGAACCATTGACCTCTTGGTTAGCCGAGCGCTTCAACTACTGCACCACCAGATCTCCTCTTTTATCGTAGTAGGTATCTGTATATGTATGTATGTGAATAGGTTTCTGGACTCTATTCTCTTCCATTGATCTGTTGATCCTTGCAACAGTACTACACTAGCTTCATTACTGTGGCTTTATAGTAAATCTTGATATCCGGTAGAGCAAATCCACTTACCTTGTGTTTTTTTTTTCCTTTTTCCCCAAGGTTGCCTATACTTGAAGCTTTAAATTTCTGTAGAAATTTTAGAATCATTTTCTCGAGTTCTTACATACAACGAACAAAGCCTGCTGGGATTCTGGCTCAGGGTGTCTCAGGAGGTTGCAGTCAAGCTGATAGCCAAGACTAGTCTCAAAAACTTGACTGGGACTGGGGGATCCGCCTCCACAGGGCTGCTCATGATACAGCCTTCCCCAGAGCGAGTGACCAAGAGAAAGAGAATAACACTTCTCTGCCTTTTTTTGTTTGGTCTTTGAGTCACATACTGTCATTTCTGACTCGTTCCATTCAGTAGAAGTGAGTCACTAAGTCCAGCCCACACTCAGCAGGAGGGATTACACAAGGGTATATATATTTCAGGAGGTAGGGAATCACTGAGGAGCCCTGGTGGCACAACTGTTAAGCACTCGGCTGCTAAGTGAAAGGTTGGCAGTTTGAACCCACACAGTGGCTCTGTGGGAGAAAGACCTGGTGATCTGCTCCCGAAAAGATTACAGCCTAGAAAACCCTATGGGGCAGTTCTGCTCTGTCGCATGGCATGGTTGAGTCAAAAGTTGACTTGACAGCACCAGACAACAACAGCAGGGATCATTAAGGGCCATATTGCGGCTGGCTACCATATCCTCCTTGATCAGTCTTACCTGAAGCTATCAGTTTCATTAGTCTTTTAAAAAAGCAATTTTTGGTTTCATTGATCCTCTCTCGTATTTTGCCATTTCATTAATTTCTACCTTTATTATTCTCTTTCTTTCTACTTTTTTGGAATTTAATTTGCTGTTTTTTCCTAAGTCCTTGACCTAGTTACTTACTGATTAGCAGCTTTTCTTTTGATCTCTAAATTTCCGTTAATATAGTTTTAGCTGTATCTTCTAAATTTAGGTACATAATTTTATTGTCATTCAGTTTAGAATATTTTTCTAAGTTTCCTTGGATATTTTTCTTATTTAGAGTTATTTAGAATAATATTTCTTAATTTCCAAACATATGGGGGTTTTGTAGTTTGTTTTTAATGAATTTCTGACTCAAAACCACTAGAAGCAGAAAACATGTTCTTAAGGATTTTAATTTTTTGAAATTTGTTGAAACTTAAACTTTGTGGCCCAGTGCATGGTCAGTTTTTCTCAGTGTTTTATGTACTTGAAAAGAAGGTGCATTCTGCATTGTTTTAGTGCATTATTTATTAAATAAATTTATTAGTTTGTTAATTAACATTATATGTTGATTAGGTCAAATTCAATATTGTATCAAATCTTCCATATTGTTACTAATTTTACTTGCCTCTTCTATCAATTTCTGAAAGAGTTGTATTAAAACTTTCCAATATGGTTGTGGATTTATATATATATCTTTTAAGTGTTTCTATTCTTTTTATATTTTGAGGCTATGCTATTAAGTGCCTATGATTTTAGAATTATTATATATTTAATCTTTATTAATTATTCCTTTTGAATCTCTACTGCTATCTTATATTTATCTAAGTTGGTTTAGGCATGATATCTTTTCTTATAATCTTGTAACCTTTCATATTCTTGTGTTTAACGTGTGTTTCTTGTAAGCAGCTTATAGTTAGTTTTTGTTTTTTCGTTCATTTTGACAAAATGTCTTTTATTTGAAACATTTAGTCCATATAAATTTAATGTAGTTACTGATATATTTATGTTTAGTTATTCTTCCTGTTTTGGAGTCCCCCCCCATTGAGATTTTTAAATTCATTCATTTCTATAGGCCCTGGTAGTTATTCATTCATTTCTGTTACCCTGGTAGTTATACATTATTTTACAGTAGGCATCCTGGAGTTATTAAAGTCTGATATAAACTAGTACTTTTACCTATTCATGATCAATGCAGGGACCATAGAGCATTTTAACTCCGTTGAACCCCCTCTTGCCTAATATGTTACTGTTTATGCTTTAGTTCCATATATATTTTAAACTGGACAAGATAGTAATAGTATTTTATGCAGTTAATATTTGTTTAGATTTACTTAACTATTTACCCTTTTTATTCTTCATTGCTTCCTGCATTTCTGAACTTCCCTTAGGGATCATTTTTCTTCTTCTTGAAGAACACCCTTTAATATTTACTTTCCTTCCATTTTTGTTGTCTGAAAATATGTTATTTTGCTTTTATTTTTGTTGGGTAAAGAATTCTAGATTAGCAGTTATTTTTTTTCAGTACTTTGAAGATACCATTTCTTTGTTGTCTGGCTTCCATTGTTTCTGTTAAGAATCCAGTTGTCAGCCTTCTTATGTTTCCTTGAAGGAAATAAGTCTGCTTCTCCCTCTCGCACCCAGCCAGCTGTGTTTAAGATTGTCCTCTTTGTTTATCTATTTCACAGTTTTATTCTGATGTCCAAAAGGGAGAAAGTGTGCATGCATGTGTGTGTGCATGCGTGCGTGTGTGTGTGCCTGTGTGTGTGTGCGCGCGCGCTATATCCTCCTTGGAGTTGTAGGTCTTCTTGAATCTGGCTTGATAATTTGTGTAAATGTTGGATAATTCTCAGGCATTATTCCTTCAAATATTGTCAAAATGATTTGAGGTCTAGAATGATGGTATTTTCCTCCAATAAGAATTTATATTTGTTTCTTCCTGACAACTAGGGGCACAAGTAATCTAGAATCGCTTTAATCATACTTAGGGATTGAAACTAATTGAAACTGGATTTCAGTCCATGAGAGGGCTGGTATGTTTCTGGTTCACCTTTACATCGAGTGTGTAAACCTTTGCTATCCCAACCCAAGGTGTAGGGGATTTTCCAGAACTGCCCCTCCTTGACAGTCTACCAGTGAGCTTTTGTCTACTTAGCCCTGCTAGGCCGGAGAGACTCTGTTTGGCTTCTTAACCTGTCAGTCTCTTTGGGAGATGTTCACAAGGCAAAAGTGGTCCCAAAAACAGGACTTGTGTCAGGCTTAAGCAAGAGGCAGCGCCAAGTGCAAGGGTCACTTCTGGGGTTTCCTGATGGCATATTGTGGCTCCATAATTTTTCATTGCCTTGTTATCACCTCATTATCTTGAAATAGATGATTTCTGCATTTTGGCCAGCTTCTTTAGCTCTCAGTGGGTGTTATGAATTGAATTGTGTCCCCCCAAAATATGTGTCAGCTTGACTAGGCCATGATTTCCAGTATTGTGTGGTTGTTCACCATTTTGTCAGCTGATGTGATTATCCTACGTGTTGTAAATCCAAACCTCTATGATGTTAAAGAGGCAGGATTAGAGGGAGTTATGTTGATGAGACTGGGCATAATCTATAGGATTAGGCTGTATCTTGAGTCAGTCTCTTTTGAGATATAAAAGAGAGAAGTGAACAGAGAGGAGAGGGACCTCATGCCACCAAGAAAGAAGTGCCGGGAGCAGAGTGTGTCCTTTGGACCCGGGGTCCCTATCCTGAGAAGCTCTTAGACCAGGGGAAAATTGATGACAAGGACCTTCCCCCACAGCCAACAGAGAGAGAAAGCCTTCCCTGAGAACTGGTGCCCTGAATTTGGATTTCTAGCCTCCTAGACTGTGAGAGAATGAATTTCTGCTTGTTAAAGCCATCCACTTGTGGTATTTCTCTTATAGCAGCACTAGATAATTAAGACAGTGGGGTATTGCTCTATATTACCTAAAAAGCCATTATCAGGATGGAAGTCCCATTTTCTGCTTTTCCTGAATTTACATAAGTGTAGTACTTGTTTGATGTACAAAATTTAAAGTGTTCTCGTTCTGAATTCTTAGTACATCCATTAGAGATGTTGGAGAAGACATTCCTGTGTGGAATGAGAAATTGGATATTGCACCCTCTAAAGTTATTTTGGACTCTGATCTCATGATCCTGAATTTTTAAGTATGAGGCCTTTTACCTGATAATGTTCTATAAGTTGTTCTGATTTTTTGTTTAGCCAAAATATTTTATGCATCTATGTTTCAGTTACTTTTGCTGCATAACAAACCATTCCAAAATTTAATGACATAATACAATAGCCATCTTATTATGCTCACAGGTTCAGTAGGTCCAAAATTTGCAGATTTGCAAAGGGAAGAGCAGGGACTATGCTCAGAACAAGGGGATACTGTGTGGTTTAAAATCAAGAAAGTTGTGTGTCAGAGTTGTATCCTTTCACCATACTTATTCAGTCTGTATGCTGAGCAAATAATCCGAGAAGCTGGGCTATATGAAGAGGAATGCGGCATCAGGATTGGAGGAAGACTCGTTAACAGCCTGCGATACGCAGGTGACACAATCTTGCTTGCTGAAAATGAAGAGGACTTGAAACACTTACTGATGAAGATCAAAGACTACAGCCTTCAGTATGGATTATACCTCAACATAAAGAAGACAAAAATCCTCATAACTGGGCCAATAAGCAATATCATAGTAAACAGAGAAAATATCGAAGCTGTCAAGGATTTCCTTTTACTTGGATCCACAGTCAACACCCATGGAATCAGTAGTTAAGAAACTAAACGACGTATTGCATTGGGCAAATCTGCTGCAAAAGACTTCTTTAAAGCGAAGATGTTATTTTAAGGACTAAAGCGCACCAGACCCAAGCCATGGTGTTTTCAGTCGCCTTATATATATATGTGAAAGCTGGACAATGAATAAGGAAACCTGAAGAAGAATGGGTACCTTTGAATTATGGTGTTGGTGAAGAATATTAAATATACCAGAAGAACAAATAAATCTATCTTGGAAGAAGTACAGCCAGAATGCTCATTAGAAGCAAGGGTGGCGAAACTTTGTCTCACATATTTTGGACATATTATCAGGAGGGACCAGTCCTTGGAGAGGACATCATGCTTGGTAAAGTAGAGGGTCATTAAGATCCTCAGTGAGATGGATTGACACAGTGGCTGCAACAATGGGCTCAAGCATAACAATGATTGTGAGGATGGTGTAGGAGCCAGCATTGTTTCAGTCTGTTGTACATAGGGTCACTATGAATCGGAACCAACATGCTGACTATCTAGGGCTTCAGCTGAGATGATGCAAAATGGCCAGGGGTGATTTGAATAGCTAGGGCTGGAACATTCACTTCCAAGATGGCTTCTTCACTAATGTGTCTGGTACTGGGGCTGGAATGGATGAAGGATGGGGTTACCTACATATATTCATACATATATGTTCTGGTGGCATGGCTACCTCATTGTAGTTAAGACTTCTTTTGTTATTTTTTTAACAGCTTTTTAGAGGTATAATTGATATACAGAGTTCCTGGTTGGTGCAAACGGTTAATGTGCTTGGCTGCTAACTGAAAGGTTAGAAGTTCCAGTCTACCTAGTGGCACCTCAGAAGAAAAGCCCGGTGATCTAATTTCAGACAATCAGCCATCGTAAACCCTGTGGAACACAGTTCTAATCTGGCACACATGGGGTTGCCTGGAGTCAGAGTTCACTCCACAGCAACTGATGCGGACACAGTTGAGGTTTACAATCTGATTCATTTTGACCGATCTGTTCACCTGGGAAACCTTTGCCACAAGATACACAATCAAGGTAATGAATATAGTACAAAAGTTTCCTTATGCCTCTTGATAATCTCTAGAAATAGAAAGATCTTAAATGTTTTCATACTCCTTGAACCTATCCTTGCAATTCTAAGAAATTTAAGGAGTTAATCTTGAAAGGAAGATTTGTACAAAAGAGATAATCACCACATTGTTATTTAAAGTACCCAAAATTTAGAGACAACCTGGACTTTATAGCAAACGGACAATAAATAGACCCTGGTGCATCCATACTGTGGAATTTTTTATAGTCAGTAGAAAGTCTATGTGGTGAGCCCTGGTGATGCAACAGTTAAGTGCTTGGCTGCTAACTGAAAGGTTGGCGGTTCAAACCCACCCACCAGCTCTGTGGGAGAAAGACCTGGTGATCTGCTTCCATAAAGATTACAGCCAAGAAAACCCTATGAGGCAGTCCTAACTCTGTTACATGAGGTTGCTATAAGTTGGAGTCAATTCAACAGCACCTGACAACAAGCAGCAGAGGGTTTTTGGAGAATTGCCACAATGCTGCTGCATTATTAGGTAAGTAGTGTAAGAACTTTGAAGTTAGGGAATCTGGCTTGAATCACACAGCTCAGCCACTGTGTGTCTTCAAGAAAGTCACTTAACTTTTCTGAGCCTTGTTTTGCTCACCACTGTAATGGGAATGATGGTATTACCTATTTCATAAAGTCAGAGTTAAATGGGAATGTATATTTAAATTGCCTAGGACATTGTCGGTAATCAAAATGGCTACTATTCTTATTTTGTACCCTTTTTTATGGTAAATGAACAGTATTTAAGTCTTCTTGTGTGCTTAGGAGTGTTCTGTGGTTTAGCCTGAGATCTCAGTTTAGAAAAATAAGCCCCAAACTCTGACCAAGTAACTTAAAGTTCATACTGAAAAATGGTCTGTTCCTTTGGTAATTCTTATATTTAAAATTATAATCTCTGTGAATGGATTAAAATTATAATTAACTTTACCATTGAAACCAAAAATGAAAAAAATTACACCTCAGTTTATCTAGTGATTTTTCTCTTACCAGAAGTGAAAGATAAAAGGCAAAGTAGATATTGAAGAACTGAAATGTGTAGGATGGTGATAATATGTTGCTATATTGTCATTTCCATTTACCTATCATGGTAATGGAAACCCTTGTGGCGTAGTGGTTAAGTGCTACGGCTGCTAACCAAAAGGTCGGCAGTTGGAATCCACCAGGTGCTCCTTGGAAACTCTGTGGGGCTGTTCTGCTCTGTTCTATAGGGTCACTATGGGTCGGAATCGACTCGATGGCAATGGGTTTTGTATCATGGTAACGGATATATTGGGGTTAGTGGACTTGATTTTTGTACAAATATCTTTTACAAATTAATTTGGGAAATACCCTTTAAAATATATAATGTTGTTATTGTTGTGTGCTATTGAGTCAGTTCCGACTCATAGCAACACTATAGGACAGAGTAGACCCATAGGGTTTCCTAGGCTGAAATCTTTATGGGAGCAAACTGCCAGGTCTTTTCTCCCGGGGAGCCGCTAACGAGTTTGAACCGCTGACCTTTCAGTTAGCAGCTGAGTGCTTAACCATTGTGTCGCCAGAATTCCTTAAAATATATAATAGTGGTGTTATATATTATTTTACGCATTCACTCAGGTTGTCAGAGAATACTTTATTTCAAGGGAAGTTTGAAATAGTCATTTATAGTATGCACATTCAAGTTAGAGAATTTTTTTTTTTAATTTCATATCAGCAAATGTGATAGTACACTACCCCCATCATTAAACCACTTCTTTTGTGTCAAGTTTTTTTCTGAACATATTCTTAAACATAGCCACTCCATTATCATTTGCTATATATAGACTATATTGAATTGTGGTGCTTATTTGTATCTTTAGTATAATTGTTTTTGAAGATTATTTATCTATTTTCATTAGTTTCATTGGCTTATACACACATATACGTATTATATACACTTATTTCTTTTGAGGATTCTCAATTACAGTCCTTACCCAGGAGCTTTGACAGCTTTATACTGAATTGATTTCTGATTATGGTTTGCATTGTTCTGCCCTGAAATTTTTTTCTATTATTAGCATCCTTTATTGGCACTGTTTGAGGAAAACTAAGGAGAAAAACCTCTAAACCTCTTGTCTTTATTTCAACCACTGTTATACCACATGTGTTTTTCTATCTTTATGGTCTTAATAATAACAAAGATTTTTAATCTAGAGATTTTAAATAATACTCATTGTTATTCAATCAGTATTTAAATACTTAATTATTACTTAAATATTCATTAATAAACTAATAAAAATTCTTGGAAGCTTTGCAGCCATGTCTGAGGAAATGCATGTGATTTTCTAAGTTGAGGGGTTTTTTTAACCTAAAAATATTTTTGCCAGTCTGTGTTTGCTTATGCAGTGCATTCTTTGTTTTGATTGTGACAGAAATCAGGGTCCCATGTAAGGCAAAAGAGCAAAAAATAAATAAATAAATAAATAAATTAATTGACCTATTAATTGAAAGCTGGCATTAAGAGAGGTTAGATTGTTTGCAGCATATTCAAATATTTACACTAAAATATTTTTATTCACTGAATTCATTAGTTGGCAAAGCCAACTATTGGTTGCCTATAAAAGTTGTGTATCCAAAAGTTAGTAACATTTTTCTCCTCTTCATAGCTAGCATATGCTCAGCTATAATACTGCTTACCTTTTAAATAGGCTAAAAGGAAAATTACCTAATTGATCATCTTTGTATCATCCAGAGTTCCTTGCCTTTATTAGGCTCACAGTAAACGTTTGCTTAATAGTTGAATGAATGGAACTGGAAGGAACACTAACCACCCTCCCTCCCATGTGGTTTGGCTCTGCCATTTTAGTTGGAGATAAATATTAGAGTGAGCCTTCAAGCATTGTTCCCTTTGAGTGATTAGGAAGTAAAGGATGAAGCAAAGCCATGTGCATTCTTTTGGTTGCAAAAACGTAGACTTCATTGTTTTTCATAGTCTGCAAGATCGATAGGGTTCCTCATGCATTTGCTACGTAGGTCTAAAAAATACATGGGAAGATTGACGTAAAAATTTATTCATTTTAATTAGATCTTTACTACAACCTATAAAGAGGGTAAATAAGAGATTTTTTTGTATTTTAATATCTATTTACTTTGTGACGTTTTATTTTAAAATTTATTTACTTTGATGTGACTTTCATGATAAGTGTCTACATATGGATTATTTTTAAAAAGTTTATTTTCTTTAAGAGACTTTATGCTTCCCATACCTGAGAATTTACATTTTTTTCATTAGAGCTAGAAAATTTTTAGCTGTGGCATTGTCATGGGTTGAATTATGTCCCCCGAAAGGTGTGTATCAATTTGGTTGGGCCATGATTGCCAGTATTGTATGATTGTGTACCATTTTGTAATCTGATGTGATTTCCTTATGTGTTGTAAACTCAATCACTATGATGTGAAATAAGGTGGATTAGCGGCAGTTATAATGATGTGGTATACAAGATTGAATAGTGTCTGAAGCCAATCTCTTTTGAGATATAAAAGGAAAAAGAAGCAAGCAGAGAATTGGGGATCTCATACCACCAAGAAAGCAGTGCTGGGAGCAGAGCGCGTCCTTTGGACTAGAGGTTCCTGCCCAGAGAAGCTCCTAGTCTGGGGGAAGATTGATGACAACGAGAACCTTCCTCCAGAGCCTACAGAGAGAGAAAGCCTTCTCCTGGAGCTGACTTAGAGCCCTGAATTTAGACTTTTAGCCTACTAAACTGTGAGAGAATAAATTTCTCTTTGTTGAAGCTATCTACTTATGGTATTTCTGTTAGAGCAGTACTAGATGACTAAGACAGAATTTGGTACTAGGAGTGGGGTGCTGCTCTAACAGATACCTGAAATGTGGAAGCAGTTTTGAAACTGTGAATGGATAGAGGAGCAGCAGCGGTAGGGAAGCGGTAGCAGTGGAGAAGTGGCAGTGTCAGAGAACCAGCAGCAGCAGAACCAGGAGACCAGCACGAGACGGTGCTGGAGCTGATCCACGGAGCAAGAGCTAAGTGCCTGTGTGCAGGGGGCTTCCCAGTAGAGTAGGGTGCCTCTGAGCACTTACCAGTGGAGCTAGGCTTGCCGAACCACCAAGCAAGAGAGCTGAGTGCCTGTGTGCAGGAGGTTTACTGACGGAGTGGGGTGACTCCAGGCACTTACCGGTGGAGCTACAGAGCTTTGGAACACTTGCCCCAGCAGGGCAGATGTGGGCGTGAGGCCCGAGGAGCTGGAGCCGAGAGGCCACAGGAAGCAGAAGCTAAAGAGACAAGGACCACAAAAAGCCAAGCTACCTCAGTCTCAAAAGGTATGGCCATGACCTCTGGGGTTTCAAAGGATGGAGCCATGGCCTCTGGTGTTTCTAAGGGTGGAGTCACCACTCAGGTGGACTAGGAGAATGGTGCGCCTAAAGTCAAGGGAGCGTTGCCGTCCCAGTGGGCCTGGAAGGCGGAGCTGAATCCCAGGGCCGAGGGGCCTCCACTCAGAATCTGGAGAGTATGGCCAATACCTAGAGTCTGGAGGGCAGGGCCATTGTGTAAATTGTCTCAGAGAACAGAGGTTTATTTTCCGAGCGCTGAGGGCTAATGTAGTATTTTCTGCTGACTTGGTTGATGCCTGTTATCCCTTCTTTTCCTCCAGTTTCTCCCATTTGTAATGGAAATGTCTAGCTTGTGCCTGTTCTGCCATTGTACCTTTGGAAGCAGATGACTTGTATTCTAGGTTTCATACATCAAGAGGAATTTTTGGATTTGGGACTTGGAATTAAGACTTTTGCTATGATATGATGGGGTGAATATGTTTTGCATGTTACAAGGATGTGATTTTTGGGGGGCTAAAGGGTGGAATGTCATGGATTGAATTATGTCCCCCCAAAAATGTATGTATCAATTTGACTGGGCCATGATTCCCACTATTGTGTGGTTGTCCTTCATTTTGTGATTGTAATTTTATGTTAAAGAGGATTAAGGTGGGATTGTATAACACACTTACTAAGGTCACATCCCTGATCCAGTGTAAAGGGAGTTTCCCTAGGGTGTGGCCTGCACCATCTTCTATCTTACAAGAGATGAAAGGAAAGCAAGCAGAGAGTTGAGGACCTCATACTACCAAGAAAGCGGTGCCGGGAGCAGAGCGCCTTCTTTGGACCTGAGGTTCCTGCGCAGAGAAGCTCCATGTCCAGGGGAAGACTGATGACGACGAGGACCTTCCTCCAGAGCCCACACAGAGAGAAGGCCTTCTCCTGGAGCTGATGCCCTGAATTTAGACTTCTAGCCTACTAGACTGTGAGAGAATAAATTTCTCTTTGTTGAAGCTATCCACTTGTGGTGTTTCTTTTAGAGCAGTACTAGATGACTAAGACAGGCATCTTTGAATATTGAGTAACTTATTCTCTCTCTCTTTTTATGTACTCTAGGTAGACTTATGTAGATTTTTTATTCTATCTTTAATTTCTCTTTAACTTTTTTTCCTTTATACTTTATGTCTTATCTTAAATTATGGGTATTTTGTTCAGGAGTATCTCTAAGTCTTTTTCAGTTGTGTATCGTTTGCTTTTTAATCTATCCATTGAGTTCTTAATTTCAGTTATTACATTACATTACTAGAAGTTCAATTTGGTTCTTTTGCATACCTGCCTAGAGTTTTGTTTTTTGTTTTGAATGAAGTAGATTGTTTATTGCTCATGTTTTCAGTTCTTTCTTATTTCTTTAACTGTTTTCTATTCTGTAACTGAAAATTTCAATAACTGAAGTCTTGAAGCCTTAATTCAGCTGTTGTTATTGCTGACTCTTGCTCATGGTAGCATGTTCCTTCTTGTGTTTTGTATTTTGGAGTTGTGGGTTTATATTCAGACCTTTAAGAGCGCATGAAGGTAGACAGACCTGTGCTTAGGAATTCTCAGAGGAAACCAAATCCCCTCACCTCAAGAGCCCAGGCCAAGGCAGAGAAGTTTCTTTTACCAACAGGCAGTTTTTTGTTGGTTGTTTTTCTTTCCTGGTTATCCTTTTACAAGGACCCTAGCTTTATGCAGAGGCCTTAGATCCAGCTCTATCTTACATGGGCCCGAGGTCATGTTTCCCGTTCTCCACCAGGTTCTGAGTTCCTGGCTCTTTGGGACAACTATGGATGGCTTCAGTATTAACTTACCACTATGGTTTTTTGCTTCCTTTTAATTTATGCCTTCTGCCAATTCCCCTTACTTTAACAGCTTGCTGTGCTTTTCAAAGAATATGTTTTTAGTTATTTGAGGCAGGAAGGGTTTTCAGGAAATACTGTGTGTTTTGCCCATCTTCATTTTAATATGTTTGAAAAGTTCAAATGACTTGTTGAAGTTTGTGCTATTAATAGTACTGTGAGTAATCCTGATTTATTGCTTTCTACTATACTTGTTTGCCTTAAAACTGAGATTTAAAAAAATCAGTTTTAATTAGGAGAACCAAAGAAGGCTTAACTGTGGAGATAACATATGATTAAACTCTTAAAGTTCAGGTAGGGTTCTCATAGTTAGAGATAAAACACAGCTAGTAGGTTCTAGGCTGGAGTGAATGACATGAGCATAAGTAGGAAAATAGGTAACTATAAGGACTATTCAACAATTATAAATAGTTTACTGTGGGTAAAACCAAATCTTACATGTATATTTTTTTATCTCTACCTCTTCACCTTTCATCCTCCCATCCTACTCCCTGCCCACAACATTTACTGCAGTGCATCTACTTTCAAAATGTAGATGTTGACAAAACTTCACTGGGGTAGATTAGAAGCATTTTGAGTGGTCTTGAATAATGGGCTCAGGAACTTTGTCTTGATTTGGCAGAAAGGCTTTGGAAGGAAGTCAGGACAGTTTTTAAACTACAGAGAGACCTGATCAGAGTTGCCTTTTGCAAACATTCATTCAATGGTAAAGGCAGGATTATGGGGTAAGAGAGAGACAGATGGAGAAACTGGTTAGGAGGTTAATAACTACAGGTAATAAATGAGGGTCCGTCTAAGAGAAGGCAAAGGTAAGAAACATTGTAAATCAGAATTGCTGGAACTTGGTAACTGACTGAGTATGAGACAGGTAAGAAAGCTATGAGTTACAGTTTATACCAGATTTTGAGTTTGGGTGACATAGGGAGTGTAACCTTAACAGAAGAAATAAGCAAGTTTATAGTAAGGAGTGGTTCCTGTAGGTTGGTGCTGTTGATTTGAGGTGCTAGCCAAATCTGAGGTGCTAAAAATTTGCTAAGAGAATAGCAGCTCCTATTACCTTGTCAGAAAGTTGTAACTAGATTCCGCAAAGAATGAAGTCAACCTTTTAGAGACGTCATGTAAGATTTAAAAAAAAAAAAACCAAAAGCATAAAGAAGAGAATGTTGAGCGCAACCCTTAGGGAATTTTCACTTTAGGGACTGGGAAGAGAAAGAAAAAAGGAATAGTCTATGAGGTAAAAGAAGCTGAAATGAAGGTGTAAACAATAGTGATTTAGGCTTTGAGAAAAGACCATTGAATTTGTTAGTGAAAGTTCATAGAACTCAAGGAGAGAACAGTCATTAGTCATTGGAAACTATGATAGTGTGAGAAAAGGTGTGATTATAAACCATATTTTACAGAAATTTGTTAGTAGAGAAAAGATAATGTGTATAGCAAGCCCAGTTTTCTGAGGTGAGGTGGATTGGAGCCAAATTGTTGAGAGTGAAATGTCAGGGAAAAAAAAAGTTTGAATTCCATTGTTAGGCAGTAGGGCTTATGGATTTCGAGTAAATGGGTGTTGTTGGGTGCCATTGAGTCAATTCCAACTCACAGCAACCCCATATGACAGCACAGAGCTGCTCCATAGGGTTTCCTAGGCTGTAAACCTTTACAGGAACAGATTGCCAGGTCTTTTCTCCTGCAGAGCCTATGGTGGGTTCAAACCACCAGCCTTTCGGTTAGCAGCCAAGCACTTAATCATTGTGCCACCAGGAAAAGGGCTTGGATTGCTCCATATTATACATATTGGTATGATGTATTGGTTAACAAAAGAGGTTGAGAAGTTAATGGTGGATCAAATAATTACCGCTTTGGACTTTCCCCAACAATTCACACTAACCTTTGAGTAAGAGTAGAAAAGGCAAACCAAATCATTGATTCATAGTTGATCAAGTAAGAACACTTGAATATTGCTAAATAATCGAAAGATAGTCACTGATGAGATGGTGATGATTTTATTAAAATATTTTTATGACACAGACTTATTTTCTTTTAATCTTGAATGGAATAATTTATATCCCAGGAAGTTTTACCAGTTCTGTTGCCCAGATTCTTGAGCAGCTACATATTGTGCAGTTCAAATTATAGAGACAAGTGATAAAAATGAAAATTATATCCATAAATAAGAATAGCTGTTGATCATAATGCATTCAGAAAGGGGGAAAAAAGAAAAAAAAACCTACCCTGCTTAAAAAAAAACTTTTTTAGATGTCTTTTTTTTGTTAACTGAGGCAGGAAATAGTTAATATATTTTAGAATTTTCTGCCTAAAAGGATTGAACAATAGTGTTTTTAAACAAAGATGAGTTGCAGTGCTACAGAATACTTTGAATGCCAGTCTTTCTAGCCAAATGGAATGTTGCTATGGTTATTTCCTGACTTGTAAACCTGTTAAATATAATGGTTTCCCTGCCTGAAACCCTCCAGTAGCTTCCCATTATATTTAGAATAAAAATCCACAGTCTTTACTGTGGCTATAGAGACCTGCAGGCTCCCTCTCCCTCCAGATCTCTTTCAGATCACCCTCATGGTTCACTGTGCTGCAGTCATACCGGCCTCCTTTCAACGGGACATGCTTTTCTCCCTTTCTTGAGGGTCTTTGTTGATGCCATTATTTCTGCCTAGAACTAACTCTCTTGCTGGCTTCTTCCCATCCTTCAGACCTCTAGGTAAATGTTACCTTCATTTATAACTGAAACAGTTCCTCATCCCCCTTAATAATCTACATAGTTTTTCCATTACTGAACCTTCTTAATTCCTTAAACACTTATCAGCTTTGTTATTGTTGGGTGCCATCGAGTCATTTTCAACTTATAGTGAAAACAGTCATACGTACGTTTTTATCATTTATTTTATTATATATCATTCTCACTGAGAAGAAAGCTTCCTGCAGATAAAGACTGTATGTTTTGTTCACCATTTGTACAAGAGCCTGCACATAGTAGGTCTTCAAATATTTGTTGAATAAAATGAATGATTTCTGAGATCAAATGCTTTATGTGCGTTTTCTCACCTAATTCTTCTGATAGGCCTGTGAGCCCCACATTACAGCTAAGGAAACTGAGGCTTAGGGAATTATGTAATGTGCCTAGGGTCACACAGGAACCCACACCTGGGGCTCCAAGAGCATAAAATCCATAATCTTCATCACTCTGCCATTTTCTCTCCACCACCACCCTCCATTAATATTTTAAATCCTTTCATAGGTATTTTAAAAGGTAAAATAAAATAAAACTGGACATTTTGCTTGTGGGCCTACCTTTCTATAGTAATTGCACGTATGGGAAATTGTTTTTATTTTTTTAATTTAAATTACATTTATGTTCAGCATAATTGAGAAATTACCTCTCTTCTGGATCACATTTGGCTTAAATAGAAAGAAGATGATAAGGGATTATACCCATGGCAACTTTTCACATTTTCTGCTTTCTTTTGTAGCATGTTATGGATATGAATGGCTCATTTCCCAAGGTCATAACAAGTCAATTCTTATTGTGCAAAAGTATTTGAGTTTGAAGCTTTTACTGTGATTATATCTGCATATGATGACTCGAAGGCTAAGAAAACATAGTTTAACCTGATTTCCGTGTGGATTTTTCAGAGCAAGTTCAGTATGTAAGAAGATTGAGCCCCTTCCCATAAGAATATAGGACATTACAGTCAAAATTTGACTTTTAAAGTTGTATTTTGGTTGTTCCGATTTAACATGGCTTCTTTTGTCTCTAAAACTGAAATAACGTAGGTACCATTTTAGAAAAAAAAAAGAATATAGAATGCAGCTGCTACACAGTTGAGCTATATGCGATAAATACTGGCTTGAATCACTGGAGATGATTCAGTGTTGGAGGAAACACTTTAGAGCTTTCCTGTCACACCTACACAATGGAGACAGAGGCAGAACTGGGGATTTTTCCTTTGTTTTACATATAATATGTGTACAGTTTAATTATTGCTTCATCTTAATAATATGCAATCCTTTTGACTTCTTAAATAGTGTCATCCTGAATGGTACCATTTCTGGACTAGTTTTTTTTTTTTTTATGTGCTGTGGTTTTTGTTTTTTGTTTTGCAAAAGACAATATAAATATGTTTTTAGGAGTTTTAAAATGTATCTCTTTGTATAATAGTCCTTTTTTAAACTTCCTTTCTCCTTGGGTGTAAAGTTTTAGTGGAAATAACTATGAATGTACAGTTAAACAGGATATTTCTAATTGAATTTTATTCTTTTTCTACAGTATGATTATATTATAGGGGGAAAAAACTTTATACCACATCTTATCTTGACTCTGGTTTGAGGATTTAATTCTTACAAAATAATAGTAGAATGTTGTTAAGCCACACTACAGGAATTGGGTATATTAACCAAAATATGGTCTGTGTATTGAATTGAGCCCTGGTAGCGCAGTGGTTAAGAGCTCGGCCGCTAACCAGAAGGTCGGCAGTTCAAATCCACAAGCTGCTCCTTGGAAAGCTTATGGGGCAGTTCTACTCTGTCCTGCAGGGTTGCTATGAGTGGGAATTAACTCGACGGCAGTGGGTTTTTTTTTTTTTTGGTTTTACACAATTTACAAAAAAAAAAAAAATTGTTCAGCAGACTGTCAAGATTCTATGTGTGAATTCTGTATATGAAGGCCAAACCCATTGCCATTGAGTTGATTCCAAGTCATAGCAATCTCATGTGTTACACAGTAGAAGTACTCCATAGGGTTTTCTTCTCTATAATCTTTATGGAAGCAGATCACCAGGCCTTTCTTTTGTGGTGTTGCCAGGTGGTTTCAAGCCACCAACTTTTAGGTTAGTAATCCAGTGCAAACCATTTGCGCCACCCAGGGATCTTCTATGTATGAGTAAACCAAAAACCCATTGCCATCGAGTCGGTTCTGACTCATAGCGACCCTATAGGGCAGAGTAGAACTGCCCCTAGGGTTTCCGAGGCTGTAATCTTTATGAAAGCAGACTGCCACATCTTTTTCCTGTGGAGCGGGTAGTGAGTTCAAACTGTCAACCTTTCAATTAGCAGCCAAGTGCTTAACCACTGTGCCACCAGGGATCCTTCTATATACGAATACCAAAAACCAAACCAAACTCATGGCCGTGGAGTCAATTCCGACTCATAGTGACCACCCTATAGGACAGAGTAGAACTGCCCCACAGTGTTTCCAGGGAGCGGCTGGTGGATTCGAACTGCCGACCTTTTGGTTAGCATTTGAGCTCTTAACCACTGTCCTCCATCTATGAATAGGTGATATTAAATACAAAGAAGTCTTATCTGTCTGAAACAACCCAGAGCCAGGGCCTTACATTTAAATACTTAGAAAGTTGAGGTGACTCTGTATTTGAAAGTAATAAAATTACAATACATGTCAAAATACTGGGTTTTAGGCTTTTCGCTATTTTGAAATGACTTTATAATGTAAACTTTCTTCCCTACTTGGTTTCAGAACATTTGTTGTACTTCACCTACCTTGTAACGCTAAATGAATTAAAAGTTTAATTATGATCTTACTTGTTTAAGGAACAATCTTTATTGACAATCACCTGTGATCTTAAAAGAATTTGCATGTGGGATCAATTGGATGGAATGGTCAGAATGTCCAATCAAGGTTCAGGTCAAGGCCAGAATATTTGATTTTAGGCTTTTAAATTAACCATAAGATAAAGATCTGTTTTGTTCAGAGCCTTATACTTAATGTGAGTTAATTACAAAGGAAGTACCCTCAATATAATAGAGGAGATAGGATGGACAAATATATATAGAAAAAAAGACCACTATTACTTAGGCTGAAAGGAGAAGCAGTGCATTTCTTAAATAATTAGAGTGACCTGAAAAAATTGAGCTGGAAAAACATTATAGGAGATGGTATTTTGGCACATGATGAGATAATTTCAGTAGCTAAGATTTTATTGACGAATTTAATAGGATCAGTTCTTGGAAGCCAGAGCAACAGTAATCTAAGACGGGTTTTTCCATATTTAGGAAGATGGCACGTGTGAGTAGGAAAGTTTAAAAGGCTAGAAGGAAAACAGCTGGAAAGAAGGCTACTGTCTTATAACAGGGCTGTATTGGTTAGGTCCACGCTAGTTCTTTTAACTCTAGAGAGAGCAAAGAAATAAGGAGATATACAACAGAGTCAGATTTTCATCACTGTGGTACCTCTGAGAGCATGCAGACCTTTTTAAAAGGAGAATAATTAGGAGTTAATTTTTACAAATAATTTAATGTTTGCTCAGGAAATAAGCCCTCACCATAAATACGGATATCTTGACATTTAAATATTACACACGAAGCATATTGAACTTTCAGAGAGTGAAGCCACGTTTTGAAATTTATATTTTATTTTTATAGAACACTGAAAATAAGTATGAGAAGAGGAATGGCCTAATACATTTTTCCAGGATGTGTTTATATGAAAATTTTCTAACTCTGCTGTATCTATGTGAGCACATGGTAATCTTGCATGAAGTAAGGTTAAAGGGGAAATGACACTCTACTGTTTCTTTTGGCTCTTGTAGTAAGGTGGTCAGCCTTTTGACCTTTACTTCATATGAACCAGTCAGCTGTTCAATGCTGCTAATCCAAACAAAGATTCATTTCTGGTTTTCCATGTTATTCTTACCTAAAATATGTCAATCATTCCAACCTTAGTTTTTTGTTTTTGTTTTTTTGAACCAACCAAAGAAGAGTTAGCAGTGTTTTAAACTAATAGGTCAACTTTTAAAGAGCCATTTAATAAATATGCTATCTGTTGAACATATGTATGGCAAGATATGTTAGATTCAGGATTCTAGAATAGGATTTCATAGCTACAGTACTATCATTATTTTTTTGTCCTCATAATTTTCAAACAAATAGAAATATTGAGTTGTATTTAGTAATACTTGTTTACCCAAAATTACCATTAAACAATACATAAGTGTCATTTGACTGGATTCCTACCACAAATCCTTGGCTGTAGCTAAATTCTATCTGCAAAAGGTTTTTTGAGGACCAGACTTATATCTTCATTTACTACAAGTTAAGAGCACCATGCTTAGTGATTAACACCTGGTGTTTACCTTGAGCATAAGATGGAAGTTGCCATTTAACTGGTTGATATATTGATGACAGTATAATGATTCTAGCATGAGTCCATTCATTTGTGTGCACGAAATTATCATAAGGATGTTTGTGATTCTTGGAAGGAACTTCAGTTTCATTTGAAAAGTCAGTGGTTTGTAATGCCAAGTGGACATAGCAACATTAATTTTAAATCATATACCAGTTACTTTATAAATTATAAATTTTGCTATTAAAACTATAGGCTAGATAATGTCTGCAGATACACCTTGCGAATATTTATTCCCATTCATGTATGAAGGGATTTATGGACTTTTTCCTACTGTACATAATGCCTTCAGAGATAAAATAATGAACTATTTTAAATATTAATTAATTTTAACCTACTTGCAATATATCTGACACTGCAGTTCCTGTTTTTAAAATGAAGCTGTGCTATTTGTGTTAGTTATAAATAATTTCTTCCTTCTGGAAAGAGAAAAACATACCACAGAAGTGTTCAGAGTGGTATTATATGTTACCTAATTGAAAAGCCCCTCTCTGGTAGAAGTATGATTAAGTAGACCAATAATACTGTATTTCCTGCATTTGCATATGATGAGCTGAAAGCAAATACATTACTTTTTTTTTTCGGTAGAAGTAACAAAAGCTGTACTTTCAATGGAAATTCCAAGGACTGGTAATTGTTTAGTTTCACCATGGAAAATTATAGCCTATCTTCAACTATGTTGGTAGAGTCTTGACACTTTTAATGGGTTTGCAGTTGCACTGAGGTTTGGAAATTAGGTTTATACCATCACCTTTGTGTTCCTGCCAGTGTTAAAGCACTACTGAAAGGCAAATATGCCACAGTGCAGGTATAATTGCACAGATCTGTGCTGTCCCCGTATTGCAACCCTAGCCCAGAAGACCAGTTAACACCTACATGTAGCAGGCTATCTGGGGAAAATTTCTTTTGACTACAAGTTATAAAACCCACTCAAACAACCTTAGCCAAGTAAAGGGAAATTATTGAAAGCTTACTGGGGTTTCTTATGATACTTTAAGGGCAGAAACAAAGTTTAGAACCTGAAACTGGAATTCCATCAGGCAGGTTTTCTTCCTCCCTAATTTTCCTTCTTTTTCCCTAGGTCTCCCTCCCCACTTCTGTACCATCCCCTTTTCAAGTATTCCTTGGCAATGTCAACATCATAAACCGAATTTCATAAGCTAGTAAACCCTGAGCTTCATCTTCATCACCAGAATACTCTAAATTCTATCTTCTATAAATACATATTTTTAAATTGGTATATAAATATAAAGATAGCTGTCAGGGACATACTTGGAGTGGGGAGCAGGGGTGGAGAAGGGGCAGCTGGACATAAAGTCTGGAGCTGTGGATAAACCTGACCACCAACGGCCCCCGACACTGACCCCTTCACTGGTACCTTCTGGTTCAATGACTTTTTAGCAACTCCCGCTCCCACCACCTTCTCCAAAAAAAAAGACTATGGCATACATTTTAAGTCTCCCAAAACTGTTGCATTAGCACGGATTTTTTATCTCGAGCTAAAAATTTACACTACTTTGATACTATAACAAAAGTGAAGGGTTTTTTTTTTTTTTTTTTTTTGGTGAACCAGCAAAACCCACTCCTCTCCATCTTTTCTAGATGATAATCAGTGACGTTGGTTACATTCTTCACACTGTGTCAACACTCATTATTTCTGTTCTAGTTGTTTCATTCTATTTAATCTCTCTGCCCCCAACCTTCTCATCAATGCTTTAAAATAGCTGTTGACCCTTTGGTCTTATATAGTTTTTTTTTTTTTTTTTTTAAACATAGTACTAAAGGGTGACAGTCTTTACCGTTTGGGTTAACCTGTTACTTAGTTTAAAGGTGGCTTCAGGGTTAGTTTCAATTACAGGTTTGCAGACAACTCAGGGCCATAGTCTCAGGACTCCTTCAGCCTCAATGGGTCAGGTAAATCTGGATTCTTTGAGAATTTGAAGTTCTGTTCTACATTTTCCTCCCTTTTTATCAGGATTCATCTATTGTGTTCCTGATTAGAGTGTTAAGTAGTGGTAGCCAGACACTGTCTAGTTCTTCTAGTCTCCAGGTGGAGGAGGCAGTGGTTCATGTAGACAGTCCTGTAGTCCAGTTCCTTCTCTGATTCTTGAGTTTCCTTCTTCTCTTTTGTTCCAGATGAATAAAGATGAATAATTATAGCTTACAAAAGTGAAGTTTTTTTAAAAAACATAGTATAGTACTTTTTTAAACAGTTTAAAAAACTAATGTCACAGAAAACAGAGAAAAAGTAGTGTAATCACACATGTATGCTAAAACCATAACTTGATTTTTCAGTGTGAGTTGTAGACAAAATTCTATATTTACAGCATACAATTTTAATGATGAAAGAAATGGGATGGTAGCGTGAACATACCTGGTTCACTGAATCCCCTGGCAAACGATGCTAATGGAGAGCTAACCTCCTCTGCAGAATATACCAAGAAGGTCCAGTTTCAACCATAAAATGCTCTTTAAGCAACCACAGGCTTATGCTGTGTATGTAGCTTACAGAATATACGTACATATGCTGTATGTAGCTTATAGAACAATAGTTCTTGTCCCAGTGTGAGGAAGATGGCTGACCTGACCTATTTATTTATCATAAGTTTATCTTAGTGGCATCCCTGAAGTTGTATGAAAAAATAACCCAAGCTTCAAATTTTACTAGGAGAATGACTTAAATAAGGTATTAGACATGAAGCAAGCATGCACAAAAATGATGTCTTACCGTATTGTCTCACGCTGATTAGGAATCGTGATGAGATGACCTGCCTTCCAGGTCCCTCCAAGTACCTCCCTTGAGTACCACTTTTAAAAACCAAGCAGCTTAATTTATCTTTACTAAGGGTTTAGTTTAAATCATAGCTTTATTTCTATGTTGGATTTAAATAATTCTCTTGGGCTATAGCAGCAGATGATAAGAAGTGAATTAGAAACCCAGGCTGTGAATGTTAATCATATTTCTTACAACTAACTACTTTTAATCTCCCTGCTTCAATATTTTTATAAAATGAGGGTAGTAATTCCTGGTACGTAAGATAATGTAAATGCCCATATGAAAATGTTAAGTTGATGACTTTAGATGGAAAATAATAAAGGACCTATACATTTTTAAATACTATTATGTTTAAACAAACAAGAAAAACAAAAAAACCACCCACCCTTTTGAATTGTCTAACTACAACCATTTCTAGTCATAAAGACTTTTGGCCAGGATTCTTCTCCATTCTATTTAAATTCTTCCTGACCTGGTCCAGTAACTTACATACTTTGAGGGTTCTGAGTCATTCTTCCATCTCTTCATTAAATTAAAGCAACCTTAATTTTGGATTCTCTCCAACCTCCTTTTGAGAGATGAACTGGGAGGGACTGGGTCTTGAAGTTGCTAAGCTGCTTCCTGTTTAGTTACTCCTGTTGACAAATTTCTCCAGTCAGAGGGTAACTAGGTGGAGGTTGCTCTTCTTAGGTCTCTCAAACCAATACAAGATTTTTCACTTGTGAGAACGAGCTGTTGCCAATTATTTACTTTCTTTTCACCTTGGACAAATCTAAAATGTGACCTTTTGTACAGTCAGGAGATTGTACTTTTCTGATTGATAATGTTAAATCATTGAGGATTGGACTACTTTGAGCAATTTAAAATCATCTACGAATTTCTAAAAGGATTTATTTGGAAGTAATTTTAATTGAAATACATTTTGTGTGGCTAACTCACTGTATACTAGGTTTTTCTTTTAGTTGTGTACTAATTAGCTCCATTTAATTCTTACCCAAAAAATAATTTCTTTTGCAAGATATACCTATATGTAAAGATCAGTTCAATGTATACACAACAATTTTACCTTTTTAACCTGACTTTTTTTACTCAGGGGAAACATACTCTAACTGACAAATATCTTTTATGAAGCTGAATTGCCGTTTTGACCTCAGTGATGTTTCAGTGTGATGAATGTTTTAGACATTACTTAAGGAAAATGTCCGAGTGTTCCCCTCCCTGCCTTTATTAAAGAATTTTTATTGTTCTCAGACATGAAAATGTTAAAAGCCACACGAAAATTTTGTCATTTTGCAGAATATTTGTTGTGATCCATTTTCTAAGCAATTAGAATTTTATGATGTATTTGTGTTTCCTGTGAATATTTTTATTTAGATTTAGCCTTTTTATGCTTTTTGTGTCTTAAAAGTTATTTCTTCAAGCCAATAATTAACACTGAATATAAAATTACTTTTCCTAGCCCACTGAATCAAATTTGAAAGAGATATTGAGTACTGAATACATCGTTGTTGTTAGGTGCCATCGAGTTGGTTCCGACTCATAAGGACCCTGTGTACTACAGAACAAAACACTGCTCAGTACTGCGCCATGCTTACAATCATTGTTATGCTTGAGCCCATTGTTGCAGCCACTGTGTCAGTCCATCTTGTTGAGGGTCTTCCTCTTTTTCGCTGACCCTGTACTTTACCAAGCATGATGTTCTTCTCCAGGGACCAGTCCCTCCTGACAACATGTCCACAAAGCATGTAAGACGTAGTCTTGCCATCCTTGCTTCTAAGGAGCATTCTGGTTGTACTTCTTCCAAGACAGATTTGTTCTTCTGGCAGCCCATGGTATATTCAATATTCTTCGCCAACACCACAATTCAAAGGCGTCAATTCTTCTTCGGTCTTCCTTATTCACTGTCCAGTTTTTGCATGCATATGATGTGATTGAAAATACCATGACTTGGGTCAGGCGAACCTTAGTCTTCAAGGTGACATCTTTGCTTTTCAACACTTTAAAAGAGATTTTTTGCAGCAGATATGCTCAATGAAATGTGTTAGCTTTCTTCTAAATCAACAGTCTTCAGTGTTTGTTTATTGCTTATGAATAAGAACAAAGTTGTCCACGGTGTACTCTAAGTTATTTTAAATGCAAGGATTGGTCTTTGCCTTTTCTGTTGATATTTAGCTCCATTTTGATTCTAGTGTACTTCTCTATGTTACAAGATTCATTCTTCTTTAAATACTTTTAAAGTATTGTTTCCAAGCTTTTAAGTTGCCTGGAATAGCCAACACTGTCTCAGTGCTTTTGATTGTTTCCCCCCACTGTGAACTTGTGTTTGGAATTATTAGAATACTTTGTATTATCCTTACTGTACTCTACTTTGTTTTATGGTTATTTTAAATGCATTACTTTTATTACTAAAACATAAACTCTGTAAGCAGGGCTTGCAGTATTAGTGACTGAATCCTGTGCCTTTATCACTATGAGTTTATTGCTGTATTAGTTCTAATTGCTTGGCAGATCACAGTTATCTGTCATTCAAATTTATCTCTGCGTTTACAGATCATTAACCTATGTCCCACACTGAGAAAATGCAAAACTCATCGTCCAGGGTCAAAGCAAAACAGATCCATTTTTATTACTAAGTTTAGATGATCAGACCTATATACTTAATGTTGTGCTTTATTTTGCTTTAGATTTCTCTTCTTAACATTTTATTGTGAAAATTTTCAAACAAAGAAAAGTTGAAGGCACTGTAGAGTGTATGCTCATACACGCACCACCTAGATTTTATAATTAACATTTTGTTTTATTTGCTTTGTCACATGTCTGTCCATTCCTCTACTAATTAATTCATCTTATTTTTTGATGCATTTCAAAGTATGTTGCAAATATCAGTACACTTCACTCCTGAACACATTAGCATGTAATTAACTAAAGTTCAATATTTGTAGCCTTTTTTTTCCCCTCCTTTTTTAAAGAAATAAAATATTACAGTTGCAGATACAGATGCTCTCAGATCCCTTCTGACTCCCTCCTTTCCCGGAGCAATCGTTCCAATGGATGTTGTTGTAATTTTAGGAAAGATGTGTACATCCCTAAACCTAATAAACTTTTAAAAATGTACATAAATGATAATGTTTTACATATTTTATCTTTACACTCTATTAATTTGAGATTCATCTGTTTCTTGTATTTAAATTTTGTGGGATCTAGTTTTAGCGTCAGTAAAAGATCCTGTAGACTACTAAATATTTTATTACTTTTTGTCTATTTTGTGCATTATAGTTGAAAAAGGAGTCTCTAGGTACTACAGATGGTTAAAATGCTCAGCTACAAACCTAAAGATTTGAGGTTCTAGTCCACCCAGAGGCACCTCCAAAGAAAGGCCTGGGTATCTACTTCTGAAAAATCAGCCACTGAAAACCCTGTGTAGCACAGTTCTGCTCTAACGCACATGGGGTTGTCATGAGTCAGAATCGACTCGACAGCGACAGGTTTGGTTTATGATTGAAAGAACTAATAAGCTATAAAGGGTAAAAATTAAAAAATCATATTTAAGTATTAATCTTTGGTTGAATCCTGAGAATTTATAAATTCATCTGAATTTATGGATGAGAATTTGACAAACATTGATTGTTAAGGCTTTTTAGCATTTACCCATGTTATCATAATTTTTGGAGTTTTTTTTTATGTAGTTATAATAATTTTATCCACATATTGAATGTGGGTGGTTGAGATCTAATCCATGTGTTTATAATGCATTTCTCAGCAACTGAAAAGTGTTCTTTTCAGGAGATATGCTTTTAAGAGCCAGTAGGGCTATAGCACTCAGGAGGAAGTTTCAAAGATTTTTTTTTCTATTAATACAGCACAAGCAGCAACATAGATTACAAGAGTTTTGACACTTTCTGCATTGCTGTAGACCCAAATTAAAGGGTTTAAATTTGTCTCCAGTATCTAACATTAGTGTGCTGTCACTTTTTCCGGACCTCATCAACACATTAGATATTTTGAGTGTTCCCTTGTATATTAAGACCCAATTGGAGTTTCTTTTTTTAACTTACACTTTTATATGCCTTTCATCCAAAGGTTGTAGAACATTTTATACATACTAATTTTATCTCACAATGCTCCTTTAAAAGTAGTAAGCTCCTATTTCCCACTTTAATGATAAAACAGTCACAAAAATTGATTATTTAATTTACCAGGTCCACACTTTACGTCTTTACCTTCCTCAGTCCTCTGTAACAACACTATTCAATAAAAGAACCTCCTGTGATGATGGAAATGTTTTATATCTGCACTGTTCGATTTGGTAACCACTAGCATTTGAAGTAGGGCTAGTATGACTGAGGAACTTAATTTTTAATTTAATTTAATTTAACTTTGAATTTAAATAGCCACATGTGGCTGCTGGCTATTGCATTGGACAGCACAGCTCTATAATCACCACCATTCCACTAAACCGCTCTTGCAGTTAGCCAGTTACCTCCTGATTTCCAGATCTAGTCAACATGTTTTGGTTGTCATCTTCTTTGATCTTTCTCTGGCATTCGATTGATTATTTCTTTATTTTACAGTCTCTTTATTTGTTAGCTGCGCCTTCACTCTCCCCTGGTTCTCGGTGTTTCTCATTGTCTGTTCTTATGGTTGATGTTGGTGTTTTTGGTGTCCACTGTTGGCTCTGATTTGCTCTTACCGGGCACGTTCTGTCAGAGCCAACTGTAGCTATTCCTTCAGCATTTATTATCTACTTTGTGCCAGATACTTGGGCTAGAAAGAACTTACTCCCTTCTTCAAGGACCTTCTATGAGGTCAGCCAGCATCAGCACTAAAGATTATAAGATCTTTCTCTCTCTCTTGCTATTGTTTCTTTCTCTTAAAGTCCAAACTTACGTACTCATCTTCCTGTTGCTGATTGGTCCTGACTCTCTTGTGGATACCTCACATTACATATTTAGTACTGAACTTATCTCCCACTCCTAATGCCCTCCCCCCAGAATAAGTAAAAATTAAAAATCCTCCACTCATAATTCTTCACATTTTTTTATATCTGTACTGCTTTTAATTTCATCTTCCTTTAACACATCAAATTCACTGTCACCTTCATTGGCTCCCATAACATCGATTCTTAACTATTTTCTCTCCCTGATAGATCCATGCAATCCAGCTGTTCTAGTTATTTCTCCACTTTCCATCCTTAACACGCTGTTATCTATCTGTATTATTAAATGCTTCCTATATACCACGCAGTGTTCTGAGTTCTCTGTATTATCTCATCTGATACTTGTAACAGTACAGTCAAGTATAGGTACTGAAACCAAGGCATAGAGGGTAACTTTTCTTCCCTTTTTTGCTGGCTTGTGCGATTGTTTCTTTTTTTTGTTTTTGTTTGCCTTTTTGTTCTTTAAATTTTAAAGACTTTACAGCATTTTTACATTTACAGAAAAATTGCACGGAAAATATAGAGTTCCCACATACTTCCTCACCCCACCACCTATTATATCCCCTATTATTATTACCATCTTGCATTAGTGTAGTATGTTTGTAACAGTTCATGAACTGATAGTGATACAGTATTATTAACTAAAGTCCATAGTTTACATTAAGGTTCACGTTTTGTGTCTTACAGTTCTATGAATTGTGACAAATGCATAATGTCATATAGCCACCATTATATAACCGTACAGAATAGTTTCATCACCCTAAAAATGCGTGTGCTCCATCTGTTCACCCTTCCCCTACTTCCCCTGAACCCTTGGCAATCACTGATCTTTTTTACTGTCTCTATAGTTTTGCTTTTTCCAGAATGTTATGTAGTAGAACCATACAGTGTGTCACTTTTTCATACTGGCTTTTTTCACTTAGCAATATGCATTTAAGGTTCCCCCATGTCTTTTTGTGGCTTGGTATCTCATTTCTTTTTATCGCTGAATAATATTTCATTGTATGGGTGTACCACAGTTTATCTATTCACTTATTGAGGGACATCTTATTTGCTTTCAATTGTTGGCAATTATGAATAAAGCTGCTGTAAGCATTCGTGTGCAGGTTTCTGTGTAGACTAAGTTTTCAGCTTTTTAGATGAATACCTGGGAGTGCGATTGTTGGATCGTATGGTAAGCCTTTGTTTAGCTTTGTAAGAAACTGCCAGACGTCTTTCAGAGTGACTGTATTACTTTATATTCCTACCAGCAATGATTGAGGGTTCCTGTTGTTCCACATCCTTGCAAGCATTTCGCATTATCGGTGTTTTGGATTTTAGCTTTTCTAATAGGCGTGTAATGGTACCACATTGTTTTAATTTGCAACTCTGTAATAACATATGATGTTGAGCATTTTTTCTTATGCTTGTTTGCTGTATGTATGTCTTCAGTGAGATGTCTCTTCAAATTTTTTGCCCATTTTGTAATTGGGTTGTTTTCTTATTGTTCAATTTTAAGAGTTCTTTCTATATTTTGGATATAAATCCTTTATCAGATGTGTGTTTTGCAGGTATTTTCTCCCAATCTGGTTTGCCTACTCATTCTCTTAACAGTGTCTTTGACAGAGCAGAAATTTTTAATTTTAATGAAGTCCAGATACCACTTTTTTCTTTCATGGATCATGCTTTTTGGTGTTGTATCTAAATAGTCATCACCAAAACCAAGGTCACTTATGTTTTTTCCTGTGTTCTAGAAGGGTTATAGTTTTGTATTTTATATTTAAGTTCATAGTCTATTTTGAGTTAATTTTTGTGAAAGTTACAGAGTCTTTGTTGAGGTTCATTTTTTTGTATCTGAATGTCCAGTTGCTCCAGCACCATTTGTTGAAAAGCCTGTCTTTTCTCTATTGAATTGCCTTAGGTCCTGAAGTTGGGTAGTGTCAGCCCTCCAACTTTATTCTTTTTCAATATTTGTGTTGGCTATTCTGGGTCTTTTGACTTTCTGTATTAACTTTAGAATCAGTTTGTCGATAACCATAAACTGACTTGCTGGGATTTTGATTGGGATTGTGTTGAATAGATCAAGTTAGGAGGAATTTATACCTAAGAAATACTTAGGTATAAATCAACAAAAAGTGTATAAGATCTATACAAAGAAAACTACAAAATACTAATAAAATAAATCAAAGAAGATCTAAAGACTCAATATTTTCTGGAAGGCATTATAGAGAAATAGTATAGTTTCTTTCTTAAATGTGTGGTAGAATTCACCAGTGAAACCATCTTCACCTGTTGCTTTCTATTTGAAAGGTTCTTACTGTATTTTTACGCAAGTAACTTGCACCTTCTGCATTTGTTTGCTGGCCGTGCCCTCCATCCTTGCAAGCACACTATGCTAATTTTTCTTCACAGCAGCACGAAAAACAAACTGGCATAGCGGTGCCTATGAAAATACCTCACAGGGAGGAGGGCATGGGTGACAAACAAATGCAGAAGGCATGCATTATTTGCATAAAAATATGGCAATTGTTGATTCAGTTTCTTTAACAGATATAAACCTATTCAGATTATTTATTTCTCCTTGTGTGAGTTTTAGCAATTTGTGTCTTTCAAGGAATTGGTCCATTTCATCTAAGTTATCAACTTTGTGGGCATACAGTCCTTTTTTATCCTTTTGATATCTATGAGATTTGTAGTGATGGCCACTCTTTTGTTTCTGATAGTAGTAATTTGTCTCTTCTTTTTTTCTTGGTTAGGCTGGCTAGAGGTTGGTCAATTTTACTGATCTTTTCAAAAAGCTTTTTTTTTGTTGTTAATTTTTCTGTTTTCAATTTCATTGATTTCCACTCTTTTTTTCCCCTTGTTTTCTTATGCTTGCTTTAGGCTTAAATTGCTCTTCTTTATCTAGTTTCCTAAGGTAAAAGCTTAGACTATTTATTTTATATCTTTTCTAATAAATGCGTTCAGTGCTATACATCTTCATCTAAGCACTGCTTTCACCATATCCCACAAATTTTGATGAGTTACTCTTTAATTTTTATTTAATTCAAAATATGTTTTAAATTTCTCTTGAGACTTTGTCTTTGACCTATGTGTTATTTAGAAATACGTTATTATTTCAACAAGTTTTGTTCCATATATTTTGGGATTTTCCAGCTATCTTTCTTTTATTGATTTCTAGTTTAATTCCATTGTGGTCTAAGAGCATACTTTGTATGATTTCTTTTCTTTTTAAATTTGTTAAGATGTGTTTTATGGCCCAGAATGTGGTCTGTCTTGGTGGTATATGTTCATGTAAGCTTGAGAAGAATGTATATTCTTCTGTTGTTGGGTAAAGTATCTTATAAATGTCAGTTAGATCCAGTTTGATTAATAATACTGTTCAGTTCAGCTGTATGTTTACTGATTTTCTGCTGCTGGGTCTGATAGAGGGGTGTTGAAATCTTGGTAAGTAACTTGTCCAGGGCACAAAACTAGTACGTAGTTATATTTCTTTCCTATTGCTGTTGTAACAAATTACCTCAGATTTAGTGGCTTACAACAACACAAATTTATTATGTTACCATTCTAGAAGTCAGAAGACTGAAATGGGTTTTACTGGGCCCATTTACTGGCTGCAGTCTCTCTGGAGGCTCTAGGGGAGAATCTGTTTCCTTGCCTTTTCTAGCTACTCAAGTTCACCTACATCCCTTGGCCCAAGGCCCCTCCTCCATCTTCAAAGCATACCATTCAACCCCTGCTTCCATCATCATGTCTCTCTTTTTCTGACCCTCCTACATTCCTCTTTTATAAGGACTCTTATGATTACATTGGGCCATCTGGATAATCCAGAATAATCTCCCCATATCAAAACCCTTAATTTACTCACATCTGTAAAATCCCTTTTATCATACAAGGCAAAATAGTCATAAGTTCTAGGACTTAGAATGTGAATATCTTAGGGGTGAGGGGGATATTATTCAGCCTACCATGGTAGTAGAGTCAGGATTGGATCTCAGCAAGCTTGCTCTTGGAACTGTTTCTCTGTTCTGCCTTCCACATCTAAATGTCTACTCTGTGCTATGTTTTAATTTGTCTATGTTCATCTCTCCCACTAAGTTATGGCCCTCCTGAAACAGGACATGTAGCATTTGAGTCAGATGAGTTCAGATAAAGAAAATGATACGCAATGAGGTTGTTCTGTGCCATCAAGTTGATTCCGAATCAATAGTGACCCATTAGGACAGAGTAGAACTGCCCTGTAGGGTTTCCTAGGCTGTAATCTTTACGGGAGTAGCTTGCCAAGTCTTTTCTCCTACAGAGAGGCTGGTAGGTTTGAACCACTGACCTTTCAGTTAGCAGCCAAGGGCTTAATCTTTGTGCCACCAGGGCTCCTTATGGAATGATGAGGCATCAGTAATAGAGAAAATAATGTTCTCATTTGATCCCCCAACTCTTTTAAGGTTGTGTGTGTGTGTGTGTGTACGTCTGTTCATCTGACTGACTTGCAGTTAACCAGGCACCTCCTAATATTAATCTAAGTTACAAATAAAGTATTAAGATAAATACATATATATGTTTACATTTAAGTAGTCACCTGTATTAGATAGCTAGCTCTATATCTCCACCATTCCACCAAACTACTCTTACAGAACTGTAATGCATATGTTGAACATGATTTGTCTGAAATGAAAATTCTTTTAATGACTTGTATTGTCTTAATTTTGGAATTCTCTTTTTGTGGGAAAAGAGGTGAGGAGTAAAATATATTTTAGAGATGCTTTATGGTATTACAAGTAATTTTATATAGAATAAACTTGCCATTGAGGATTTGTTTTTACCAGATACTATTCTTCTAGTTACCTGACAGCATAATGAATAGTTAAAAGCCTTTATAGTTTCTTATTTTAACATATTCCTTTATTCCTGGAAGTACTTTGTGAGAATTTAACTGTTAACACAGGCTGCTCTAGTAAAGGACAATGTGAAACCACATTTGGATAGTGTTTTCATTTTGCTGGTAAATTTAACTGTGTCTAGGCAGTGTATGTGAGCTCCACCCATACTTGAACCTGTTTCCCATTTTGATGAAGTCCAAGCAGGGGAAAAAAAAGAACAACAAAAAACCTTCCTGTGTGGCCTGTAGATATCAAATCTGAAGATTATTAATGCATTTCCAGCTAGGGACCATAAGCAAACAAACTCCCCTGCAGATAACTACACCCTTCCTGTTTTGGGATTGAGTTTACCGTGGAACAGATTTCGGAAATAGGTTTCTGACAGCTGTGAATTTTATTTATAAAATGTTGGAGGGTGAGGTTCTTCCTTTAACATAAAATTAATTATTTCCTGTCTAATGCCCAGCCAGTGCATTTTAAGAAGTCTTTTTAAAAAATTTACCCTGTAATAAAGAATTGTGTTGCTTTCTGCAGTTCTGGTTGTTCTTGTTAACTCATGTATAAAATTTGTCTATTTCAATGAATTTAATTCAAAAAGACTTACAGTTAAAAAAAAACACACACAAACTTTAAATATTTTTATTATCTTGCCTCCAGAGTTACTGTTGTTTATGGTTTAAATAGATGTATGAATGCATTTAAGTATGGTTTTATTTTTGATATGCAAATCTGTAGCATATTTATACTCTCTAAATATGCTGAACAAAGTTACAATTTAGGTAAAGGAGCAGATTTACATTAAAGAATTTGCAGGTTAATTCACAGTGTGACATTATCCTCATCTAGTACATCTGATATAAAGAAGCCTATAAAATTTAGGCCACCCACAAAGTGGTTTGCAGAGGCCTGTGGTTGGTGTTAGAAAGTTATTATGTGGGCTGACTGGTTTGGTAAGGAATTTACCTCCACTAAGGCTGTGAAACATCATGGTTCTGACTTTCCCCCATGGGGACTGCTTTGGCTTGACTTAGGTACTATGTGTTTGTTAGGCCAGTCATAATATATGCTATGTTGCATTGACATCATATGTAATATTATGTGAATACCATACTGTTTTCTAAGTTGGTTTATCAGAGTGTTAATACCAATTTTGGGTCATGTAAACCTTAGGATAAACTGGGATAAATGGTTGATTTAAATTGCTGAATTAAACTTTATGGCTATTATGAGTAAATTTCATCACTATTTAGAAAAATGTATGCACGCGCATGCGTGTGTGTGTTAGTGC
This sequence comes from Trichechus manatus latirostris, assembly GCF_000243295.1. Classification (NCBI taxonomy): domain Eukaryota; kingdom Metazoa; phylum Chordata; class Mammalia; order Sirenia; family Trichechidae; genus Trichechus; species Trichechus manatus. The sequence goes on along the minus strand of NW_004444059.1, from coordinate 6,334,878 downwards.
TGGGATGGAGAAGGCAGCTAGGGGTTTTATGTATTTAATTTCTGTGTCATTTGAAGGAGTTATCCTTTAAACTTCTTTGGGGGCATGTCAGTGGTTTTAAAGAACAAGGAAAAGAATTTAGTACTATTTACTAAGGCCAGGACTAAGAGTTAAAATTAAATAAATATTCTTCTTTAAACAGTTTTTAAGGGATCAAAAACAAATATTGCAGATATTTAAAACAACACAGCCACAACCACCACCACAACTAGCAGCAGCCGTTTCAGAAACAGAAATTATCATAAAGCCAAACAGTGGCTCCAAACGCTTGAAAATGCTTTTTATCAAAATGAACTAAATCATTTTTTAGAAAATAAACAATGTTATTTTTATTATGAAATCAGAAAAATGAAAATTAACAGGTATTTTAAGTCAGATAAATTTCTCGTAATTTGCATGGGGACTTAACTAATTTTTCTTTAAATACATGAATTACAAAGTATGAAAAAAGGCACTGAAATCTTAAATGTATTTGGGACTACAAATTAAGAGAATGACATTTAGTGTGGCAGACACTTAGCAATTTTTGGAGAGGAAATATCAAATTACCATGAAAAAATTTAATATACATATTGAAGTTTAAAAAAAAAAAATATATATATATATATTCACATGCATATATAGATACATGTGTGTATTTATGTGTGTGTATAAACATTGTTTTGATCTTAACCCCACCTTGACCAAATCTATTGCCATCGAGGTGATTCCAACTCATAGCAACCCTATAGGACAGAGTAGAACTGTCCCGTAGGGTTTCCAAGGCTGTAATCTTTATGGAAACACACTGCCACATCTTTCTCCTGTGGAGTGGCTGGTGGGTTCAAACCACCAACCTTTTGGTTAGCAGCTGAGCACTTTAACCACCACGCCATCAGGGCTCCTTTGTGGCTTTAACTATGGTTAAATATTTATGAACTTGAAACTTTTTTTCCCCCAAATAAATACTTTCACATTCTTATAGTTGTTTGCTGTATACTAAAAGGAATTTTGAATATGTCATCTATCTGGTCATGATTCAAACAGAGAATCTGAAGTTCGGGGCTCAGAAATGTTTTTCTTCCAGACAAATAAATGAGCAGAGCCATTTATTTATGTGCCTTCCCAAGCCTTTGTTCTTTGTTCTTAGCTCTTCTCACCTCCAGTCTGATGTCCTTTTAGTAGTTGCCTGATACTGATACAAATGCCATGCCAAACCTTCTAAACTCAGTCATGTGGTGTATGAATGTTTTTCTCCTCATTCAAGTTGTCAGCAAATCTCAAAAGATACAGATTTAAATGGCCTCTGGCAGTAGTGACTCTGAGGAACAAGAGAGGTTCGCCTGTATTATTGCGTCTCCCTTTTAGACTTCAGTACCATAAGTCAACAGAGTCAACTAAGTGTTTGGCTAATTATTTTCACTCTTAGCTAACCAGAATATATTTCACATTTCTAGGTTTACCGACAAGACTGTGAAACATTCGGGATGGTTGTGAAAATGCTGATTGAAAAAGATCCTTCATTAGAAAAGTCTATACAGTTTGCCTTGAGGCAGAATTTACACGAAATAGGTGAGCGGTGTGTTGAAGAACTCAAGCATTTCATTGCAGAGTATGACACCTCTAGTCAAGATTTTGGAGAGCCTTTTTAGAAGATTTCTTGCTCAGGCAAAAGAATGTTTCTAGATCCTCCCGCCCCGCCCCATACCCCCCGCTCCCCCCCCAACCCCTGGATTGTGTAAATCCTTAATATATGGAATTTTTGCGATGGAGAAAAATACTTTATGATAGTTGACCACATTTCCAGTATCAGATAAACATCTATAATAGTTTATTTTAGATTTTTTATTATCTACATGTAGAGCCTCCTAATCTGTACTCCTTCCTCCCTCCTCCCCTTTTTTTCCTCTAAAATGATGTGTCAATTAATTCTTCAAGCTTTGGAAAAGCAGTCCTGGAGAACAGCTGTCTGTACTTACTCATGTTCTGTAGTCTTCCACAGTATGCGATCATTTGTTTGGTCACAGGAGTGTAATTTACAAGTTGGAGATCATTCCACTTGAACATCAGTAGTCTTTTTGCATTTCGTAGTGAAAATGTTAGAATTCTGAGTTGTTGTTGCTTACTTATCTTAGGCATGGTAACTTTTAATATGTTAATGTATATTGTCCAAATAAACTGAAGTGTGTTATTTTAGAGAATATTTGCTTTTAAAATAATTTTCATTCAGTGATAAAATTAGGACACTTAAATCTCTAAAAGACACTTCAGGATAAAATCTTTTTTTTTTTTTAACCAACTAAATTTACTCAGTGTCTTCTATTAAAGTAATCTCGACTACTCTCACTGATGTGTGAGTCTTACACAATAGCATATTCAAGACTAACAGAAAAGGGTCAGTTTGAGATGAAAGAGGGAGGGATATTTTAAAGTTTGGATTTCTCAAAAGACTTCTAATCGAGAAAGAAAAATTTAGAGAATATGGGAGAATGGAGTTTTATTTTTTCCATAGGTCTGTACTCCTCATCTTAAGAAATAAGGTAATTGATGTCTATCTAAGAGTAAAACTATTGACAGATTATTCATTTGTTAATCTGTTAGTAGTCCAGTGAGTTCCTTTTTCTGTTGCATTTTTTAGAGGTTCTTAGCCCTTTGAAAGTGTTCTTGAAAGGAACAAAGCAGAGTGGGCAGTAAACCCAGCATAGTTTACCCCTTGATCAGCAGTCTATGTAAACAATACTTCATGAGTGAGCTGTCCAAATCACGGGTTAGTTAGAATCTAACTGGGATGATGAGGATATTCTGCTCATTTCCTGATCACTTCCAGCAGCCCAGTGGCACTTAGCCAAAATATATAATTTTGTGCCATTAGTTAGTGAGGAAGCCTTAAAAATCATGTTTGTTATTACTACCCAATTTCATTATCCTCCCATTCTCTTTCCATTTCCACTCTCTTTGCACTTGAATTCTGGCATTATTTTTAGTGACCTCTGTTGATAGTATCTAAAGAGCCACCCCAGAGGAGAAAAAATTTATATTAAAAGTAGAAATAGCAGTATAAGTAATTTTAACAGATCCTATGATGGATGCCTCAAAATATGTATTATGCCATTCCACAAATTTAAAAATTGAGGGCAACAATTATTTTTTAAATTTTCCTAAATTAGATCACCTTTAATTTTTATTTTTGCCATTTAGATGTCGTATTTATCTAATTTTTATAAAGCATAAAATATCTCTTGATATTCTTCCCTAATACAAGCAGTGACTTTGTTACCGACTTTAGAAAGACTAAGAAAGTACTAAACTTTTTTTTTTCCTCCCCCCGCTCAATATTTTTCTCCTGAAATATTCTAGTTCCAGGATTCAGTTCACTTAGTCAAGATGTCATGAGTTTGAAAATAAAACTTGAGAAACTACCATAGAGGCAAAGGGGTTGTTCACTTTGCTGAAATTCATTAGAGAAGTTGTATTAACAACAGATGCATTTAAATGTAGGGTCAACAGATAATTTCTTCTTTTCCCCTTCCCCCAAGTTACATTCAGTATGTAAAGCTGTTTATAACTTGCCATCAGCATTATTTTGGTAGGCTTGTCAGTGTTAAATGTGTTATTTTTTTTTTTTTAAGTTTTTTACAGTCTAATTTAGGATAGATGAGTTCAGATGTGTACCAGAGTACGTATTTTGCAAAATGTTCTTGATTAAAGGAATTTGTTTGTAAATTATCTGTTGTTTTTCAGAGTATCCCCAATTGATGTGATAAAATTTTCATTATCTCAACATAAAGCCTTGATGATCAATGGGGGAAAGCAGATATTGTGAAGCTTTTTGTGAATTTTAAAGTGCAAAATAAATAAATAAATAATTAGATTGTCTTTTCTCTTATTTCAATAGGCTTAAAGTGTTTTGCTAAAATGTAGCATTTATTACTCTTTACTCTTTCCTTAGTATTCAGTTCACCTGATCAGCAGCAGGACAGGAGGAAGACTGAGAATTGAGAAACACTATTAACTTTGGTGACTTAAGGAGTCTTGATCTCTGAGAAGGCAGTTAAACAAGATAAGAGGTGCCTGACATACAGTGGTGCTCAATAATTGTGTGATTGTGAATTTGAATTTCAGAGAATTGTAGAATTGGAAGTTTACATCTTTGTAGTAACTCCTTGAGGACAGGAACTATATTGTCTTTGTGTCCTCATTTCCTAGCACAGTTTGGAACATTGTAGGTACTCATATTTGTTAACTTAAGGTGGCTTCACAAGGGAAGTGACATTTGACCTGAGTCTTGGAGGAACAGGATTTATTCAGACAGAGAAGGGGAAGTGTTGAAGTCCAGGAGGAGGGAACAGTGTGAGGAGGGAAAGGTACAGGCTGGCATGACTGAAGCTGGTGGGGGAAGATGATAGGAGATGAAGGTAGGAAAAGGTAGGTTGAGAGCAGAACGTGCAGGATTTTAAATGGTTGAAGTTTTACCCTTTCTCTCTTACTTAAGAATGCAGTGTGAAAAGATTACCTATGTATTATTCTTGCCAAAAATGTTGATTTCTTGTAGTTCCTCAGCCACTTCCTAGCCCTGAGCCAGTTCACAGACCCAGAACCTCTTGAAGGAAGGGGAGGCTAGATCCCATTAAGGAAGGACTCTGCTACACTGCCAAAATGAATACTGATTTCAGCTTTACTTTAGAGTTTCCTTCAGGGGATCCTAAGTGCCAAGGAAAGCTCTGACAGTTCTTTGGCTACAACTTTGGAGATGGTGACTCGGTCATCCCTGAAGTGTTCATGGTAGACAGCATAGAATGTTGCAGGCAGGCAGCCACCCAGGTGGCTTTACAGCTGTGACACTGCTCAGGCTGGGGCCTGGAGCTCTATGAGTAATGGCCACACTCCACTTGCCAGACCAAGGTTTGTGGGTTATCCATAGTGTGTTTATCATCTTCCTGCCAGTACTCTTGAGAGCACTCATATTACCTAATTCAGTGAAAAAGAAAAAAAGAACTAGTAACTAAGGTACTTAGAAGAATCTATTCTCCCATTTTCCCGTGGTAATAGAGTTGAAATTGAGTCACATGAATACCTAACTAGGACTACATTTCCTATGTCCCCCTTGTAGTTAGATGTGACCAAGTTCTCTCCTATAGAATATCAGTGGAAGTACCTGCTGCTTCCTGGTCTGGGCCCTTAGGACAGTGGATGTGTCTCCTCCATGCTCTCTCTTAGCTCTTCCCACAAGTAGCAGCAACCCAGCCTTGACTGTGCAGACAACAAGGTCCTGGGAGATAGTGGACCCACAGGATAGAAGGAGCCTGGATCCCTAAGTGACCACATGGAGTACTGAGCTGTTATGTGAGAGAGGAATAAATGTCTTTGTTTCTTAAGCCACATTATTGCTTGGTTTCTTGTTACAGTAGTTTACCTTTTGCTCAAACTAATACCAGTGGCATTTGAGGATTAGTTTCACTGAAATTGGCCCTCAGCAGGCTGCATCAGTTGTGTGTTTTCCACTGTAATAATTGCCCTTGGGTTAATGGGCACTGACGATACAAAAGGTTTTGCCAGTCCACTGAGTTGGAGTTTCAAGCTGTGTTTAAAATTCATTTGATGACAGATACTGTTAAAGCCTTGTGTACATTTGTATGACGGTAGAGACCATCTGATTCTATAGCACATTGTTTTGTGAGCTCTGCTCCCACAGATTAATGGTGTTCTGATGCTAGACCATTATCATTAAAAATGTATAAGGTTGTAAAGTTTTTTCCCAATTTTTAAAAACTTTGTATTCTACTTCTCTATGAATTAGTAGAATCTGGTATACCATATCGAATACAGCTTAGAATATAGTTTTTTCAGTTTCAATACACCAGATATAGGATTTTAAGAAGCAACACGTCTTTCAATTATTTCACTATCTGAATGAGGTTAGAAGCACCATTCTGGTGTTTTTTGGTTCACAAAACACTCTCACATGTAATCCCCGACTGGTAAGGATTTTATTCTCATTTTACAGCCCAGGGCGAGAGAAGTTATGACTTGTCCAAGGTCATATAGCTAGTATGTGGCAGAGCCTGAGTTTTACCCAAATCTTCCAACTCTAAGCTCTGTTCCTAGAAGAAGTGAAGTTTGCTGGTCATTCAGAACAAGGTTCAAGTCCTGACTCCAATACACACTTGTTTGATCTTTGGCAAATTAGTTTTCCATTGTTGTATAATGTATGTTCGGTTTATCTGTAGTGTAAATGTAATGTATAAAGTGAATGACTCTACAGAAAACCTTTGAGAAAATTCAAATCCTAGTTCAGAAGATTTTTCCTGTTTTTCACTTTATCCTCAGTCGCTAGTAACTTCCAGATTGGTTCCTAGGACTTCTGACTTGGAGCTATTTTAGAAAACATCTTGGAGGTTCGTAAGGAATGGTTGTAAGAGGGCAATTGGCCTCAGACTCTTGGGCTGCTGTGCCCAGATCCATGGTGGAGCTTGAGAAGAGCCATTTAAGTGCAGTGAAGCTGGTAGTTCATCTCTCCTGTTTTAGGAACCAAGATTAATTAAACATAGTTAACACCTTTTCAGTTTTGTTTACAACATGTTCAGAGATTCAAAACTAAGATTGCTGCCAGTAGCAGCCTTCTGAGATGTTAGAAAAAAAAAAAAACCTTTCCTCATGGTAATTTGGGGAAAATAGCTTGCCTTCCAGATACTCTATGCAGTCCCCAAACTGTATACTTAATGAAGATAAAGTCAATGAGGGATATGCACTGAGGAGATAATTATCCCCCAACTTCTTTCTCATTATTTAGTTTCAACCTCTTGCCCACTCAGAATCCCAAGCATAAAAGAGCTCCAACCTTTAAAGTTCCCGGCTCCCATCAGCCATGGTCCTTGGGTGTCATCTTTTCAGAGATCCTTGCCAGACAAATTTGTTGGTAAGTGAAAGAGAAAAGGCAACATTTGCTGAGTGTGAAGACTTTTCTGTTGACCACCCTAATATATTAGCTCGGTTCAGTTTCCACAGAATACTGCAGCTGGAAGGAAACCTTTGAGATGGTCTAACCCTCTCATTTTACACAAGTGGAAACTGGGTCAGAGCACTTAACTTGCTTGAGTTAATGAGAGGTGGGTCTCCTAACCCAGATCTCTGGAGTCCTGGAGTCCCTTGTGCTTTGTATTACACTGCAAGATCTTTGTAGTGGATTTATTTTAGGTTAGTAATTGTCTTTTCCAATGTCAGTTGCTTGGTTTAGTTATCCAAAAACACAAAAGCCATTCTCATTTAAGAGAACTGGTTTCATATTCTTAATGACATTATTTACATTATCTGAAATCAGATGATTGTGGAGAGTTGCTAGTTACTTCTGAAGTTGGCATAATAGCATCTTGTGCATATTTGTATAGCAGTAGAGATGTAGAATTTCTTTTGCAAAAAGAAAATTTGAGGCTAAACTTGATCCCTAAAATGGGAATACTAGGTAGCTAGCTGTGTTCAAAGAGAATTGGCTTTAATCTTGTGACCAAGTCTGTATATTCCCAATGTCTTACTTTTCCTCCACACTTCCTTCCCAAACCATTTTGAAAGCCACCCTTAAACTTGATTTCCCTGGTAAAATTTATGATTCTGTGACCCTGGCAAAATGTGAGATAAGGGCTGCAAAATTCAGTTGCTTCTGCTCATTTCTCCTTGGCCCAGTTTACCTGGAAGCCTTCCTAATGTGTTTGCAAGTTTGCAGAAAATGTGTTTGCAAGTTTGCAGAAAACCCATGTGACTATACATACAAGAGGCATGCCTTCTGTTTTAGATAGTTCTAATGAATGGCTAGAGAATCTAACTAGGCAATTAGCGATTTTCTCATTTGACTAATGAAAAAGGATTTTATCATAATTGTGTTACTAGCATTGAATTGATAATGAGGCTCTTGGTGGAATTTTTCTTTTATCCTGATTTTTATTCTTTGTGCATCCATAAGGGGTCACATATATTTATACAAACAGTAATTAGTTGTGCCTCCCCTAGACAGCTCTAAGGGATAGGTGAATCAGCTTCCCAGAATTTATAATAGGGGCTGGAAACTTGTTGATGACAGGCTGATTTTGTCCACGTGTTTCAGAAATGTTTGAATTAGTTGCTAGCATTTAAAAGGTGAGAAAATTCACAACAGTTTATATTCCTGGCTTCTTTTGAAAAACCTGAAGGTCTGGCAATACTTGGTCTCCTTTCCACAGCCGTGATCAAGTGTTCACTAGAAAAAAGCAGCTCAAGAACCCAAAGTATGCCTGCATGATGTTCATAATGCCTGTTTTGAAGTCCTCTGGGCATTCCTGAAACATGTCCCCAGTCAATACTTCCCACATGGTTTAAAGCTCTGGGTCCCGTCACCCAAGGATACAGAGATCTAGCAGTCTTGGGTACCCATTCCAATTGTACCACCTTTTAAGGCCCACGATTCTCATCTAAAGTGAGAGGATGGAGGGTTAAACAGCAAGTGGTATCTCCTTTCACTTCTGGTATTTTTAACTCAGGAACCAGAAAGTAGCATGTAGGGAATAGCTAATGATGATACACAAATGAATCTTTTTTTTTTTTTAATCAGAGCTGAAAGGAGCTCATGTTTGCATCATTCTGCTAGGTTCCCTCCATGGACCTTAAGCAGAATGTTCTCCATTGCCTGGCAGAGCTGGAGGCTGTATATGGTCTGAACTGAGGAAAATGCAACCATCTTCACCCATGTAGAGATTACAGGCAGTGTTCTAACATTTGATATTTATCTTGGGACCAAAGTTTAGAGTTTAGTGACTGACCAGATACTGTGAACTCTCATTAACTAGATCTATTAAAACCTTTTGGCAACTGCTTTTTCTTGCCTACTTCTTAACGGAACTACAAGGCAGTTGCTTCCTCCTTTGTAGGTCTAGTCTTGTTATTGCTTACAAGCCAGGAACTGAAAGTGTGAAGGTTAATATTATCACTGTGAATAAACGTTTTTGCATTTCCTTACACCTTTAGGAATCTATACAACCCTTATGTTAAAAAATGAAGAGATGACCAGGGTAATTGTTGCCAGAAGTAAAAGCATCTTTCTGAGGGTGACTTGAAAACTACTGAGGGCAATGCCTTCAGCTTATACCTGCATTTCCTCCAGATTACAGGTTACCTATTTACTAATTTGTTGTCCATTCTTTTTAAGCAATATGTTGCAACAGTCTTTTCTAAAAGGATACCTATTGTTTGCAGCATAGGTTCTGAAAGGCTCTTCAAAATCAAGAAGTTTGCCTAACACATTACGTGAAGTTGTGATGGAGCAAACAGTCTCGTACATTGTTAGTTAAGTGTAAAGCAGCAGAATTTCTTTTCCAGGAAAACTGGCAACATCCATCACAGTTTAAATGCATAACCTTTGTCCTTGTAATTCACTGCTCAAAATTTATGCGCATATGCACAAGTGTGGATAAGGTAAGGATAAGGAGATTCAAGTCACACCAAGGGATTGGTTATCTAAATTATGGTGTATCCAAACAGTGGGGTATTATGCTGTCAATGAAAGAATGAGGTAGACCGATAGGCACTAATGTGGTATGTCTATATATAAAGTGAAAACAGTAAGTCACAGTGCATACAGTTTGCTAACCACTTTTGAGAGAGATACAGTTATGTAAATATGCTTCCAACATCTCGTGAAATATACACTAGAAATGGATAATACTGATTAATTCTGGGGAATGGAACTGGGGGGCTGGGGATTAAGAGCGGAAAGGAGACACTTCACTGCTTACCTTTTGTTTTGTTTGAACTTTTTACCATGTGCATGTATTTCCTTTTCATTGCTAATGTTTTTTAAATGCACCAGACCAGGAACTGATGATAAAATTATTGAGTACAGAGCTTTTCTACCATTGCTGCTTTTCTGAAAGTGTCTGTCTAGCCCAGACACAAAGCCTTACTCTGTCCAGGGATGGGGAGGGGAGGTTAGCTGACCCACTGGTTTCGCTATCAAATTGATGGAACTGATGTCTGTCTACCCTAAGGCCTAACAGCTTTTCCTCTGCTCTGCTAAGTACAAACAAATTTGCCTCAGTTTCAAGTCTGTAGGAATCTCTGGGTGATGCAAATGGTTAACATGCTCCGGCTGCTAACCAAAAGGTTGGCAGTCAAGCCTACCCAGAGGCACCTCAAAAGGAAGGCCTGGTGACCTTCTCCGGAAAACTCAGCCACTGAAAACGCTATGGAGCACAGTTCTACTGTGACACATATGGGGTTGCCATGAGTTGGAACTGACTCAACAGCAACTGGTTTGGTTTTTTTGGTTTTCAAATCCTACCTAAGAAGCCCTGGTGGCACAGTGGTTAAGCACTGGGCTGCTAACCGAAAGTCAGCGATACGAACCCGCCTGCGGCTCCACGGGAGAAAGATATGGCAGTCAGCTTCCATAAAAATTACAGCCTTGGAAACCCTATGGGGCAGCTCTACTCTGCCCTATAAGGTCACAATGAATCGGAATCAATGCCACAGCAATGGGTTTGGTTTTTGGGTTTTATGTCCTACCTACTAGTAGGGGATGACTGGACACAGAGGAGTCAAATGGTGGTTGATGATAGAAAGACTGCAAAATAAGTCATACGTGAACAGATGAGCAAAATGGAAGTTACCTGAATATATTTGCAAAGATTTGTATTCAGAAATGTAGTTTGCTATTTATTAAGCATTTATTAAATACCTCCCTAAAGGTCCTCAGATGCCACTAGGACCTTTAGTTAGAACTGAAACATATGTGCGAGAATGGCACATATCAAAATATAAACTCATTAGTTCAAATCCAACATAATTTTCCCTTGAACTAGAACCTCATATTTAACTTGAATAGCAGTGGCACAGCATCCTCTAATGTAAAGATTTTAAAAGAAAAACATAACCAGAAGACTCAGTTTTCAAAATTGCTGTTAAAGGTCAACAAATTAGCTGGAAGGGAGGGATAAAAAAGAATAACTTTCCTCACATAATACATCTACAAAGTCATCTGCCACAAAAAGCAGATCCTTGTAGTTTTGGTCTCTTCCCTTACCCTAAAAGATAATCACCACCTTGCGGAAAGTGAAAAGGCACCCCTCACCCCCAAAAGTGGAGGAGAACCACTCACCCAAACAGCTTCTACTTGTTTTTACCATATATTCCACGGGTATGTGTGGGTTTTTTTGTTTGTTTTTACATTTATGCAGTTTACATTGCTTGACCCATAAATAACACTCGTAAGATTAATAGGGCCATAGTTTTAAAGAGTATTTACATAGCCCCACCATGCATACAGAGCCTTTTTGATATTGGGAGAAAAAAAAAAAAAAACCTGAACTTTCCATCACTAAGCAATATAAATTTGACCGTCTAAGCTTATAAACCCTGACTAAAATACAAGCAATCATTTCATCCATAAATGCTGTTGCTGGGTCCCTAAACAAATCTAGTACTGCAGTGTAACAAACATCTTGCAATTCAGGGATATAAAAATATCAGCTTTAAAATCTGAACTGTACAGTATATACATTAATATTTGCACCGTTAAATTAGGAATACACTTAAGTCTATGAAATACTACATTATAAATAGCAATGTTTTTTTCAATCTGTAGCTGGAGCTAATACTCCTTAGGGGAGTATTCCTTAGCTGGCTAATGAGGGTTGAAAGGGGACAAGTTGGCCTCGCACGATATGGTGCACAGTGTTAGCTAGGTCAGAGTAACTATGTGCATGCCTCACAAGACAAACTGATCAGGACCCAAGCCAACATGGCTAACAGGAATGACAAACACTGTTGCTTTACAAAGGTGGCTGAAGTTCTCCATCTTCTAAAGTCAACACCCCCATCCATTCACCTTGCGACAGTTTCTTTAGTATTCTCTTGGGGATCGGAGACCAAAGCAGCTATATAAAACTGTAATGTACCCGATAGGCACGAGATGTCACGTAAACCTGGCAACATCCAAGGAGAATAAGCTGGAGAAATCACACCTTCCAAATGTTAATCTGACACTGTAAACAGCAGTCGGGTTCTCATTTACATGGGCAAAGCACTTTAAACTATTTTAGCAACTTTCCTATGGAAGAAAAAGCATAATTCAGATGGTTAATGGCTAAATTTAAACAAAGGATCTCCACAACTACTAGGTTATGAAATAATACAGTTTTTGCCTTTGTGTCCCTTTTTCTTCTTGGATTTAGTTGTCCTCTGACCAAACTGAGGGGTAGGGAGTGCAGAAGTTGGACTAGAAAGGTCGTCTGTATAGTAGGCATATCTCTGTGGCCGTGGTTGAGGGATTGGTTGTCCAAGAAAATAACCTTCTTCTTCTGAGTCGGAAGAGGAGGAGGAAGAACACCAGGAATCATCATCCTCACCGTAGAGTCCTAGGAACCTATTCATTCCTGGGGTCTGTAGTGCATAGTCGGAAGTGGCATGGGCATACTGTCCATAGAGATCAGCATTCTGTATGTATGCTTGGATCTCCCGGGCACTTTTGTTCTGTATAAATTTCTCATAGTTATCTGGGGTGTAAAGCCTCAGTCTGTCCTTAGGGGAGTATTTTCTCTCTGTAACAAGATTCAGGGCATTGTCAGAGCGAGACTTTCTACTTCTTCTGCGGCGATGATGATGCTGAGACCTGGATCCCCTCTCTTCGAAGTGGTAGACCCGTCTCCGAGTCCTCTCACTCATTGGAGGCTGCCGGATTTCGATGTTGTCGTAGCTTCCATTGTCAATGACGTCATCCGAAAACTTGACCTGCTGTGGTCTGGACTGCGACTTGGATCTTCTGAGCACTGGCAGATGCACTGGTTTCTCTTCGGGCATGATTTTTTCTGGACACAGCTCTGAACTTAGACTCTTCAAGGACTCTGCACTCCTGTGCAGCATGGAGGAGTTCAGAGTTCCCATATTGCTCATTTTTTCACAATCCTCTGCCTCCATTTCCTCAAAGTTTTGCAGAGAATATAATGACGGCCTTGGCTTACTTTCCCCATCCACTGAAGCCCCTAGAAGAGAGGACGTGGCAAGATGTGAGTCCCAATAATCTTAACAGTCTAACAATTATTACAAACAAGCTACTGAAAAGGAACTTTTTCAAAGAAAATTATCCCAAATTTCCAATATTTGATTAACACCCTCTAGGGGAAACCAACTTGCACATATACTGACTGAGAAGAGGAAAGAATTTTATTATCAATACAAGGGGCACAGCCCAGCTGTTCTGGAGCCAAAGATTAGTTACAGCAAAACAAGAACAGCAAAAATTTTCAAGGTCTTCATAGAAGCCCTTCGTTAGTTTATTAACATAAGGTGTAGAAGCTTTGCCCCTCAATCAATTAAAGCCAGACTGCTTCATCTGGACATCTCTCAAATCTATCCCTTCTTTTGTATCCACATGGTTACCATTTATGAGCAAGTCCTCCTCATTTTCTACCTAGACCAATGGTTAGCAAACTAACCATTTAGTTTGCTAACCACTGGTCTAGGTGTAAGCTGGGGAGGACTTGGCCAAATCCAGGGCCAACTCCAGCCTGCAGTCAGTTTTGTAAAAGGTTTTACTGGAACACAGCTATACCCATTTGTTTATGTACCATGTATGTTTGCTTGCTACAATGGTAGAGTTGAGTAATTGCAACAGAGATTGTATGGCCCACATAGTACTATGTGGCCCTTTATGGGAAGAAGTTAATCAGCCCCTGATCTAGACTATTATATTGGTTTCCCTTCATCCAGTCTTCTCCCCCTCCAATCCATAAAATAATATACCACTACCAGATTAACCTGACTTTAAAATTTTTCTCAAAACTGTTATTGCTCTTCTTTGCTCATATCAGGGCCCAGGTAAGGTAAGATATCCCAACAGACTCTAAGAGACAATATGGAGGGCTGTGAATTATCGTCAGTATTTTCTAAAGGGAGCCTGTTTTTCAGCCCATTATTGTTAAGGACTATCAGCCCTAACACTTAAACTTCTACCAAATGATGTCTATTTTTATTATTAGATGTTAAGACACCTAGCATAGTGTCTGGCACAAAGGAGGTGCTCAATAACTTCATTTCACCCACCATTCCTCCTCAAGTCCCCTCTATTATCTTTGACAAGTCTGTAGAAGCCAGGAGGGCAGCATTATCTTATCCCTCCTTGCAACTGCAGTACCTGGCCAGGGTCATTTTTGGTAGTGGGCAGCCACTAAGGCCTTTCCTGTCTATGTTATACTTAACAAAACCTTTATAAAAGGACTGGATGCCGTTAGTTTGACTACAAGACCAGCCGTGTAACAGCAACATTTCTATATCCAAAGACTTATGGCAAATAATAAGATCCAGGAGAGCTAGGTTCTAGGCCCAATCTTGCCTTTAAAACCTATGTAATATTGGGCATTTGACCTCCTGGTAATTCAAGTTTCTTCATTTATAAGATGCAGTAATATCATTTACTCTGTATGGCTCAGGGTTGTTTTCAGGACATAATGTAGATAACTGATCTGGATGTGCTTTGAAAACATTAGAGTGAGATTATTTTATAATCTGAGTAAAATACGTGTAGTTATTTTTAAGCTGTCCACTGCCACAGGGCAATTCAGGAAAATGTAAAAAATGTTATGAGCATATAAAGTGTGCAGGCCAATTTCAGTATCTTAAAATTCATATAGCATAATCCAAAAACTACAGTATCTTTCAGTACAATCCAGCTGCATACTCTATTACCCAAAAACTTTAATTAGGGGGGACACGTGTAATCTTCTTGCTCAAGAGACCATTGCACAGGTTAACTCACTAATGGTCATAGACTTAGCTAAGTTTACTTCACAACCATAGAAATACCAACACCAGTTAAACATAGCTAAAGTGCTTTATTTCCATAACCTGAAGGAGAAAATTTTTGGAGTCAGAGAGGCCTGGGTTCAAATCACTGCTCCATTATTTATTAACTCTCTGGTTTCAATCAAGTTTTTTATCCAATTCTTCCTCTTTAAAACAAGGATAATACCTATCCCAGAGGGTTGTGTTGAAAATATAGTTTACACATGCACACACAAGTACTCACACATGCATATATACATATGGGACTGCTACAGTGTTTGACATTTAACAGAAACTCCTTCTTCCTTCCCTTGGTTTATAGTTTTAAATAACATCCCTACTGATGCTGAATTGTAATTTTTTAAGTACACTTTTTAGTACCTACTCCTTCAAATACCCCATAATCCCTAGATTACATACCTGTGATATTGGACAAAGCCAAGGAATCCATAGAATCCCGAACACTTTGTTCTGGTTTCAAGTCTGACAAACACTCCAGGGAATCTTCGTACCACTGTGTTTGATCATGATTATATCCTGAAGCCCCATGGTCCAGATCCAATTCCTGGAGCCTCCTACTGCTTGCAGGGCCTGGGTGGCTGCCATAAGCAGAATCACCCAGTCCGTCCTGTGACTGTGCCCAATACATATCAGATTGGTATTTTTTACTTGCAAGGCTCTGGTTATTTTGCTTTAACTCGGTCTTATTTTTAACCATGTTATCAGATATCCAATGCTCACTGGCTCGAATATCCATCTCATTGGGCTGCTGCTGAAAGAGGCTTTTATCACCAAACTTGAGAAGGAGCTGGGTCATATAATCTTCGTGTTCAGCCCATTCTTCAGGGTCTTCTGGGGTTTCATGCTCTACTCTGCCTTTCCAAAATTCTTCATTGACAAAACCTGCTCCTTGCCTGGTGAGACTCAAATCATCCAATTTCCGAGAAAGCGTGTCATCAGCACTGCCTGAAAGGCCAGGAAACTTGTAGTTCAGAGCAGGGGACAAGAGCAGAGACTGTCTGCACTGATCTGCTGACCGACTGCTCTTCCCCATTCGGACACTTCTTCTGGAGTCTCTCGAGCGAGCTGACTGGAATGCAGAGTCAGAGGAATCAGAGGCGTGGACGTCTTCACCAAGGCTGCATGTTTTCGAGCAATAAATCTGACCTTGTTTCGGAAGGAAAGGACATCCCAACAAAGAGGCTTTACACTGGGCACAAGAAAAGCATGCTTCTGTCGCGTGCCAGTGCTGCCCGTCATAGGTCATCTGGGCGTGATCGACACCTATTTCGACAAAGGACAGAACAGGTTATGGTACAGCTTGACACAAAGGAAGAAGGAAGAAACGGACAGGAAATAAGGACTGTGAACATGAGGAAACTCTCTGGGGTGATGAAAATGTTCTGTATGTTGATAGGGGTGTAGGTCATACAGGTATAGTCAATCCTCACTATTGGCAGGATTCTGTATTTGCAAGTTTGCCGACTTGCTAAAATTTATTTGTAACTCCAAAGTCAATACTCGTAGTGCTTTCGCAGTCATTCCCAGGCACGTTCAGTGCCGTGTGCGTGTTCCCAGCTGAGGTCAAACGAGGCTGGCTCGGTATTCCCTCATAGAACATGCTGCTGTTGAGCTGGTCCCCAACTCATGGTGACCCCAGGCACAATGAGATTAGACCATTATGATCCATAGGGTTTTCGCTGACTGATTTTCAGAAGTAGATCGCCAGGCCTTTCTGACTAGCCTGTCTTAGTCTGGAAACTCTGCTGAAATCTGTTCAGCATCACAGCAAGATGAAAGCCTCCACTGACAGGTAGTGGCTGTGCTTGAGGGGCACTGGCTGGGGATCGAACCTGGGCCTCCTGCACGGAAGGTTAGAATTCTACCACTGAACCTCCACTGCCCCAGAAGAACAAAACTACTGCAAATAAGGAGAATCAACTATATATCCATTTGTCAAAAACTCACCAAACATTTCAGAAATGTACACCTCATTGTACATAAATTATGCCTCAACGGAAGAATTAAAGAAAAAATAAGACTGTGGATGATCACAGACAAATGGATATATGACAAGGCAGAATGGTTGCACTCACCAATGTGTTCCCCGCAGGTTTCACAGTATTCTGCATACAGAGACTCAAAACAGCCACAGCAGAATGGGCGGCCATCCTTCATGATGTATCTCTGGCCTCCTAGGACCGTTTCACACTCAAGGCAGCAAAAGTGTTTCATGTGCCAGTGGCGACCCTCAGCTTCTGTGCACTCATCAGCAAAAATGATCTTTAAAAACACGAAATAAATGACTGTGAGCTATTGTTGA
Organism: Trichechus manatus latirostris; assembly: GCF_000243295.1. Taxonomy (NCBI): domain Eukaryota; kingdom Metazoa; phylum Chordata; class Mammalia; order Sirenia; family Trichechidae; genus Trichechus; species Trichechus manatus. The sequence continues at coordinate 6,317,738 of NW_004444059.1, read as the reverse complement.
AGGCCTGGTAACCGCATGTTTTCTGAGCAACTGACAGATAACACTGGCTTTTAAAAGAATCACATCTATAACTAACTTTGTTTCTTATACAGCCAAAAGCTGAAATCTAACTTCATTTCACTAAAAACAAGAGCAGAAATTGGTAACGTTAAAAAAGAGAATCTAAGTGCCCACTTAAACTTTAAAAAATAAAACATATTTCTACATTGGAGCTAATTCATTTGGTCATATGTTTGACCTCCCAATAAGCACTGTGTCGGCACAGTCTGAACATTCTAACATTTACTGATCTGTGTTTTAATAGAAAGAAAACGTATAAAAATGTCTGTGGAGGCAACAGAATCATAGCTATATGGATGCTACGTTAATGTGACCAGCACTTGTGTGCTTTGTTTGACCTAGTGGCCATCTCTAGTTCGAACACTTCAAATTTTTTATATTTTTGGTTTCAAGAAAATTTTCCAATAGCACCTCGTTGAAAAAAAATTTTAAAATCAAGAAATGTATAAAAGTAAAAATTGAAAGTTCACTGCTGCAGATTGAAGAAGACTAAGGAGATATGATGAACAAATCCAATGAGGTAGCCTGGATTAAACCCTGGAATACAGAGAGGATACTAGTAGAAAATCTGGGAAAATCTAAATAAAGTTTGTAGTTTAGTTAATGGTATTCTACCAATATTAACTTTTTATTTTTGATAAAGGTACCATGGCTATATAAGATGTTGACATTAGGAGAAGCTGGGAGAAGAATATACAGAAAATCTCTACTCTCTTTGCAACTCTTCCATAAATCTAGATGTTGACATTAGGAGAAGCTGGGAGAAGAATATACAGAAAATCTCTACTCTCTTTGCAACTCTTCCATAAATCTAAAATTATTTTAAAATAAAAAGCTTAAAGACAAAAAAAAAGTTTCCTTTCACACCACCATCCTTCTCCACATGCACTGTGGGTAATAACTGTTAACCTAGCATGGGTCTTTCCGTCTTTTTTCTGAGCATATACAAATATGGGTACTACATTGTTTTTCTTTATTTAATAAAAACAAGATCATGTGCTACATATTCTTCTGCAAATTATTTTTTCCTTGCAGTACATCAAAGACATCAAACTTATCAACGCACAAAGACACCTGCCTTTTCTTTATTAAAAAAAAACCAAACAACCAAACCCACTGCTGTCGAGTCGATTCCAACTCATAGCGACTCTACAGGACACAGTAAAACGGCCCCATAGAGTTTCCAAGGAGCGCCTGGTGGATCTGAACTGCTGACCTTTTGGTTAGCCGCTGTAGCACTTAACCACTACACCATCAGGGTTTCCTTTTTTTTATTAGCTAAATATTATTCCATTATATGAATGTACAAGGGTTATCTTAAAAATCTACATATAGAGCGAAAACCAGGAGATGTTTATATTTTGCTTAGATATGACCAGTGGAATATTGGCTTACTAGAAGCTCATTTTTTCCAGTGTTAAGGGATGAATTCTTTTACCTCGTCACATGCTGAGCACCGTGGTTTGAGCAGTTCAGCATGGTGCCTGCCACAGTGAATTTTTCCATCCTGATAAAAATAGATGAGGTCGACCAGCAGCTCATTACACGTGAAGCAGACAAAACAGGATGGGTGCCAGCACACTCCAGGGCCCGCGCGAGAGGCAAACACGGCAATTTCACCACCATTTATCTTCAACCCACACTAAAAACAAAAAGATTCAAATTGAAAATGATCCTTTTTAAATGTCAGGGTGCTCAGCCTTTCCCATGTTACATGAAATGCCACATTTGTCACGAGAGCTTTCGTTTTGTCCCCCTTCTGTTAGTGATTAAATGGCTCTTTAATTCCTTTTTTTGTGGCTCTCAGCTGCAGTGAACATGCCTCAGGTACACTACAAGCCTTCGCTATTTCTAAGCTCAGTTTGAATCGGATTCACATTTAACAGTGGTTTTCCTGAGCCAGCCTCCTGTTGGATACATTTCCTACTCTGAGAACTGCCAGAAAGGGTCTGAATGTCTTCATTATGTGTCTGCATTGTTAAAAAATCAGGTGTACCCTAGCACCTCCCAGCCTGCCAGGATCCCACAAAAGGTAAGACTATCCCATGTTTACCTTATATAAGGCAGAGTGGCTCCCCCGTCACACGCTGCAGGGGAGCCAGCTGTAAAGATTAATCCATATGTAATAAACAGCTAGGCTGGCTTTCTTTCTCTTCCTTTTTGGAGACTCTTGGGGCTCATGTCTGTGCCAGCCCTGCCACGTACACTGCCAACTCATTCCATCCATACAACTGCCACGAGTTACCCAATCTATGAAGGGTTACCTGCTCACAGATGGCGTGCAGAACTGCTCTGGACAGAAGTTTGATTGTCCCTCTTCCGAGGGCTTCTTTCTTCCGCTGTGCACTGAACACCTGCAGCTCCTTTTTCTCTTCTTCACTCAAAGACTGGCAATACCGCACCTGTGCAGAAAGGAAAGCAGAAGCACACACTGGAGCGGACTTCCTCACAAGTCTTCCTTTCTAGAGTTGGATTTTCATGCAATAAAACAGCAAGTTTCGCTGGCCTGCCTCATGAATCCCCACTTTTAATGTGACACCAGGCCTAAATCATTCAGCTGCTCTAGCAAAAGGGAAGTGCAACTGGAAGGAACAATTTTTTTTTAATAATAGATGTTTAATTTAAACCCTTAGCAGAGATATTAAAAACACTGTAAAATGTTAACCTTTCTACAAAAGGGTTAAACTTGGTAATTGCCACTTCCACTTGAAATTCTACAGGCAGTCACTTCATCCTGAGGCCTCAACTACCATAAAGCATTCACCCTGTTCGCAGGGGCAGTGAAATCTCAGGAATTTGTAGGCTCCTGATAATTGGTGGGTGGCTCCAAACACTAAAAACTGACTTGTGTTAAGTTTATTGCACTAACACCCTCTTCTCTTAAAGAACGGAAAGCTGTATTCTCCAGCCAAATTTGAACTGAAGAAAGGCAAGAGAGCCCTAACCGATGTGGTTTATGAGCAGCATCTCAATGCTTATCATATATTTTCTTTTTTCTTCTAATTTCGCCTTCTTCCTGTTATTTTACCTCATTGTCATGCGGCGGCAACTGGTACAAAAGCTGTTTAATCCGATGTTTCTCTCCAGGGCTGTTAACGTAAGGAACCTTTTCCTCTGGTAAGCAAGCAAAATAAAGCTGGATCTGGGCAAGAGATGTAGAGAATGACATCAGCATACGGAAACGGAACACCTTGGCTTATTCAGTCTTTTAAAAAGCGACTTTTCCCTTTAGGCCCAAGGATTTGGCCTCTGACAGGATTTGGCTTCTCGTAGCTAATGAGAAGACCAGCTGAGCTAACTCAGCAGAACTGCAAACCTGCAGATAACTAGCACCCAGCTGCTAAATTGCTCTTCAGGAATGTAATTTGTAGTGACAATTAGGGACATCATAAATTATGCACCATAAAATATGCACATTTAATGCTATTATTCCTCAGCCAATCTTCCAAGGGTGAGCCAACTGAATGTCCTGGGTGGATTCTGCAAATGACCACGCAGGCTGTGTGACACTGTCTAAAATCAGCCACTACATAAACACCTTCAATTTGCTCCCCGAATTTTACATGTTACACAGACAAAAGCTGTTTTGTTAAACTTTGTAAACTCTCCCTTATCAAGTTCTCTCAAGCATCAGCTTTCCTTGCTTCTACGGGTGTTGTCTTCCAAATACCTGGAGTTCACTTCCCCAAGGAAAGGCGAAGAGCCATATGGAGCTGTACTTAGTTCAGTTTGAAAGGAGAACTCAAATGTTTTTGCTTTTTTTTTTGGTTGTTTTAAAGGAACATCCCTTAATGAGCACTGCAAAAAATACTACAGGGCTTAGAAAGAAAGAATGAAAGTGATTAAAGGAAAAAAGACAGGAGATTAGGGAATGTGGGGCCTGTCTGCTTCAGTATCTTAGTATCACACAAAACCTACCCACCCTAAGCTTCTCTCTAAGTAGTTTGCCAAAATATTGCTTTTCTAACTGCTGCACCAGGACTCCCCACCCCCCATTCTGTCAGCTATAGAAACTTTTTACAGTTGTAAACACTTAACTGAATACCAGCTATATGTGCGCCAAGTACTGTGGTAGGCCCTGGACGAGTAAGGACACCCTATTTGCAAAGGGGTATGGGTGGCAATGGTAGTTCAGTGGTAGAATTCGCCTTCCACTCAGGAGACTCAGGTTCAATTCTCCGCCAAAGCACCTCAAGCGCAGACACTATCTGTCAGTGGAGGCCTGCATATTGCTATGATGTTGAATAGATTTCAGCAGCGCTTCCAGGCTAAGACTAAGAAGAAAGGTCTGGTGATCTACTTCCAAAAATCAGTCAATGAAAACCCTATGGATCACAATGGTCCAATTTACTACCAATCATAGGGATGGCAAAGGACTAGGCAGCATTTCGTTCTGTGGTGCATGGGGGTCGCCATGAGCTGGGAACCGACTTGATGGTAGCTAACAATGACAATTCTCAAAGTAGTTCCCACCATATGGGAAACATCACCGAAACTCAGAAGCAACTACACGCCCAATTGTCACCTTTTATTTCAAACCTTGACTCTGCCCTTATATAATACCTAGCACCAGCAATTTTAAACAATTTCATCGTTATAAGGATTTTGGAAAATAAAAATAGGCATGTAGATATGTTCTCATCTTCCCTTAAACAACAATATAACCAAAACACAAAATTAACTCTCTTTTTCTCAATAAACATGGTGTAGTGACAATATTCTTTTATATGGAAAGTTATCAAAGGTCAAATTTCTAAGCAGTAACACTTCAGATTACTTCCTGTAGCTCTGTAGATCGCTCTTCCAAAGCAAATGCATTGCTGGGAACTGGCATGGAACTTTCCTCTTTCCTTTTATTACCTTTTTGTTGTTGTTATTGAAGTTTTCTAAAAAGGTTAAATTCCTCTCACACCCTCAAAACTACTCTCCAGAAATACACATAACAAATGTATGCAGTACTCTGGATTTTATTCATTAGGACAAAAAACAGCATCATTACAGGCCTTCTGGCTCCAGGAGTGCAAAAGACATGAAAAACTTTCATCTAGAAACTAAGCATGACCTTAAAAAGCAAAAACAGAGTTGCACTGATGTTCTCTAAATTAAAAAAAATTAAATCATGTTTGAAAACCAACAGAAAGCCTCAGATGATTAGGTTCCTACCTGTTCTGGTCTGAGGCCCGGGGGGACCCAGGCGTACTCCTCCAGCGCACAGCCGGAATCATCATCTGACGTGGAACTTCTCTGACAGCCAAAGGCGAGTTTGCTCATTTTGGGCTCCATCTCCAATGGCATAATAAGAAAGTTAAAACACTGGTTCCTCAGTCACTGGACATCAAGCAATGGCTGCTGTGGACAACATAAGAAAAAACAAAGACACTGAAAACTTAAACCCATTACTCTTACCCTCCAGTTTTTATTGAACGCCTATTTACACACATCTGGGCTCAGGGTAAGTAACCAAATTACCAGTATCATCACCCCCTTCCCCCAAGCCCAATGAAACTTAAACTCTAGGGCTATACAATTCAGAAATGGCATCCTTACCAGCTCAGTATTCCAGAAAATGCCACCAAATCTAGCTTATTTCCAGATGCCTTTAGTGGGTGCCTCTTTACACACTATTCATTAGAAAGGTTTTCAAGAAAATTGCTTTGCTGACCTTCTAACTTCCCACAAATGAAATCACTCTGCAGCCATGAGTTGTAGAAGGAACAGCGCCACTAGCCTTGTCCACTACTCCACGCCATGAAAATGGCTCCAGACACCCCACATTTCCTAAGTGATTTTCCTAGCCTTGTCCACTACTCCACGCCATGAAAATGGCTCCAGACACCCCACATTTCCTAAGTGATTTTCCTAGCCTTGTCCACTACTCCACGCCATGAAAATGGCTCCAGACACCCCACATTTCCTAAGTGATTTTCCTAGCCTTGTCCACTACTCCACGCCATGAAAATGGCTCCAGACACCCCACATTTCCTAAGTGATTTTCCTGACAAGACAGTGTGGCTGGCACAGGGTGCAGAGTGGTCCAGTGGGCCAAACAGCTTAGGCTTCAGACTTCTAATAAAGTTTTGTTAAGACACTAAACTTAGTCTACTCACTAAAACAGAAATAACACAATTCAGTGTTTTTATGTCATTAAATCCTCAAGCCTTTACTATCTAAGAGCTAAAGTCTGCCAGAAGCTCTAGATTAAAATAAAATCCAGCTTGGTGACTATTAATGTGTGTTTGCATTATAAACAAACATCAGTTGAAAAATTATGCAGTAGCTAAAAACAAAACAAAACAAACAAAAACCCACTGCCACCGAGTCGATTCCGACTCATAGTGACCCTATAGTCGTATCCTATGCGGTACCTGTTATGTGTGAAATATGCTGGCAGTCAGCGATTGGGCAAAGTAAGATTAAATTCTCCTCTGAACGAAAAACCTCCTCGGATCAAGGGGGCAACAAGGGTGTCAAGACAGCACCCCCTGCCCTACAATCCAGGAACTTTGTTTATCATCACCCCAGCCCTCTGCCTCTCCTCCCAAGGCACTAAGAAGGAAAAAAAAAATATGCAGAACTTTCAGAATCAGATATAGCTTTTTATACCTACTCTTTTCCAAAAATAAAAAGATTTAAAGAAAATCATAAATAATTAGTCCAAGCCAATCATTTTAGAGAAACAAAGCTCAGGAAAGTGAACTGCCCGAGGTCACACAGCTAAGAAACTTTAATCTAGTCATACTAGATGCCTGACATGTCAGACTTCCAAAGACTCTTCTGCTTTAATAAATTCATTTGCTTCAACAAGTGGAAAAGGAGTGAAAATCTGAACACTTTCAGGCCAGGACTATGTCATTTTTCAGCGACTTTCTCAATGCAACTAGAGATACTTTTTGCTGTTGTTAGGTGCCATCAATTTCAATTTGTAGTAAGAGTTAGAAAATGTTAAGTATTAAAGACAATGATTATTGAAACTTACACTTTTTATATCTATAAATCGAAGAACATTAAAAAAAAAAGATGTAACTTCAAAAATGATGGTCAAACCTCCAGCTGCTACAACCTTTACTAGAAGTAGAAGCAATGCCACACAGTAGATATTCTGACTAGTAAATTTAACTTTCATTCACCCTGAACGAAAAGTAAAGATGACCTCATTTCCTATGCTATCACTAGGAGGTTATGAGCTTTTAAACAAGTCATTTCACACAGGTGCAATTCATTCATGTCTTGACTTAGAAAAGACATGCTAAGCATAGGCACATTCCTCAATAAAAAAGGATGCGTTAATGAAAGTCAGAAATTTTCTTGGATCTAGTCTTTCCCTTTGTTTTGAAAAAAACAACTCCCACTTGTCAAAGGAAGAGAACTAGAGGTTAAGAATTTAATTAGTAACTCAAAAACCTTCACCAGGAAAAAAGGCGCCTTCCGTGCAATTTAACCTGAAACATGAAATATGAACATTTGTCCCTTGCCATATCTGTCTGGGGAGGGAGACACTAAGGTATCTGCACTCAAGAAACTTACCAAGGACATAAATATTAAACAGAAACTAAAAACTAAATGTCAGAGTATTATAAAAGAAAACATCACAAATTAAACTACAGATATTCCAAGCCAGAACAAAGACACAGATTGCCAAAGACCTGAATTACTTTTACAGCTGTACTCCCTGATTAGCCTTTTGTGGAAAATGTACAGTAAATTACTATCCTAATCAAGGTAAATCAACTTTAGCACTAAGTGCCACGATCCCCCTTCCCCCAATCATCTGGATGTGCTGGCCCCATCTCAAACCTACAACTCCCACACATTCATTCCAGCCTTTCAGCAAACTACACTGAGGACTGATTTTTCAGTCCTCTGTTTACATATTGACATTGGGAGGAGTACAACTGAAGGAGCATCAATGACAAAGTCATTTTTACCAGGCATGGCTTCCAGTTTCATTTGTTCCCACTCTGACAGGTGATTTACTCCACTGTACATAGCCTGGCACTACCTGCGTTATGGTATTTAATTCCTGTATTAGCCAACCTGATGAGGCAGGTATCTCATTTAACAGATGAGAAAACTGAGCCTCAGAGTTATTTGCTTCAGGTCAATTGTCCAAGGCCAATAAGTTAGCAAAGAGAGAGACCCTGAGGACCCAGGCTGTCTGATTTCCGTCTGTGATCTTCAACCCCTATGGCACTACACTGCCTCCTAGGGGTGGGACTTGACTGTGCCGATTTCCTTTTCTTGACGAACTGGCTACGCTACTGTACTGCAGACCTGCAGTGATGTAAGTGGATGGCAGACAGTCCACTCTTCCCATAGGAGGCATTTTAAGGAGACTATATATCTAAAAGGAGCCCTGGTGGTGCAGTGGTTAAAGCGATCAACTGCTAACCAAAAGGTCAGTGGTTCGAAACCACCAGTGGCTCCTGTGGGAGAGAGAGATGGCAGTTGGCTTCCATAGAGATTTACAGCCTTGGAAACCCTATGGGGTCACTATGAGTCGGAACTGACTAGACGGCAGTGGGTTTTGGTTTTATAAATCTAAAACAAAAAACAAACAAACAAACAAACAAAAACCATTTATACCAGCCTTTCAACAAACTATACTGAAGCCACGTGTCAGCAGAACTGTGCTCTATAGAGTTTTCTTTTCTTTCTTTTTTTAAGTAATATTTTATTGTGTTTTTGGTGAAAGCTTACACAGCAAATTAGGTTCCCACTTGACAATTTCTGCACAAATTGTTCAGTGACATCAGTTAAACTTCTTACAATGTGTCAACATTCTCATTAACTGCACCCTGATTGTTCCATCTCCAGTACTCTGGTTTCCCTGCCCGCCCCCCCTTGTTTTCTCATCTTTTCTTCAGAGTAATTGTTGACCTTTTGTTCTCCTATAGATGGTTTTTTAATGGAGCCCCACATTCATGGGTGATATCCTTTATTTTGTGTGCCAATCTCTTATTTCGCTAAAAGGTGGGATAGTTTCAGTTCAAAGTTTAAAGAGTATCTCAGGGCAACAGTCTCAGGGAGTCCTCCAGTCTCAACTGGTCCAGTAAGTCTGGACTTTTTAAGAATTCGAGTCTGTTTCTCATTTTTATCCCATTCTATCCAGGTCCATCTATTGTGGCCCTTATCAGAACAATTGGTAGTAGTAGGCAGGCACCATCTAGTTCTTCCGGTCTCAGGGTAGATGAGGCTGTGGCTTGTGTAGGCTATCAGCCTTATAGACTAGTTTCTTCTCTGAGACTCTGGTTTCCTCCACAGGGTTTTCAGTGGCTGATTTTTTGGAAGTAGACCACGAAGTCTTTCTTTCAAGGTGCCCCTAGGTGGACTAGAGCCTCCAACCTTTCTCTTAGCAGTTAAGTACATTAACCATTTGCACCACCAAGGGAATCCCCTTAATTTTATGCATTTGCATTACTCTACCATATTTGCTTCAACAGCACAAAAGGGAGCTATGACCCTTGCCATTGCTTAAGCTTTGAGTCACAATGAAGGGTCTTTCTAATGACATCTAAATATGGTTGTGTTTGGTCTGCCAAAATGCCATCTTTTAGGCCAAACATGAGACCATGGGTGATTTAGATTGAATAGAAAAATTCTATTAATTTCATTTTCAGGTATTGTCTCTTATGGTTAATCATATGAAATAGGGACACCGATCAGGTTTACAAATAAGTTGAATTATAATGAATTTCTCCTCCCTCACCAGAACTAGAATTCAAAATTGGGGTTATGATACTGAGTGAAATGTATTTTTTCAGGATGCTTTTTTGTTTTGCAAAACTGCCCTTAGATGGACAATAGCTGCCCTGCCCTGTGTCCTACACTTCATTTTTTGGTAAATTTTATTTTGATATAATTCCAAACTTTAGAAAAGTTGCAAGAATAGTAAAAGAAACGTCTATATTTTTCCATTACTCACATTCACCAATTGTGTGCATTTTCCTCCATTTGCTTTATCCAGGGCTTCGAACTGGTTCATTCTGGTTGGAACCCCAGTGGAAATTTACATTTCCACCCCAGATAAACTGAACCAGAATCTATAGTTTAAAAAGATCCCCAGGTGAATCTTATGTATAATAAATTTTGAGAATGACTGCTCTACTGGAGCCCTGGTGATGCAGTGGTTAAGCGCTAAGGCTGTGAACCAAAGGTTGGCAGTTCAAATCCACCAGCTGCTCCTTGGAAACCCTACGGGGCAGTTCTACTGTGTCCTGTAGAATCGCTAAGAGCCGGGATGACTGCTCTACTAGTGGTTCTCAGAACTGGTCCCTAACCTGCAACATTAGCATCACCTGGGAACTTGTTAGAAATGCAAATTCTCAGCAGGGGTTCGAACAGGAACTAATTGGTTCAAAACCCTGGCTTTATAATATTCTCTCTCTCTCACACACACATACTTTTGTGAGAACCACTGGAGAGTGTTTTCTTTTTTTTTTTTTTAACATTTTCTTACAGATCCACAGCTAAATTAAACATGATGTCTTTTGAAAATGTTTATTAAAAAAAAAAAACTGTGCAAGGCATCATGTTGGATGTTCGACAGAAATAGAATAACAAATCAAAATACCTCAAACCATCAGTATTCTTTGATTATTACTGTCTTAGTCTTGAAACGCTGTAATAAATGGATTGAGCTTAATCCCAAATGAATGACAATTATTCATTGACCAATCCTGTGCAACCTTGCTGCTGTTAAGGAAATGAATCAGTAGGGCTCCATCTCTCTAATATCTCTTTATTATTATGGATGTAAATAAGTCTCATTATATGGGGAAAAGAAAGTAAAACAGTTTTTATTAAGTCAGGGATGAGTCTGTTCAGGTTCCAAATAGGCAGTCTGACCATTAAGAACATATGTAGAGGTAGCAAAACCTTTAATAACTAATAACATCGTCAGAGATGGCCTTGTAGTCAAAGATAATAGGTATCTAAACTAAATTCCAACAGGTTATGAGGTCTTTGCAGATAATATTTTGAAGAGACTAAAACAGTCAAGAAAAGAAATGAATGACAAACAGAAGGGCCTGGACACAAGGAAGGTGAGAACGAAACCCCAGGTGAGGCAGAGAGAGCTGGGATACTTTTTTCTTAGAAAGACAAAGATGATCAGGCATGGGGGTGATTATCATGCACCAATAGTGGAACAGTTCCCTTTCTCTCCTTTGTCCTTCCTCTCCGGGCTTCCTTCAAAATAGTTAAATAGCTACTTCTTGCCCTTCAAAAACAAAAAAAACTCAAGAAACAAACAGCTTAGCAGATACATGACTTCTCAATCATCATATAATTGTCAAGAGAACATCTGACTCAAGCGATAAGAACAATACACAGGAAATAGAATCTAGTGCTCTCAGCATTCATAAACTCAGCCCTTAAGTTGTCATACCTTTGAAAGTCAACAAACATCTTGGGACCTGGTTCTTTAAAAGTGACAACTCTTTTTTTTTTCCCCAAAGATGCTGTAAGGATTGGAAAGAGTTTTAAGGAAGAAAAGAATTACATAACTACAAAGAATTACCCATTACCACTGGAATGCACCAACTGGCATTGTTACTTCCACTATGGCTACATAGATCTTCTTGAGGTTGACTAGCAACTTGTGGAGTAGGAACATGTTAATAACAAACAAAAATTGAATGTTGACACCTGGACTTCATCTTCTTTTTAAGTTCAGGAGGGTTCTAGCCTCCTGAAGAGCAGTGTCTTATTTTGCCAAATTATTGGCTGCCATTCCCAGTTGCCCTATGGCAGGTTCTAACCAGTACATACATAACATCCCACACCAGCACACACAGACACATACAGACACACACACACACAGAGCATGTGTAATGGTCTATGGGACATGGCAGGGCCTTTCTAGTTGCCTTAGGTAGAGCGACAATTGTGAGCACCCAGTATATGCTTGGCTGTGAGGTGCCGCTTGTTACCCAAATTAGAGTATGACCTCATTCATCCAACGCTGAGATGTAATGAGGGGTTCCTCGTAAAATTTACTTTCCAGATTCATTCACTCCATTCATTCATTCATCCTTATATTTAAAGGTCATTATTGAGCAGTTCTGAGGAATACCAAAAAGAAGATAACTGGCAATCCTTAAAAGTCTAGAACTTTAAAAGTAAATGTAGTTACTGTGATAAGAATATTCCCAAAGCTGCAATATACATTTCCTTGCTTTGTTTAATGGTGGTATGTGTGTGAATATGGAGTCCGCGTGGTGGCACAAATGGTTAAGTGCTGGACTACGAGCTGAAAGATCGGTGGTTCAGATCCCACCCAGAGGTGCTCAGAACGTAAACGGAACTAATAGGAAAGGGGAGAACTAAGTCTAAGACATAGTTTTGAGTCTCAGAGACTGAAACATGATCAACCAGTGCAGAAATACTATATAGGCAAATCAGAAAGGGGGTAAGGATTTGAGAGGTTGGGGACAATGAGTTCAATCTGATACATATGGAGGTTATAATTGTATATGAGTTCTGGTAAGGTTCCTATTAATTCATCATTTACTTGGACCAAGTCACCAAATCAAATCAGAATCATGCAAATTGAAAATGGAATAATTAATTTTCAATGCCTGCTGTTCAAGTCTAAGGCCATATTCCTTATTACAAATGCTTTTCCCAATAAAATTCCAATCCAGTTCCTATGCTGAAATTACCACAGCCCTGGAAGATCCCAATGAAAAAGCATTTCTTGTGTGAACGTGCCCAGGGGAAGTTAGAAATCCTTTGATCACCAAAAACCAGAAGAGATACTGATTTGTAAACTCAGTTGGGCTAGCATTCCCTAGGTGTCCCCTGCTGCTAAGTGCCATCCCGTGGGCCATAAACTGTTTAACAACTTCTTTGTTAACATGCTTGTTAACAAGTGCATAGAAGATGCAGATCACAGAGACCCATTCAAAAGCTACTCTAATTCTTCCGGGCTAAATGTGCAAATAAATTAAATTCAACCACAGACAAATTTGATATTACAGAAGCCTGTAACATTTTCTTTCTTTCCAATACAAAAAATATACAATTCTTATGTACATACACAATTCCTTGTTTATGATGTCCTTAACTTAAAAGTTAAATCAAGAGACCTTTTAAAGCTATAGATATCAAAACTATTACAATCAAGATTTGGATTTCATAGGAAAGAGATACTGAACTGTAACGTTTTTAAAATCTTCACACACCCAAAGAGTCCTCAGTGCCTACTGTCTGCTAAAGACAAGCCACTGCCAAGACAGCCCACTTCAATTTCACTTATACTGAAATGAACCATAAAGGTAACTGTAAAATAAAAGCATAATACAGTTTTCTACACAAACATACCGCTTATGAAACATTACTAAAAGTACTTCATACTAGCAATTAGTGACATAAGGCCATGTGCCCTTTGGTATCTTCTGCATTTTCCAGGTAAACTTCCACCAAACTCTTAGATTTACCAACAGCTGAGCGGGCTGTCATGTACCACCCAACTGCCAAGAAGCTATTTATCCAAGAGGAAATGTGGAACTCTGCAGGATTTCAAAACATTCTAACTTCTTGCACAAATACATTCCACGACAGTAAGACAGACTGCTTAACAAAAGGAGGAAATATGATGACAAAGCATGGTCCTTTGCCAGAGCGACGCTTTTGGGGTCAGATTATTTGGCAGTAAACTGGTATATAAAGACAAAATCCAAAGCGCATGCTGCAGCGTGAGGCTCACCACGCAAGGCACTGTTCTAATGAGGTCATTATTTTCCATAATGGGGGATGCAGATATTTTCTCAAAATCATGTCCCAGTCAGTCTCCTATTGATTTTCTGAATTTCTATTTTAAACGGCGGCCCAAGGAAACGGCAGCCAGACTTGACTCCAATGTACACACAGACTCAGGTTTCACCCCGTCACCTGTTGGCTCCTGAACAACACTCCTCTTTGTGAAACTTACAGCGCTCATTTGAAACAAGTTTCCAGAGAAAAAACACTTCAACAAAAGTGTTTGAGAAGTCACGAGACTCGAGTTGTAAAAACAAATTCCACACATAGCCTGGTTTATACTGACACAGATTAATGTGAAAAGCCGAGCTTTTAAAAATGGAGCGGGAGGGACCCAGAGGGAAAGCATGTCAGCCTTCTTTGGAAAAGGTCGGGGGAGAATTCATAAGGCTGCGAAGGATGGCCATCAGAGCTCCACTGGATCAACTTACCCCGCACCAGGAACAGACACCACCTTACAGCAGGCGTCAGCGCCCCCTACGCCCAGCAAAACATTGTTTCACTCCGTACCGCGGCGAGGGCTTGGGCCGCGCGGGGGCGCCCCGGGCCGCCAGGCCGAGAAAAGCAGCGGCCGGCCCCCTTCGGCGGCCCCACAGGACGTATCGGCTCTGGTCTACTGCTCTTCCCTTGTACTCTCGCCCCACTGCCTCCTCCCTTCCGCCCCAGTCCCGGTTACCAAGGATTGTACTCAAAGACCCAGCGGCAGGAAGCGAACTCCTCCTTGGCCACGACGCGGGCCCCGCAGCATCCCCGAAAAAAATCCCCCTTGTCCCAGAGATAGGACACTTGCCTTCGAACTCCCTTACCGACATACAGAAAAAAGCTTCGCACTACCTCTCAGCACAGCTTCACCTCCATTGCAGAGGACTCGACCCTGCGTCTTGACAGCGGTATCAAGCGGCCGCTGCTCCCCACGTCTATCCTCCAACTTCTGACGAAAAGCCGCCTCCTCTCAGGCGCGCACCGACGCGCGCACACTCGCAGTCCTTCCGCGTTCAGTCCCCGCCGCCCGGCTGCCCTCAAGCCCCGGGACCCAGACCGCGCCTCCGCACCTGCGGCCGCGAGACAAGCACGGCCTGCAGCCTCCCCGTCCCGCCGCCCGCTGCAGCCAGGAATCCGCGGAGCCCCCCGGCGCGCGCTCACTGCCACCCGCTCCGCGACCGGCCGAAGCTGGCGGCCCGGTGGGGGCGCCGGTGGTTTCCTGGAGAAAAAGGCGACTGGGTGCCCTCCAGGTCATCCGCGCCTCCCCATTTCCGGAAACCCTAGCAGGGCGGGGGCAGCGCAGGAACCTCACTAAATCGCGGCAGGCGGCGCCCCCCCACCGCGCCCGGAGCAGCGCCGACTCCGCGCGGCGGGCTAGGGGTCGCTACCGCCCCCACCCGCAGTGACGCACTTTCCCGCAGGCCTGTCCTCGTCGAACGCCGTTGCAGTGCAACCCTACAATTCTCACCCGCAGCGGCCCCCTAGCCAGCCGTGGGGGGTCCGCAAAAGGTCCTCTAGCTCTCCAGAGACCCTCTGTCCCCTCCGGCGTTGCAGACGCTACGTCTCCGTTTCAAGTCCCCTCGTCCAGGCCTCCGCATCGCCCACAGACCGGCTCTGCGGCTCTCCTGGATCATCTACCACCGAGAGAAAAACCCTGTCTCGGCTCAGAGCCGCGAGCCCGCCCGGGGCCGGCGATCTTCAGAAGTAACCAGAGCTCGCATTTAAAAAGTAACCAGTTCGCTTCCTGACGGTCCCACCCTCCATGGAGCGCGGCGGGCTGGCTACCAGGCTTGCGATCCCAACCTGGATCAGCTCCCCGCTCCCGTCCGCAGTAGCCCGCCCAGCCAGATCTCTCCGCCTCCCGCTTTCCAGGAACTGTCACTGCTGACCGTGCCACTGGCAGGTCTCTACGAAGTCCTGCGAGCGCGCGCACGTCATTCCTCGAAAAGTTACCCTTCTGCTTGGCTAGCCTCGCGGCTCGAGCACCTACCTCCGTCCGCCCGCTCCAATCCCGGGAGCCCTAGTGAGTGGAGCCGCTGAGATGCAAGTACCCCAGGACGCTTAAGTAGACTCCCCCCTTTCGCAGGTGCATGCGCTGGCCACACAACCCTAGGAGAATATGCAAGGCCAATTCTTAAAGAATTCATCTCCACTCTGTCCATAACAATGATGTCAGCAAATGGCATATTTAACCAAGTTCTCACTTGGAAAGGCTCATTAACATATGAATTCTCCCGTCAGGACTTTTCTTGCATTTCCCAGTGATTCCTATGCTTAGCTCTGCAGATGTATATTTATCAGTAAATAACAGCAAAAGAAAAAGAGGTCACCGGATGTACTTAAATGCATTAATAAGAGTTGTTAAAAATAATCAGAACTCACGGAAATTGGAATATAAGGTTTACTCTGAGCGGTTGTTCTATATGCATAATAGGGAGATCATTTTGACTTCAGAAAAAACAAATGGCTGGAAGAAACTAGGCACAATTGGGGTTTATAAAGAGAAGAGGAGGGCAAAATACAGAAGATCAACCATTGGCTAATCTTCACATGATTGATTGAACCCTGCCCTCCCCTTTTTACTGAGAGCAACAGATATCAGTTAACAAGATAGTCTCTGCTCCTTCACCCAGCCGTATCTTTTGAGATTCAAATTTAGTAAGCTTGGCTTTTAACAGGAAAGGATTTGGAATTTAGGGTGAAATAAAATCGGCTGGGGGGATTGATTTTGGTCAGGGATTTCTTTAAAGTGAGTATTTGGTTTCCTGGGTAAGAAAACCCTAAAATCAAGCAAGATAACTGCCATCAGTGTCTCGCTTTGACAGTTTTTACAAGGAGGTTAAGTGAATATCGTTATTGAAACACAAGAAAGCACCCATAGTTAAGGCTAATCTTGTTTCTGAGCTATTTCTAGGTACACTAAGAGAAAGTGAAGCTTGGCATTAGTTGTCTACAGAGAGGATCACTGGTGGATCACTGTTCATTTGCAAATTCTAGTTACCATTAACTGAGTCTGTAGCACCCCCAGGGAAGGGCCCCATGGCAAATATCAAGCTCTTCCTAGAGTTAAGAGGCATTATGGAGTTTTATAATAGGTTGCAGTTTCTCTAGGTCTCCAATTACTTTCTTCCCCCTTTGATTATATTTAAAGCAATGTGATTGGAGAGTAGAGGTTCTTTAACATCTTCTACACCCAATCCCTTCTTAGATTCATTACTCCCCAATCCTCCCAGCCAGCTGTCCCTCCCCCCAACTCCTACCTCCTTGTTGGTTTTAGTTACCATCAAGTCAATTCCAACCCATGTCCATCCCAGTGTGAAAACATTTGTTTAATAACAGACATCTTACTTTGATTTGAAGGGGTTTCTCTTACCCACAAGCCCAAAATTGATGGTAAAAGCCTAACCCCAAACTACAAAACTATTGCCTTTTTTTTCAACCAGGAAATACTGACTACCCAGCAGCAATGTCAACTTGCCTTTTCCAGCTCAAAAAGGGTAGTCAGTAAAAAACCTACTACCCCATGATTTAACGAAAAAGACTGTGTGCTTCCTTAATTTTAATTTCAAGAAGTCTTAGAGCTATTAATTTGTAAAAGGCCAAATTTTCAGGAGTTACTTTTTTAATGCGAATTCAATAACCATTGAATACTTTGTCACCATGGAAACTTCTATTCATTAAACAAAAAATGTATTAAAGCTTTTGTAAAATCTCCAATCCTTGGAAGCATTTTCTTTTTCTTTTTTTTTTTTTTGCAAGGAGACGGACACTTCCCTAACCTGCAAATTGTTTATTAAATCATGAAACAATCAAATATTGTATTATTGTTTCGAGCTAACTCAAGGTTTATTTTTGTAACAATTGTAACTAGCCTGCTTGAGCCACTTGTTTTTAGAAACAAAATGATCTCCCTGCGTGCATACAGATTAATTGCTCAAAATAAACCCTATGTTTTAATTATTTTTAACGTGTGCAGAGTAGAACTGTTCCATAGGGGTTTCAAGGCTGTGACCTTTCGGAAGCATATCCCCAGGACTATCTTCCAAGGCACCTCTGGGTAGATTTGAACTGCCAGCTTTTGGGCTAGTATTCACACACTTAACTGTCTGCGCCACTCAAAAAAACCCAAACCCATTGCCATAGAGTCATTCCGACTCAGAGTAGAACTGTACCACAGGGTTTGCTTGGCTGTAATCTTTACAGAAGCAGATCACCAGACCTGTTCTTCTGTAGTGCCGCTGGGTAGGTTTGAACAGCCAAACTTTAGGTTAGTAGTCGAGTGCAAACCAGAATCCTCCCTTCAAATTACCTGATGCAGTAGATTTGGAATTGTTATTCTGTGTCACCAAGTCGATTCTGAATCATAGTGACCCTATATGACAAAGTAGAACTGCCCCATAGAGTTTCCTACATTATGATCTTTATGGGAGCACATAACCAGGTCTTTTCTCCCACCGAGCAACTGGTAGGTTCGAACCACTGACCCTTCTGTTAGCAGTCGAGCACTTAACTGTTGCACCATCAGGGCTCCTGTCTCTTCTCTGTCAATTACTAGGTCTGTGCAAAATAAGGATAAATTACTTCTCTAAGGTATTAGTTTCTTAATCTCTAAAATGCTAGAGTTTGGGCTAGGTCAATGGTTAAAACTTTTGAAGAGGAAGGAACACAATCTATATCCAGCTAATACAGGAATCTCAATATAGAAACAGATGAAAAGTGAGACCTCTCTGTTGAAACTCTGGATTGGCTTCTTCCCAAACCCCTTCCACAACTACCCTTCCCAGTCTTCCAAGACAGCCCTCAGACTCCTCCACCTCAGACTGGCTGCTCCCAGAAGCTCCATCAGTGTTAATATTTTCTCGGTCTCTGTCTTAGCCATCTAGTGCTGCTCTAACAGAAATACCACAAGTGGATGGCTTTAACAAACAGGAATTTATTTTCTCACAGTCTAGTAGGCTAGAAGTCCAAATTCAGGGCATCAGCTCCAGAGAAAGGCTTTCTTTCTCTGTGAGCTCTGGAGTAAGGTCCTTATTGTCATCAGTCTTCCCCTGGACTAGGAGTTTCCCTGCGCAGGAACCTCGGGTCCAAAAGACGCGGTGTGCTGCAGGTGCTTCTTTCTTGGTGGTATGAGGTCCCCCAACTCTCTGCTTGCTTTCCTTTCATCTCTTGAGAGATAAAAGGTGGTGCAGGCCACACTCTCTGGAAACTCCCTTTACATTCAATCAGGGATGTGACCTGGGTATTGGTGGTGTTACAATCACACCTTAATCCTCTTTAACATAAAACTACAATCACAAAATGGAGGACAATCGCACAATACTGGGAATCACGGCCCAGCCAAATTGATACATACATTTTTCGGGGGACATAATTCAATCCATGACAGTCTCTTAAAACTTGATAGCTAGTTATGAAACTAATACCAGCTGTAAAGGTGTTTACAGCTCAGCTGTCTTGAATCTACAGCTCAAGTGAGGTAGGAGGGGTTATATAGGATCAGGTCCTTTCATCTGACCCATGTTCAGGGTTACACCTGCTAGGAAAAACTGGCGGCTATCTCTGTCTACCCCACTCCCAGCTATTCTGAAATAACCTCCCCCCTTGTGTTTTGTTACTTTTCATGGGCAGATAATTAAACTATCACTCAAGTACCCTGACCTTAGGTTCTGCAACTTTCTCAACTCCTGTAGATCTATGGTTTAATACAAATATTACTAAGACTTCACTACTGAAAACTGCCAAAATGTTAAGAAATGAAGAACAAGTCTTCCAATAAACATTGAGAGGTTTATATCATGGAAAGGTATCCAAGATACATTAAGTCGCAAAACATAATATATAGTATGATCACATTGTTATAACTAGTAATATACAGGTTAGCATATGCATAGCAAAGTTATTTAGAGGACTGTAAATGCCAAACCGTTACTGTGGTTTCTGGAAGAGGGCAGATTATATGAAACTGTCACTTTTTAATTATATATTTATAAAATAAGTATACATATTTTCACATTATTTATAAACCTTGCCTTTTTACAATGATCATATAAAACTTCTGTAAGCAGAGAAAGAAACAGTTTAAGGAATCATTTAAAATATATACTACAATATTGATATAAGGAAGAAACATTCAGAACCAGAAACGGAAGTTTCCAATGTAAGTATTAGTTGATGTGGGGAATCACATGAATATATACTCCCTCTCCTTACTATTTTCCTCCCAGTTACAAACTTCAAGAGTGGAATCCCTGCTACATTTATTTACAATACTTTGGGAAGGGGCTATCACCAGTCCCAAATTTCCATGGACCCAGACATACCAGGGCAGGAGCTGCTTCAATGAATGCCTCATTTATCTACCTACTGATTCACTGATAGACTCTCTGATTGAGTCAAAAGATATTTGTGGAAGGGCAGCACAATTAGACCTAGACCCTCTTCTTAACTGAATGACTTCATATTCTAAACTTCATATTCTATTTATATCTTAATTTATTCCAAAAAGAAGGCATAGAAAAATATACAAGTGGGGAAAATCAATGATTGGTCTAGTTTTCCTAACTGCAAAACAAACCATAATACCTTGTAATTAGACTACAGTTGAGTTGTGGTTAAAGTTCTAGTATAGGAACAAAAAGAAACATTGAGAAATCAATTCTGGTTGGAAGGGGAAGATCCAGGAAGTGTGAATATGGTGTAATACTGAGTTGGTCCTTTAAGGATTAAAAATAGTTGATCAGGGTAACTAATATGGTGGGAGTGGAATGGAGTTGAGATGGGACATGGCGCCAGAATCCAGGCTGAGCCAATCAAAACTTAAGGGCCAAAAGAACAAGGTGCTCTTAGTAAACCCATGGCAATCTCATGAGGTACTGATGCATGGGTTTTGCAGAAGGGAGGGGCTGGAAATAGTGCCAAAAGGTAGGCAGGACCAGGCTGTGAACAGCTTCGTGTGCCATGATGATGACTGCCAAGTTATTCCAGGGGAAGGGGGAGCCACAGAAGCTTAAGCAAGAGAAGACTGACATGATCATATCTGTGACTTAACTGGAGGGAGGGAGGAGAGGACAATGCTCGGAAACCCAATGAGAACAGTCTAGAAACTGCCCAGTCAAGGCCAGAGGACAAAGCACTGTGACTGAGGGCAAATATACAGGACTTGGATTTGTGGAGGGCTCCAAGTGTGTGTGTGTGTGGTGTTTCTGGGGAGGGGCGTTAGGGGAAATGGCAGATGGATGCTGACACTCCTAAATGAGTCATCATTCCCGCAGTTTACTTGCAAGATGACCAAAAGCTTAGCACTGATGTGAGCTCTAACCTGCAACTGCAAGGTAACCTCAAGGATTACATTACAAAGCTCAGGCTGTCTTCCCGCTGATATTCACCTTTAAAATATAGTGTTTACATACTACAGTGTTAGAGCTCAGGGTCCATCATTACGAAAGAAACAGACACATGATTTTCAGGTTGCCAGATAATCTATGCAGAAGAACTACCCAACTAACTTCTGCGGAGATCAAGAGGGCATTGGAAAGTTAGTAGGTTAAGTGGATGTCTGCAAATCCAGCCCTTAGTGCTTTACAGCCAAGTAATAGAAACTGCTCCATTTTAAAATTAGAAATTACAGAATGTTTACAGGTTTTATTTCATGAACTGCATGCTCAAAGCTATTCTGCTCACCTGTGTAATTTCTTCAACTCTCTACCACTAAGATGTTTGATTTTCCACAAGGGAAAATCTAGGTCAACACAGGCATGCCAGCTTTTAACACTGTTACCGTTTGCTCTAACTAACCAAGGCACTCTTAGGGAGGTGTCAGCAAAGAATTATTTCAAGCAGCCAGAAGCCGCTTGCCAAAAAGTAAAAAGGTCAGCAAAACTTTCCATAACATTTCTTTATCTTATCTAAGATCCCAAATCCCTTTCTGCAACTGTGAGAATTTAAACAAGGTGATTTTGTAGTGGAGACTGGTTTACTAGCTTTTATTAGATTGCGCCAGGGCCAGGATTTGGAATTAAAATTGTTCTATTGGTTGAGTCACATAGTTATAGATAAGTAGCTGTCTTTTGATCCAAGTTACTTTTACTATTTTCTTTATCGTTTTTGCTTCTTTGAAATTTTAATCTCTTCAGTATTTGTTTGCATTGAATTATAGACTGTCTAAGGGCAGAGATCTTATCTGTTGTGTTTAGTGATATATGGAAAGTACTCAGATACACTTGCCTGGTACATTAGATAATTAGATCCATTGCCTGGTACATACTGGGTTTTCAATGAATATATGTTAGATGGTGAACTGGAGAACTGTCTTGTTCACATTTTTATTCTCCACAGAGCCTGACCCAAGACCTTACACATATTAAGCACTTCTATTTATATCTTGCAGCCCTGGTGGCGCAGTGGTTAAGCATTCAGCTGCTGACCAAAAGGTCAGCAGTTTGAATTCACCAGCTGCTCCTTGGAAACCCTATGGAGCACTTCCACTCTGTCCTATAGGGTTGCTATGAGTTGGAACTGACTCAACGGCAATGGGTTTGGTTGGTTTTATTTCTCTCTCAAGAGCTCTGGTGGCACAGTAGTTAAGTGTTTGGCTGCTAACCAGAAGGTCATCAGTTTGAACCCACCAGCTGCTCTGGGGGAGAAAGATGTGGCAATCTGCTTCTGTAAAGATTTACAGCCTTGGAAACCCTGTGGGGCAGTTCTACTCTGTCCTATAGGATGGCTATGAGTCAGAATTGACTTGATGGCAATAGTTTGGTTTTTTTTAATTTCAATTATCAATTCATTGATTTATTTTCTTTTTGGACAAAGAAAATTTTACTTGGATGAAGAAAGGTGAGTCAACTAATTTGAAGTTCAACTGTTCAGTTTTAATATTTAAAGGCCTCTCATCAAATTCATCATTTAGGTCATTATTTTCTTTTTGGTTTATAAGATCTGATATGAACTCAAACTAGTTGGCTACACTGAAATCGCTTCAGAAAGCCTGAGTTTCTAAATCATGTACTCCACACACCTCCGAACCAATATCCTTCTTTCTCCTCTATTCACAGTCTTTATGGCACCACCTGTGGAGCCCTGGAGGTGCAGTGGTTAAGAGCTACAGTGAGCTACAGCTGCTAACCAAAAGGTCATTGGTTCAAATCTACCAACTGCTCCTTGGAAACTATGGGGGCAGTTCTACTCTGTCCTGTAGGGTCACTATGAGTCGGAATCGACTCGACGGTAACAGGTTTGGTTTTGGTTTTTACATGCCCAATAAGCCAGAAGCCTGGTCAGTGCAGACACCAACTTAACACTTTAAAAAACAAACAAACCCATTGCTGTTGAGTCAATTCCAACTCACAGCGACCCTATAGGACAGAGTAGAACTGCCCCATAGGGTTTTTAAGGCTGGAATCTTTAAAGAAGCAGACTGCCACGTCTTTTTCCTGTGGAGCGGCTGGTGGGTTGAAATTGCCTACCTTTTGGTTAGCAGCTAAGCACTTAACCACTGCACCACCAGGGCTCTATATTTTATTCTTAGCACCCCCTTTTGCTTAATCTCATTCAGTTAGTTACTTAACAGATCTTGGTACTTTAAAAATGTCTCTCTTAACTCTATATGCCCTCCTCCTTATCCCTATGACAGCTGCCCACCCCATCTTCTCCACCCTGCTACACTACAACAGCCTAACTCGTTCTCTCGGCTCTTCTCATCTCTACATCCATTCTTCACTTGGTCCCCACAAATCTGACTACGTTATTCTCCTATTTTAAAAGCCCTTCTTCAAAGTTCTCCCATCACCTCCAAAGCATAAAATTAAGCGTTCCTTGCATAACAAGGAAACCCTGGTAGCACAGTAGTTAAGAGCTACAGCTGCTGATCAAAAGATCCATTCAAATCCACCAGGAGCTCCTTGGAAACTCTATGCGGCAGTTCTACTCTGTCGTATAGGGTCTCTATGAGTCAGAATCCACTCGAAGGCAACAGGGTTTGCATAGCAAAGCGGCCCTACATTTCCAGCCTCCTGCTGATCTCTCCAGCTCTCTCTCCTCCACTCATCACACCTCGCTTTTGGCTCTAGAATTGCTGGTGGTTTCCAACCATATCCTGCTGTTTTATTACTCTGCCTATTCCTGTTGTTTCCTCTGCTTGGAATCAACTAGGTACTCACTTTTATTTGCCTAGCTAACTCTTACCTTAAGACTTAGCTCAGGATGGGTCCAGGAAATTTCCCCTGAGGCCCCAGGTTAGAAGAGGTGCTTCCACACGGTGTTCCTGCTGTTCCAGGACCCGCCAGTAGTCCCAAGTCTGCCATCTTATTCCAGCCAGTCCCTCCTCCAAAATTACTGCTTATTTTCTCTTTCAAGCAGAAAGTTTATTAACGAGAGTGATCCAATTCTCTTCCTATGTGTACATAACTGTGGGATAACACAGAAGCTCAACCTTTCCAGTCAGCATCTGCAACCATAAGGATGGGTGACAACCATGCTTTGGGGTTAATATTAATGTACAGAAGAGAGATATTTTTTGAGCAATAGATGTTTTGGTGTTTCTAGCTCCTTCAGAGAGCTTTCCTAGCATCTTCCATTCTCCCTCTGCCAAACCCACCTCAAATACTTAAGTGTCTCAGTGAAAACATCATGCTGGATTGCTAGATTGACACAGACCATAACAAACACAATACCCCTTCCTGAGTCGTCAGCTCCTTATTTCGGGTGTATTAATCTCTTGCCTTTATCTGGATCAGATGTTCCTTGAGAGGAGTATGTTACTTCACAGTGCTGAGTGTAGAAAGATGACTTGATGGAGTAGATTTTGGTAAAATATAAGCTAGTACCAAAGCCAGGACTACAGGAATGGACTCTTCTCCCGTCAGTTGCATAAGTACTAACCCGGAAGTGGCATGTTATATAGTTTCCTGTGCAAAGCTGTCTGATTCAACACCCATTACCCTGCTTCAAATCCAAACGATTAAGGCATGTTAGCAAGGCATTAGCAGCCCATGGTGGACCACACAGGATAATTTTCAAGACACAAAAATAAAAATGTAAAGTGACAGGAGATCTGTAACATCAGCCTTAGAGCACGTGCAATAGTAAATTGGAAGTTAGGCCAGTCAGAGACAAACACAATCCCTAGGCTAAGGGTAGAAGTAGGCTGGTGTAGAAAGAGAAGGAACCAAGAATTTTCAAAAGAAAAGCTGAGTGTGCCCCAGAGTAGTATGTCAAAGATGATCATGGGGAAGAAGCTTTTGGTTGGGCATTGCAGTGCAATGGATTTCTCTTTATATATGGCCTTTCTTGCCTTGAGTTTGTAGTTCTGCCAAGATGATGTGCTAGGCCACAGTCTTGCAAAGGGATTGGACAGTTTACTATGCAAATAAAGTATGTAAAACCCTTGCAGGGATTGGACAGTTTATTATGCAGATAAAATGACTGTGGCCTACTGAGGGGATTGGTCAGTTTGTGGTCTTGGTGGGAGGAGGAGGCTTATAAAAGAGCCAATCCCCCAGAGGTTGAGGGGGGATCTCACTACCATCAAGAAGAACCTGGCGCAGAGCACGTCCTTTGGACCCAGAGTCCCTGTTCTGAGAACCTCCGAGACCCAGGAGACAGAGAGAGCTGAACATCAGAGATAGCCCGAGATGGCAAAAGATGGCCTGAGATGGCACAAAATGGTACGAGCAGTGAGAACCAAGAGACCAGCCTGAGACAGCTGCAGTGGCCTTCCCTGCCCACTGAGCAAGGCAGCAAGGCATGGAGCGAGAGCACTGAGTGCCTTCATGCAGGAGACTTGATAGTAGAGTTGGGTACCTCCAGGCACTTGATGGCGGAGTCAAAAGAACTGTAACACTTCCCTGAGTGGGGCCCAGCAACAGAGCCCAGGCCTGAGTGGGGACCGGTGGCAGAGGCCAGGCCTGAGCAGGGCCTGGCAGCAGAGGCCCAAAAGCAGCCTGCTGGCTAGCATGGCCAAGAAGGAGCTGAGAGCTCTCTTGGTTGAAAGCTGTTCTGATTGATGAATTGTATCCTGAGTTGTTCCTGTTACTTCCAAGTAGAACCTGATCCCAAGCTGTAGTATGTTACTTCCCTAATAAATCACATAATAGTGAGTATTGTCTGTGAGTTTTGTGTGGCCATTGCAACAAATTATCAGACCCTGCACAGAAGTAGAGAATGCCATGGGAAGGACGGCTGGTGTCAGAATTGGTAAAATGTTTGGAGAATGGAGGTGTGGCTGACCTCCACTTCATATGAATCAGCTTTGTGCTGATGGTGATTCTCATTATCCTACCTGAAGTTAGAGGACTTCTGATGATCCTAGTTATCAGGCATAGAAGTGGGGTCTGCATGGATCTGGAGGCCATGAGCATCCTTAGCATCCTTCAGGGAAAGGGAGCACAGCCTTACCACATTCTGTTGAGTACCTAGTACAGGGCCCTCCTTTCAATGAATATTCAGTGACTTAAAAACAATGGTGGAATCAGTGTAGAATGAAGAATCAGATATACACTAGAATCTTGAGTCATTTTAGACACATCATGGATGTCACTACTAGTTCTTTGGTGATACTGAGTAAGAGCAAAACAGAACCAAATGAACATCTCGTTATTATCTTAGCAGCATTGACTTAAGGAATACCTGTATTTAGACATTGTACTAAATCTTGTACATATTTTTAAAATCCTGATAGCACCATGATGAGGTGGATCTTATTCTCCCCATAATTTTACAAATGAGAAAAGTAAGGCAAATTGCTCAAAGTCATCAGCTAGTTACTGGAGGAGTCTGGATTCAAAACCCAGCCTGACACCAAAGCCTGTACTCTTAAACCAGAGTTACTTATAAACAGCAAGATAAATTCTTCACTTTTCCATGAGCAGTACCACCAGAAAGTGGGAAGACTAATTCTAGAAGTTTTTAATACCAAATGATTTTAGCTAGATATGAAGCAATTATTGTCAGTCTCAACTTAGGGGGGCTCAATGACATGTATTGGCTTTACTGGCTTCTAGGACAAGAGGGTTATGCAGCCGAAAAGCAAAAACAGAGGGACCCCCCACCCTCTCACCCAACTCCAGGGATCCACACACAAATAAGACCCTGAGCTTTTGAAGGTATTTATTATATCATCTTAATTTCTATTGACACAAAATCATTTTATTGTTCAAATACAACAAAGATCTTTTATATAACAGTTACTCTGTTGCCAATTAGTCATTATGAGTATCAGTGTGTACTAAGCTCTTACTCAAAAAAGGGTATCAATCACTGATGGATTCAGCAGCCCAACTATCACCTCTTCAACTTAAAGGCAGATTATACTGAACAAAGGGCTGCCCATGAGACTGGTTCAGTTTATGGTTTGTGTGTAACCCATTCTACTGAACGCATCTCACATGACATCCTGAAGGCAAAAGGCACTGAAATAATGCAGCCATTAATAAACTTGTCAGACAAAATTGATTACAGCTCAGCTCACTGGACCATAATACATTTTTTTTTCTTACGAAGGTCCTTCAGTTCAGTTGCAACAAATGAAAAAAGAAGGCAACAGAATTAATAATCTGTCTGGGAGTGTTTCTGGGCAATTCTACCAACGTGTCCTCCAACAAAAATGTCTTGCAGATTTTCAAGTAATAGGGGACTATTAGGACTCATACTATGCCATACTGACTCGTAAACACAATCTGCTTCCTACTGAAAAGCAAAATGTTTATTTAACACAAGTTCTACTTCCAATTTAAGATTGCTGACTACATAGTGTGGTTTACATAATAGACCAGACCTCATTTTCATCATTAGCCATTTCTGCAGTTTTAAGCTTCTCTTTCAATAGATTCTAACAAGATTCTAGGAATCTGTGAAACGTTTCTTCTCCTTACTTTCAGGAAAATTATGTTTAGGAGGGGGAAGCAAAATAGTGAAGACTGGAAGTATCATTTAAAAATTAGTTTTTGTCACATATCATGTTTTAGGATTTGAAGAGTCAAAAAGTTTTTCTTGAAATAATCAAATGACACGGTTAGGCAATCCCTTGAAATAGATCCACCACTCAAGAGATAAAAGAGGAAGGCAAATTCCTATACAAGCAATGCTTGCCATCATCTTTTTGGCGTCCCAAGAACCTTTAAAATTACTTTCCTTAACATGCAACTGATTCCTAAGAATATCTTTCACAAAGTGCAGCATTATTTTTAATAGACAAATTAAAATCTACTACAGAAAATGCTGTCACTGTTTCTCATGCCTAATTAGGAGAGTTCATAGGGAGAATAAATACGATGATAACATAAATATTTGTTTCCTTGAAAGACTGTTATAGGAACATCTAGGCATTATGATGCTGATGGTTATATAAAAACAAACGTAATATGCAGTGGAATTATAAGGGAAAAAGGATTGCAATATGACCACTAGTATGCTATCTGCACTGTAAATTTTCTGTGCATTGTGGGGAAAATAGTCACTGTCACCATCAACAGCACTAGGAGAAATCAGAAGGCAATGGGGTTGTTGGTGGGGCCTCTGCCATCCTACCCCTGGAAGCCTGCCAACAAGTATGGCAGCTATGACCTTCACTGGGCAGATTTCTGTTTGTGGTTTTTGTTTTGAACAGGTAAAGAGCTGACATTTAAATTATAGAAATGGCCTGAGAGAGAGTGGACATTTGTAATTTTTTAATGGTTTAATATTTCAGGTAGTTCCTAAAGGGCACATACAGGCCTACTTAACAGGGGCACTGAACAATAGATATGAATTTTTAAAGATTATTTGCTTCTCTGCTCCTTCCTACTTCCAACTACCAAGGACTCACATTTTACACTAAAATGTATGTTTAGGGCAGATGAGGAAAAAGGGCCCAGTCCAGGGCTTCGAACCAGTTTGGTCCAGTTCAAACCCCTGCTGAGAATTTGCATTTCCACCCCAGATACACTGAATCAGAATCTAACAGTTTAACAAGATCCCCACATGATTCTAATGTATAATAAATTTTGAGAACCACAGCTCTACTACTGGTTCCCAGAGCTGGTCCCTAACCAGCAGCATTAGCATCTCCTGGAAACTTGTCAGAAATGCAAATTCTCAGCAGGGGTTCGAAGCCAGACGAACCTGTTCAAATCCCTGGCCCAGTCCCAAATGTCTCTTTTCTCTATTTCTTTCCTTTGCTGTATGTTTTCCTCTATGGAGCTTCCGGTTTTAGGTTTCCATAACCTCCTAATGCAAAGCAGGCTAAGAAGTGCAATGAATGTAACAAACCACATGTTGCTTTTCTTCTTCTAGGAGGAAAAACAGCTTACAAGAGAGTACGCAAATTTAGCAGTTAAATCAGAGATGTTTTAAAGGTTTCTTAACCCCAGTCTTGGCCATCTTGTAATAAATATTCTAAAATAGAAACCAAAACATATGACTATGATGAACTCTGATTTTACTTAAAAGCAAACAGAAGATGTTAAGTCCATGGATAATAGTTTACAAAATTAATTTTGACTTATGGGGCAATCTGAGTATTTTCACCTATCACCTAAAGGCCAAAGATAAGAGACACAATGAAAAAACTTCATGCATTTCATTGTGAATCAACACTAGTGCATTCGGAACTCTGGGTTAACAATCTATATCTGGGCTCCTACAGACTTGCATAAATTATTAAAAAATTTTATGGCTCAATGCAGCTGTCAAAGGTAAGAGCTGTTTGACAAGACTTCACACCTGTTACTTATCTAGTGAAGTCCTGGCCTTAGGTACTCCCACCTCGGATGAGCATGTCCAGACTTCCCTCACACTCATCATTTTACACAAGGGGATAGATTCTTTGGAGTGCTGGGTATTAATGAAATTAAGACACACTAAAATTGCTGCAATTTTCCCAAAATTGACTATCACAATAAAGTAAACACTGGGAAAAGAGCGCAAACCTTATAGAAACATCACAAGAGATCAACGATGTCTTTGTGTATTTTGAACTCTTCAGTGTAATACACACAGCAAACAAGTAAGATCCACTGGATTCAGCATTAGTTTTAAGAAAAACACCAAGATAAACAAACAAGTAGACAGAATTTATGAAAGCTAATGTTTCTTCTGGGTCTTACAGTCATAGAGAATGTGAAGGCATAAAAATCAGTATACTTCAGAATATCCCCAGCTGTTGGAGTAATTCTCAGCTATGGGAATCCCTGAGTTACCACCAAACCTTCTTCAATCCGCAACCTGACTCACTTAATAAAGGGATAAGGGCTAGGTCAACCTTGAGGTTCCTACCAAAAAAATCCAAACCACTTGCCATCGAGTCAATTCCGACTCCTGGCAACCTCAAGTGTTTCAAAGTACAATACAACCCTTAGAAATTCCCCCTTGTCTTCCCATCATGAATCTGCACATAATTCAAAAGGGGCTCTGGTTATTTCATTATGTGACAAAGCAGATTCTTGGAAAGAAGTTTGAGACAAGCAGCTAGCTTAAATTCTGGGCCTGCGGCAAAAAAAAAGAAAAGAAAAACCTACTTCCTCACAAAAATTCTGTGTGGACACAGTCACCCTATAGGACAAAGTAGAACTGCCCCATAGGGTTCAAGCAGCGGCTGGTAGATTCGAACTGCTGACCTTTTGGTTAACAGCTGAATGCTTAACCACTGTGCCACGAGAGCTTCAAATAATAATGATACTAGAAATATCAACTCTGCTGATGGTTTTTAAAAGTGGAGAAGTAGATGTGAAGAAAAGTGGGACCCTAGGAAAGGTCTACATCATAAAATATGAGGACACTTAAAAAGCAGGGATGTTAAAAGTTGAACACAGATTTCTGAAAACAGAGGCTGAATAAGCTCCAAGGCGCCTCTCCTGGACATGAGTTCTGGGCATGGTGCCAGGAAAGGAAACTTCTTGTTCAGGGAAATTTAGTGAACAAGGTACAGGGAAAATTGTTTAGTTATAATTCAACAGACTTCAAGCAGAATTTTCTGACTAGGAACCAAAAGGCTCCCACCACATTTAGTGCGCAGAAGGCCTGAATGGAACTAGGGTGACACCAGATGGGTTGCTTCTCTGTGTTTCCGGCATTCAAGCATGGCAGGTATGTTAGGAAGCTACTTTGATGCAAATTGAGCTTTGTTGAAAATATTGAATGAGGCTTGTATTAAGTTAGGGCCCTATATGGTTACAGGTAACAGAAACCAAACGAATTTAAAAAGAAAAGGATGTGTGTGTGTGATAATTTATTAGGAGGAGAGAGAGGTGTCTGATGCAACATAAAGGCTGAGCTTTGGAAAATGACTGCAATTCAGAAATGGAAAACCCTTAGAAATCTAGACAGTGTTCTTCCATTCTTTTGACTCTGCTTCTTTCTAACACTTTATTCTTCTTTCCTTTGCAGACAGGATTTTATGGCTTCTCAGCCTATGAGTTAAAAAATGGCCACCTCACAGTTTTGGGGTTAGTATCCAGCATGGTTGCCAAGAACCCACCCCTTGACCATGTATGTGGATAGATGGATTTAGCTTTGAGTATGTGTGGTTTGTAGAGAGGAGGCAGGGAATTGTCAGGGAAGGTGGAATTGTTTTGCCCTGCATAGATAGACCAAAAAAAAAATATCTTTAAATGGATTAAAAAATTGTATTTGTAGAAGAGGCAAATGGAGTACTTGCTATTAGACACTACAGATAAGAATTAGATTGTGTATATTAGTGATACTCCAATAGCCGTTGATGTTGAGCCGGCTGGCAACATAAGAATCACCTGGAAAGCCTCTGAAATGTACAGATGCCTGGACCAAATCCCTACAGATTTTGATTCAGTAAGTCTGAGTTAGGACCTGGAAATCTGTGTTTCATACAGTCTCCTTAGGTAACTGCCATTTGTAACTGGGTTTAGGAACCATTGATCTATAGACACCATTCACCTTGGTTATCAGCTCTCCTAAAAAAGTGGTAAATTTGTGGAATGAGAAAGAAGAGCTACTTTAGGTTTTTATTCAGTACTTAGTCAAGGTTACCATTTGCGAAATTCTACATGGACGCTGCAAGGTATTCAATGTTGCTTATGAAATACTCACGTTAATGAGTAAATCTCAGTTCCCTTTCATGAAATGTTCTGAAAGGATGAATGTCAGTTGAGGGATTTAACCCACCTTAGTCAAGATGTCTTTCTCCACTGAAGGTTAACTTCTCTCTTATTATACTGGGTGAAATTATTCTTTTAGTGTAGCTTGCAGTTCTGGTTTTAATCCACAAAACCTTTGAAAACTACGGTTTTCCATAAATGTCTGTAAACCCATTGCTGTTGAGCCGATTCCAACTCACAGTGACCCTATGAAACAGAGTAGAACTGCCCCATAGGATTTCCAAGGAGCAGCTGGTAGATTCGAACTGCCGATCTTTTGGTTAGCAGCGGAGCTCTTAACCACTGCGCCACCAGGGCACCAAATGTTTGTAGAAGGGGTTAAAAAATACGGAATGAGAAGTTTAGAAATTAAAGCCACTTCATCATCTAATACTTAAACTCATTAGTTTGGAGACATGCAATGCTTAATTTTAATTATGCACAGCTTCTGCAATTTCAACACATTTTCTCTGCATAACCCTCGTTTTTATGAGGGTTTTGAGGCAAGTGCTGCTCCCACTGGTGTAAAATAACTACTGTCCTGCTGGGTAGGGCTGTTGAAACTTGTAGGCTGCTGGGCAACTGTTGTCTCCCTGAGTTCTGAGTGTTCATTAGCGTCCCAGCACATGGACACACCGCAGGCAGATCACGTGTCAGTTAGGGGGCAGGGGATATTTACTAAAAATACTAAGCAGATCAAGTTGTATAGACAAGGCAGAAAAACAATGAAACACATGACCGTTAGAGACAAAAGCTGGGAAGCTGTTTGAACCCTTTGGAACTAAATATACTCTAATTCACTGAGACTGTACTGTTTTGCCAGAGGACAGAAAAGGTTTCCCCTGTCCCACAACTTGCCATTTGCCCCAGAGTGATAATCAACAAATGATTCAGTCTGTTCACAACTGTATCATTTGCTCAATCTGATCACCATTGTATCCCTTGCTCCTCTCTGCTACGTTTGCTTTCTTCTTTTACCACTTCTGCGGCTCTTCTCGTGCTCAGTCTTCTAATTTGTTTTATTGCATGGAAGACTTTTCCGTGAGCTATTATTCTCATATTACTGTAAGGAAGAACTTTTCTGGAGGGACTAACTTCCAATCCCCATTGCACCATCAATGACGGCTGCACTGCACTGAGCAGGCTGCAGAGCCTAAGTGATGTGGTGACTGACATCTACAAAGCCAAAGCGTCTGTGTTGATTTAATGCAAAGAAATAGAAGACAATTAGGACTAGCTGTATAAGAGAGTATACACAAGCTTATCACTGGCTTCAGTCGCAGTACTGACAGTATTAATTCTTCGTTAGCCAGAGAACAACATAAATCCATAACTGAGGATACACAGTAGGGTGAGATTACAACTCCTGTTCTTGTGTGATTTTTATCAGGAATCTAAAATGCAATCATGCCATTCTCATTGGAATTAATCCATCAATTTGTCATTTTTGAGTTTTATGTAGGTTAATGCTATAAAAAAGTGTAAGTGAAAATATATTTTAATTATGATTGAGAAGACTGCTTTTATATTATTTAAAAATCATGAAAAATTCATAATCCCTCTTTTATAATGGTTATGGTAGAAAATGAGAAGTATGGAGAAAGTGGCTTTGAGGAAGGAGGGAACAGGAAAAGGGAAAGGGGAGGAATGTTGGCTCTAGACGAAATATTTTATAAAGGATTCTCCATCCTCTTACTATTTAAGGGCACTATGAATTTTATTATATGGCAATAATTTTAGTACAATATATTTTCCTATTATAATATCCTATACCATTACCTTGAACTTTTTTGGCTCAAAATTGAGGTATGTCTGAGTATTATGTGTAATATAATTCCCACAAATGAGCTACTGTTTGGAAAAAAAAATGTACATGGTAATAAATCTATAAATCTTTGCTACAGTTTTCAGGATAACCTTTATTGATCTGGGCTCAACAGTTTTATATATACATATATACACATGACAAATTAGAAATGTAAAATTCATCACTGGAAATCACTGATATAGAATTATTTCATAAATAGCTTTATTCTTTAGAGGTGTGTTTAAAGGAAAAACAATATGGAGAGAAATCTGCTTTAAGTCAAACATGTAGCGAACATCTCAAAACTGCTTGGCTTCCAAGACTGTGTTAGTCTAGGATGGGCAGAGAAGAATCAAAAGTAGGGAAAAAGAAAAGGAAGATTTGTACAGAGGTGGAGTGGGGCAGGCTTGGGGGCTTCAGGAAGTCACGCTCCACTCTGAGCCTGGAATGGAGGTGAAGGGCAGGGCTTAGAATTGTAGTTCTGGTTCTGTAACTAAATGCCTGGATGATCATCCCCCCCCCACCCTGCCCCCGGCCCTCAGTTTCTCATCCACAAAATGGCAGATAATCTCTAAGTCTTTTTGGCTCTGATTTCTTCAGTCTAGAAAACCTAAGAAAAGATGTCAGTTGTTGTGTACATAGCAGCCACTTTAAACCAAAAGGCTGTTTTAGGATTCGTTACTACAGCCTCAGAGTGGTGAAATAGAAACCACTGCATTTATTCTCTTCGAGAACAACGGCCTGCTGGTTTGTAGGGCCCCACTCTCACCAGAGACAGTTATGGGCCTGAAAGTCTGAGCAGCCACACGAACCTTTTTGTCTCCTTTGTGCTTAGACAGTATAAAACTTCAGATGAAAGTTCCAAGGTATTTACCCTAAATTCTTGACTCATCTGGAGCTCTTTAGTCTGAAATGGAAGATTCTATTTCAGGAAACTGTCTAGAGATGCATTTAGGCTAGCATGAAGGAAAAATTGGAAAGCAAACTCGAACATAAAACATGGAATCTCTCAAAGAACTGTTGAATAAGGAAAATGAAATTTTCCATTTAAAGCACACTCCAGAAGAAAGTTCCAAAGGACTTTCAGTATCAAAAGGAATCTGTCCACAGCACCTATCTCGGCCCTACCATACTCTCTCCACACTCTATCTTAATTATTTATTTCATGTCTGTGGTCTCTGTTGGACTGGAAGACTTAAGAGAACAGAGAAAAAGTCTGTTTTGCTCAGTGCTGCACCAGAGAACTAGCCTAGAGAACTGGACAGAGGTTTGTTGAGTGACTGAAGGATGAATGATGGAATGCACAATTTTATGAGAATATCCAAGAAATGGAACACTTGGGATTTCTGAAATTAACAAAAATTTTCAATGAGTGTATATAATTCATATTTTCCAACTCCAGAGAGTAAACACTTGAATTTTAAAATGTTAAAAATTGCTATCATTTATTTCATTTTTGTATGCCCTGTTCTACCACTAGCCTTTACTAAGGAATAAATGAAAATCCAAACCCGTTGCTGTCAGGTCAATTTCAACTTATAGCAACGCTATAGGACAGAGCACAACTGCCCCGTAGGGTTTCCAGGGCTGTAATGTTTACGGAAGCAGACTGCCGCATCTTTCTCCCAAACAGCAGCTAGTGGGTTCGATCCTCTGACCTTTCGGTTAGTAGCCAAGCACTTAACCACTGCGCCGCCAGGGCTCCTTTACTAAGGAATATCTCATGACACTTAGTCTGAAAGATAATCAAGATCATTTTCAAGTTGTAAAGAATGATATTTTCTTGAAAATTCTTTAACTGGGTTTCATTTGTATTTTATTCCTGGTGTAACTAATCTTTTTTTATGAGTAAACAAATGAATTTCCCAAATTGATGCTATTTTCCCAAAGCCCTTCATTAAGATGGGCACGTGGATGTTTGCATCTTTGTAAGCTGAAGTTCGATGCCCGTGTTATTACAGAAAAGCTTGGAAAACCTTTATTTACACACCTAGCAACAACACTAACCTGCTCCGTTAACAGCTCTAATAAAAAGTTACGTGTGATAAAAATGCCAAGGCTTGCTTATCTAACAAGATTCTTCCTAGTTCAAAGGGTCAGTTTCACAACAGGGTCCTAGGCCTTATCAGCTGGCTCTACAGAGCCTTGCTATTGTAAAACAAAGGACTTATCCAACTGGCATGACAATGGTACAATCACCAGACACTTCAAAAGAAGCAGGCACAGCACAGAGGATGCCCCCAGTTTGCCCCTCACTGGGATGTTTACACACAAGTTCCAACAGCTCATCCTACAACAAAAGCCAGGCAGGATAGTCAAGGGCGTTGAGCCTGTGGAGTAGCCAAGGACGCTCTGTCTTTACCCATAAAGCTGGGGGATGAGGTGGGGAGGACTTCAGTTTAAACACCATTTACTCTAAACACTGTTTTCTCAAAAGACAGGGTCTCATTTTTCTACTAGGGCGAGAAGGCTGCTGCTGGGGAATGGAAACTGAGCTTCAGGGGCTGTGTCTTTAGCACATAATTAGAGAGCAAGATAACCTAGAATAATCTGCAGGTGTCCATACGAATTTTGCAGATGTGGATAAAAATAAGAATAAAAGACTCTCACTGGCTTGCAGGATGCAAAGAGAAAGCCTACAGGTATGAGGTGAACAGAAAGAAGTATTTATTGAATTGTCTTGGAGGGTCTGGCCTTAGAGTGGGCTCTGATCTGTTGGTCTTGCTTAACACATCTGAAAATCAAAAACAAAAACCTACTC
Source organism: Trichechus manatus latirostris (assembly GCF_000243295.1). Classification (NCBI taxonomy): domain Eukaryota; kingdom Metazoa; phylum Chordata; class Mammalia; order Sirenia; family Trichechidae; genus Trichechus; species Trichechus manatus. The sequence continues at coordinate 6,281,284 of NW_004444059.1, read as the reverse complement.
CCCCAAATCAGGTTCCACAGGACAGGGGTATGAAAATCCAATATCTATGAAAATGACTGAAAGGCTTACCCTTGTGGTTCCCCAGTTCTTTCTTGGAGAAGTGTTCCACAGACACACATAAATAGTATTATTTCAAAGAAATCCAGGCACCCAGATGTTGGAAGCAGGAAGCCAAATAGGGAACCGCTTGATCTTTTCTGGATCTAAGAGGAAAGGTTAGCCACTAAGGTTTTCTTCATATCTCAAAGCTAGGGCCTGTACTTTGTACACTGTAGGATGCCAAAGGTGTTTTAAAAAACAAGCAAACAACCTTCCACTATTAAAGGAAATCCTTTGTACTTGGCAAAGAGCTTGGCCTAAGGATCGACAAGACTGTGAAGTTGATGAGGCTAGGATCTGCATCTTATTTTCCTTTATACCCCCACTGGGGTTGTGCTATTCAATTAACCTTGCCCTAGTTCTTTTCAGGTTCCTGTCTTTGCTTTAACTTCAATGATGTGCTTGACTGCCCAATAGGGTGGTCCTATTACTAAAGCCAAATAAAGAGTTCAAAGTTCCCAGGGAGATGGACAGATTTGTTTTTGTCAAGAAATAATTTTAACAAGCATTTAGAGAGCCCAAAGTCCCTGGACAAACAGTTAAATGCTTGGCTGCTAACTGAAAGGTTGGAGGTTCCAGTCTACCCAAAGGCACCTCAGAAGAAAGGCCTAGTGATCTCCTTCTGAGAAACTGTCCATTGAAAACCCTATGGAGCACAGTTCTACTCTAACACATGTGGGGTTGACATGAGTCGGAACTGACTTGACAGCAATGAGATGCTTTCCTCATTTTTATGTCTCTCTCATTCTCTCTTTTTAAAAGCCTTAGTGTGTCTTCTTCTAAAAATTATTACACAACAAAACATGGATACAATCTCATTATATATTAGTAAAGCTATTCAATTTAGTATATACAGTAGCCCCAAGACTATAACCATTCTGAAATTCATTTGGTGATTTTCAAAATCCTTTGAGGCATCTTCGTTGCAATAAAATACCCCAACAGTTGTATAGTATACAAATATACCCCCAAATCATAAAACATTAATGATCTAATAAAAGCAATTAGTTTCAGCTTGCAGCAGATGAAACTATGTCTTCTATTCTGGGATTTAAAAACCTTTTATTTTCTGCATTTCATATTTTCCTTTGTGTGCGCTCGTGTTCTGGGAAACTATTAAATCCTCCGCCAGTTAGTTCTGTTATCTCTTGGTCTTCAGTGGAAGAAGAAAGATCATCTTTTTTTTTCCTTAAACCTCTTGACACTGTTCCTATGAGAAATAGTTATCCAAATATCTTAATTATTGTTATGAAAGAATGATTTCACTAATTCATGTAGACCAACAGAAATACTTTGGGAAACTCAAGGGCTGATGATCTTAAACAATTTATCTATTCATACTGTCAATGGGCTTGTCAAATTTGACAAAGCCACATTACCGAACAAAAATGAGAACAGAATTCCTTTGCCCATCCTGGCCTGTTCCAATGTTTTTTTTAATTTCTTTTTTAAATTTACTTTCATCAAAATTATACAAGCACATTGTTTAAAAGTCAAAAAGTTCTAAAAGGTTTGTTTTGAAATAGCAGATCCCTGTTATTTCCCTTTTTTCTGCTTACCAAAGGCAAAAATGTTCACCTCTTTTAGTTGATTCTTTTGGTATTTACCTCCACTTCTCTAGATAGCACACTGATATTACTACTTTTTTTTTTTTTTTAAAAGACATTCTCTGTTAACTGCTATCTGCAGTCTACCCCATGTACACTTTCATGGAAGGTAAACGTTTTGAGACCTTGCATGTCTGAAAAGACCTTTCTCTACCCTTACCCTCAAACAATACTTTGGTGAGGTATTGAATCCTAAGCCAAAAATGATTTCTCCTCAGAATTTTGAAGGCGTTGCTTCTTCTAACTTCCAGCATTGCCATTCTGATTTTTTCCCCTTTACATGAAACCTATTTTTCCTCTTCAACAGTCGTAGGACCTTTTATGTTCCTAGTATTTGAAAATTTCAGTGATGTACCTTGATGTAAGTCAAACATGTATTGGGTACTTGCTAGGCCATTTTAATCCAGAAATTCATGTCCTTCAGTTTGGGAAATTTTTTGAATTATCTCTTTAACAGTATTCTTCCCTCCGTTTTCTTCTACTATTTAGATACTGGATCTCTGGGGGCTTCCAATTTTCTCATCTTTTTTCTCCTTTTTTTGCATTTCTTTGTGTTTTTACCTTAGTTTCTAGATTTCCTCTACTGTAGCTCCCAAGACTTTGTGAATAATTTTCCATTTCTTCTATTTTTAATTTCTAAGAGCTCCTTTGTTTGTCCATGAAGCTTCCTTTTTTGTAGCATCCTGTTCTTATTTAATAGGTACAATAACTTCTACCTCAGACAATATTAATGATATATTTTTTAAAGTTTTATTCTTCCTAGATAGTATCTGTTCTCTGTTCTTTCTTTCTATATTCATTTCATATTAGATATTTTCTTCCAGTGTCCATTGATCCTTGACTATCTGTTCATATTTAAGAGACACTAAAAAGTCAATTAGAAGCTATCTGTGTTTGGGAAGGCAGGGGGAGAGAAGGAAGCTTTTCGGCTGTTTTCAATCTAGACTAGGATGATCTGGGTTGGGCAACTTCCTAGATGAACCCCCAAAGTTAGTATCTTTATTAAATTAATTATGTTTTCCTTTTGGCTAGCCAGATTCTTCAGAGAAGAGTCTTCCCATCTCCTGCCTAAAGATGCTATACCTTGCTGAATGATGTGGAAGCCAAGTTAAGGCTTGTTACCTGATTTCTATGGTTTCAGTTAGGCACCTCTTCCTCGACTGTGGCTAGCATCTCACAGTCTAAAGACCCTCAAGAATAAACCTTCTTGAGCATTCTGGAGTTTCTATGGTATAACTCAGGTTGCCTCCCAACTTTCTCCACTTCCAGATTCATATCTGCCTCCTTGGGTCTCCTAAGTCAGTTACCAATTATCCTGTTCCCAGCCTCCAAAATGTGTTATTTTCTTCTATATGGGTCTCTTCATCTTTGTGGGTTATCTCTTTTTTAAAAAATAATTCACTGTCGTTTCAATGAAATTTTGAAAGGGGACAGAGTTAAATGTGTGTATTTAATTTGTCATCTTTAACCAGAAGTCCCTAATTTATTTTTACCACAGGCTAGTTTTTAAGGTCATCCCCAAATACCAGCCCCATTGGCTCCACCCAGCTCAAGAACCCCCTCCCCAGCCTTTTTTATCCCTTTCCCCCAAACACACACACAGCCCTTGAGGTCCTAGTTTGAAGGAATAGGAGAAAAATTTCAATTGATAAAAGGCAAAATGTGTCCTTAAATACTGAACAGGAAGAGTGGGGTATATTCCTTACTAATCTGAAAGATGTTTTTTTCTACACAATAGATGGGTATCTTTCTGCACACCACATAGGCATGAATGTCTGGAACTAAAGGTCTCAGAATATCTCTTTCAGACTCAAGAGGTTATAATTCTAAAAATAACAGAATTTAAAACCTAGCCTAATACAATGCCTTCATTCCATTAACAAGAAGACTAATTTTACTGTAAAGGTTGGCTAAATTAAAAGCATCAGAAGTTTTCAAGGACAGATATCTTGATAACACTATGATCATTTGCCTGCTAACAGGGACAATTTTTTATACCTTGGAGAACTTCTCATGTTTTCAACTGAAGTGCTTTTCCCAAATAAGTACAAACAATAAATATACAACCTGCTGAAATCCATATGTTGTGGATTTATTTTTTAACAAAGCAAAGTTATTGAAGTTCAGCCACTAACAACAGCTGCCAGCTTAACTTGAACTTGTTAAAAATAGCTCAGTGGTCCTCAGTTTTCCTATAGTTGTCCTTTGCATCTGTCTTCCAATTTTAAAACCAAAACACTGTGGCGTTCACCCATATAAAATTGTAAGATGAATATTTTAATCTCATTTTTATTTAAAACTGAATTGTATTCAGTATCAATGTCCAGTTAAATGACCTTGAAATTTATTTGGCAGTATCTACTGATTGAGGATTCAGGCAGGAGCAACATACCTTATATTTCTCAAAAAACTAGCAATACTATCCCTATAATCTTCTGATAAGCTATAAGTTGCACTTATTAACCAAATAATTTTTAAAATGCAAATATGATAACATATAGTGTTAATGTCAGGAAAGTTTTACAAATTATGGGAAGACGTAAGAATGAAAGGCACTGTGGCCTGATAATTGATCATTCTTTGCTTTACTTAGGAAAGTCAGACCAGAAATGTTTCTCTCTCTTGATATAGAACCTTTAAGTAGTAAGCATTTATCATATTTAACATTTAAAAATGTCTTGAACATGAAGAATTCTTAGATAGCATTATTCAGGGAACTATACTGTTGCCCTCACTGTGTTACTATAGGTATTTACTGGATTTTTAGCTCAAGGGTTAGACACTTACCAAATAAAGGAGATACCTCAGTCCTGTTCTGCTCAACAGTACTTGATCAACTCTGAGCCTCTCTTCTGACCTTGGAAAGTGAATTTTGATCAGTGGTGGTAATGGTAACAAACTGACATTCCTAGACATTGGTAAAATGCCTTATTCTTTTGATCAGCTGGATGAACATTTACACAAGACTGTACTCCATAAGGAGTCTTTGAGTAGTGCAAATGGTTAAGGTGCTAGGCTGCTAACCGAAAGGATGGAAGTTTGAGTGAACCCAGAGATGCCACTGAAAATTCTAATGGTTGTGTGCTGTAGAGATGATTCTTAATCACAGCAACCCTATATGACAAAACAGAACTGCCTCATTGATTATCTCACCTAAAATGCTGTTATAAAACATTAATGCTAATGTTAACCAGTTGCCATCAAGTCAATTCCAACTCATGGAGACCCCATGTGTTACAGAGTACAACTGAACTCCATAGGATGTTTTTGGCTGTAATGTTTAAGGAAGCAGATCTCTAGGGCTTTCTTCCACAGAGCTGCTGGTGGGTTCCAACTGCCCTCCCTTCAATTAGCAGCGGAGCTGGTAATCATTGAACCACTCTGACACACATGGGGTTGCCATGAGTTAAGAGTCAACTCAACGGCAACCTTTTTTTTTTTTTTTCACTCCATAATTCTAGACTAATGATGGAGTAGGGTGAGGAAACATCCCCAGAAAGAGTGGCTAAAAAGGCTGGGATGAAGTTGGGTAACTTGAAAGCAAAGCAGAACCCTGACACATGGCTTTATTTTTTTTTTAAAATTGTGCTTTAGGTGAAAGTTTACAGCTCAAGTTAGTTTCTCATACAAAAATTTACACACACATTGTTATGTGACCCTAGCTGCTATCCCTATAATGTGACAGCACACTCCCCCTTTCCAGCCCAGATTTCCCATGTCAGTTCAACCAGCTCCTATCCCTTTCTGTCTTCTTATCTCGCCTCCAGACAGGAGCTGTGCTTTGAGTGTTGTTATCCAACTTTTACTTTATTTAGCGATTCAAATATGTTTTGCAAACATAGGCACATGCTTTTAAAAAAAGTAGAGAAACACTGATCTAAAGGAGATTTTAAAAAAATCTTTCTTTTACCTATCAGTAACTGTAGCAGTATGGTATATTTCAATCCCTGCCCTTCAGCTCCCCACCCTGAAAGCTCTGATTTGGTATGCCCTCCAGTTCCCACTGTTTTATGTAGGGTATTATAGTCCCAGTTTGCTTAGGAAAATCCTAGTTTGTGCCTCTTTTACAGGTAAAATTATTGACAGCACCCTTGTTCACCCTCAAAAGCGTCCAAGTTTGAACGATAATCGTAAGGTCACCATATCTGTCATGGATCTGGAATCATGGAATCTCCACTGGAAAAACAGGTGAGTCCCCAGGCAATAAACTTCTCTCCATGCTTTTCCAACATAACCTAAATTGTGAAAAATAAAGATGGAGGGCTTTGGTGGTCAATGTACATGAGAATATTAACAGATAGTGGACTTTGAAGTCCGTCAGACCTGAGTTAGAATGTTGGTTTTCGCTTTTGCTAACTTTGTCATTTGGGTTTTCATGTCTTTCTCTCCCAGCCTTGCTTTTTTCAACTATGTAACTGAAATGTAAAATTTACTTCACTGAGTTGTGATGAGGATTAAATGAGATTATACGGGGAAAGTGCTTAGCAAATTACAAAGATACTTTGAACAAGATCAGTGCTAAATAGTCTATTATATTGTTTTAATTTGATTGAGGCTTCACTTTAATTTATGTTATATAGATTAACCTAAAAATACAGATTCAATTCAAAAGGCTTTTAACTTTAAAAAGGCTCTTCAATTTAGGCAGAGCATTAAACTGTTGATTGATTTTCACTGGTCAATGAAATACAATACAGTGAGGTCTTGCAAATGCTCCAATGTGAATGTAAGCTTCAAAGAAATTTCAAGATGTGCAAAATTTGAATCAGAAGTGATGTCATGATGTGGTAGTCTGTGCTTACATCTATTGTCAGAGTGATAAATAAGTTAAAGACATACCTTATAATCTATGTAGGCAACTGTACTAATATAAATATTGATTAGGTAATTGAAAGTAAAAAGAATGGTGGCAAAAAACTTTAATTCAATTTCAAAATGTTTATGAATGAAATATAGTTAAAAACCATAAGAGTAGAAATTAATCAACCAGCTAAAATCCAGGAGAAATGGTCTTCCAATCTGTCCCATTTCTCCCAGCATTGAGAATGTCTCATATGAAGACCAAGTCTATTTATATAAACCAATAATGAAGAGGGAGACAATTACTCTTAGAATGACCTATAATTTGGTTTTAGTTATCTAAAAATTTCAAATAAAAACAAAGGTTTTCAGGGCTGCCACTTTCTACTTTGTTTATGCCATTCATGATGGGGGAATTAAATGACTCTAGTCCATTTGTAATAGGACCAGATCAAAGCAGGACAAGTTTTACTGATTTTTTTCTCAGATAATTCAGGTTACATTTTAGCCTTGAAATCTACAAGCCTGATATTGTAAATCTGGTTTCTAAATTATATCAAAATATAGACCACTGAATTATCACCTAATATTCCAAGAGAAGGAACATCTGCAACTGTATCTTATTTTAATAAATACAACGTATACTCTAAAAATAGGAAAATGAGATCTGCAGACACCCAGCTGGGCTTGGGCACTCGTCATATTAATACTCCTTTCCTTGGCATTCATGGTGGCTTTTTGCCATGGGAAACCCACCACTGTATTAAGTGAGTTTTATTGCTTAGTGACTGGACAAAGTTTTATTTTTTTCTATCAGCGAATAGTTTCCTTCTTTAAAGTAAGAAATTGGCAAAGCTATTTCTAAAGTGGGTATGTTACATAAATTTGATCTTAAGGGATCTTCAGTGAACTCTCACGAAGAAAGCAAGCTTTGTGCTACTCCAACCATTTTATCCTTAGCCACTTTCATTATAAAGACTACCCATGTCCCAGAGCAGTTCATGTTAGTTGAAAGGTGATTCTAAAAGAAGTTTTTGTGTATTTTTTAAAATCCTCTTTAAACTTGAAATAGGCACTTAAAGTTTAACCTAGATGCTCATTTTCTGTCCCAATTTACACAGAGGCAACTCTTGAATTTTTGAACAAGACATAGGGGACTAGGTCTTTTCATAACTACTTAACAAAGGACATCTAGTATTTCAGCAAACTATTTTTCATACTAGTGCATTTGTTCCCAACCTTGTTGTTTGAAACAATAAGTTTATATTAACCACTTTTCCTGCATCTTCAAACAAGCAAGAATGGAAAGAAAGCAGACGTGTGGGAGCAATGGATTTCCACATACCAGCATGCTTAGTATTTCATATGCTTCAAGGGATGTCCAATTACAAAGAGAAGCCCTCTTGGTGCATTAAAGAGTAATAATCTGGGGTCACATTATGCAGTACAGGTGGAAATACATCTATAAACACAGAACAGGTGACTTGGATAAAACTGCAACCTTTATCTATATGCAAAATTATCCATTGAGACTCTCTTATCCCATACTTAAATGAAATTAAACCTTGTCAACCACAAAGTTTAGGACAAAGATCTTTGATGTCAAACACAGCATACTGAAGCAAGTTTTTATTAGCTTGGCATTTTGTAAATAACATTAATCTTCAAAGCACCAAACACAGTACCCGTTCTCAGGTAAATAGTGTTTGGAAACAACTGTGTTGAATTAATCTATAGCCCTAAACATTCCTTCTGAAATATATTTTAACTGAATTGACCATAGCTTCATTCAGCTAATCAAAGATACTTTCTATACTTAAGCTACTTTTATTTCCATTAAAATGCCATATACAGCTCAAGTAATTTGAAACAGCAAGTATGACTACAACACAGCAGCTTTACACAACTGTTTTGTACAGAAGATTTGATTATGAAAATTAAGGCTATCCTATTCTGAAACACTGCTTAGTATAGAAAAGGAAAGGAAGAGTAAGCCCAAGCACCTGTATTCTAGCTATATAACCTTGACAGTTTTTCCAGAATTTTTTCCTACTAATCCAATAGCAGATTTAAAGTTTTCCTGAAATAACAAAATAGGGACCAAAGTTAAACCATGAAGAAAAATTGTCAGTAATAATCATCGTTTAAAATTTTAGATTTTTCTTTAAAATTTCCTACGCTTCCTAAAAGTATCTACATCTGATCCTTTTTAGAATAGATGTTTGCTTGGAAGATACTGAAGCACAGTGGTTAAGAATACGGGTTCTGGAGTCATCCAGCCTGGGTTCATTTGCCTGCTTTGCCACTTACTAGCCTTGTCACCTCCCTGTGCCTCTATTTCCTATTCTTTAAAACAGGGACAATAATAGCATCTACATCATAAAGTTTTTGATACAAGCAATAAGAGTGGAAATACGGTGACTGCTACATAGTAGATGCTATATGTAACTATTTTCAATGGATAAAAATCCATTAAAAAGGACAAGGATATGATGAATGCCTCTTGCCAAGAAGATGATTACAAATGTAGGGCATCTGAGCTATCTTCTGTTGAAAATAGAATTATTGGATCTTAAGTGTTTGCAAACCTAGGAGACTGCTCTAGGTTTAAAAATGCCAATGCATATATTCTGAAGCTAAGATGGCCACATCTTAATGAAACATCTGACCCGGACTGAGCTCAGCCAGTAGGATGTGTAGGCAAAAACTCAGGCAAAAAATGCTTAAAGCATGTAGAAGGAGGGACGCATTCACTTGTATTTCTTGGCACTTTTCTAGACCCCAGGGTGCAAAGGGTAATTTAAAAAATAGTTTTGTATTTGAACTGCTCTCCATCTGGTAGGGGAGAGGCACAGTTATAAGCTGATGCAGTGAGTTATACAATGGACATATGAACGAAGTTTGAAGAAAGTGCTGAGAAGCAAGGGGTGGTTTGGGTGGAATGACGGCAAGAATACCATTTGGGAGAATTAGGGGCAGCTCCATAGAGGATATCTGAACTGGAACTGGAAAGATGAGAGGGAATATATAGGGCAAAAAATTGGTGGAAATAGCATTAGGAACAGGGAGGACAAATTCTGGAGCTCTCCTGCCTAGAGATTACTGATACTGACAAGTTCCATGCAGATGAAAAGCATAGAGTGCAAGTGGAAAACAGTGGATAGAGGGCCTTGCCTGTGAACTCTGGCGAAAAGTGGTGATCCATTGTTATATTTCAGCAGGGCCCACCCGTGATCAGAATTGTGTTTTAGAACATTCACCATGACCATTGTGTAGAAAATGGTTCAGAGGAAACTGTTCAATAATGACAACGGTCAGAATAAAGCATGGCAATGAGGATCAGAGGAAGGCTTGGATTTCAGGGAGCGCTCCCAGGTAAAATCATTAGACTATGGTGATTGAATGGTATCAGAGATGATGGTGAGAACGCCTTGTCAAGGATGATATGTCCAACTTCAAAGCATGGACCAGTACCATCTGTACACATTCAGATAACTGAAAACAGTTAAGAAAGGAGAAAAGAAGTCAGATGGGGTTGATGGGAAAGCATAGAATGTAAGGGTGTGTTTTCTATAGATAACTGTTTCCTTCTTTCATGATAGAAGTCAAGATGCGACTCAAGATCCATTTATCAGGCAACAAATTAAGGACTACTAAAAGCTCATTTTATGACAAGGACAACTATTCAGACTTTACTGTAAACCCATGAAGACATGGCATTGCCTGGCATGTACAGGGCACTTAACTCTTGTCCACTGAATTTGTTAATCAAGAAGCAAATAAAACAGTGGGCTGGGTCTCAAAATTATTTGAATCTTCTGATCGCTTCTGTGCTTTGATTTCTGTATTTATAAAATAGAGATGATATTGTTAAGAATAAAATAAAAAATTCTTAAGATAAGTAAGACATGAGTAAGATGTACTGATGTTGGAAAGAATAGGTAACTATTCGAGATCCGTATCTACTGATAAGTAATCTATTAAAGAGAGGCTACCGACAGGATTTTATACGTAATGTCTGTACTATTTTATGTCTGTGTAAAGATTTACCTTTTATCTTGTTTGCAGTAGAACAATTAAACAAATAAGATGAAGCGCAAAGCTTCTGCACATTTATGTGCGAAAGCTAAATTTTTACTGTGACAAGGAAAAAATTGTTTAATGAGGGCTCTTCTTAATTTTGATAAAAATGGAACATTTGCAAGAAGTTTTCATATTTAAAGGAAAAGAACATAATACTTATAGCCTGGTTTTATAATGCCCTTCAAATCTTATTTTATAGCAAAACATTATTCTTTTAAAAAGTCTTATTTTGAAAAAGTTAGGGGTTTGTATTAAAAAATGTGAATCATCAGAAATTTTTGTATTCTAACAATCAGATAGAATTTTATTTAATCAGAAATAGTTGGAATATATCAGTGAGTGAGACTCCATTTGACATCCTCATAGTAAATTCTCAAAAAAATATCCATTGAATGTGTGAATAAATCAAGAATTGCATACCTAACATGTACGTATAAGCTGTAAGGTGAACATGTGATTAAGCTGTACTATTTAATTTTAAAGGACTGTAAGACTTTTTCTCCATCATCATAATTAGCAAATAGTATCTCAAATAATTTTTCATGTGAAAACCACTACTAAAAGAAGTCTCTCTTTAAAACAGTTCCTTTCCTTCTACCCTTTTTAAAATATGAATGGATGTATCAGATTTAGACTTTTTGCTCAGTGGCATAACACATGGAAACATTTACAAATCTACACTAAAATAAATGGCAGGTTTTTATTTTTGTTTTTGTTTTAATCAGGAAAATACCTACTCCTTGAAAACTAGGTATTTTACTTTGGATTTTATTTGTAGTCAAAATATTCCTCAGGAAGCATTTTCTGTAGTCTTAATTACTCAGTTAAGGAGCCCTGGTGGTGCACTGGTTAAGTGTTCAGCTGCTAACCAAAAGGTCAGCAGTTTGAATCCACCACCTGGAAACCCTATGGGGCAGTTCAACTCTGTCCTATAGGGTCCGTATGAGTTGGAATCAACAGCAACGGGTTTGGTTTTGTTTTGGTGGTGCAACAGGAGCCCTCATGGTGCAGTGGTTAAAGCGCTCAGCTGCTGAGAGGTCAGCGGTTCGAACTCACCTGCGGCTCCCATGGGAGACAGATGTGGCAGTCTGCTTCTATAAAGATTTATAGCTTGGAAACCTCATGGGGCAGTTCCTATATTCTGTCCTATAGGGTCGCTATGAGTCGGAAATGACATCAGTGGGTTTTTTTGACTGGTGGCACAACACTTAAGAGCCAGCTGCTAACTGAAAGGCTGGCAGTTGGCAGTTCGAACCTACCTGGCGGCTCCAAAGGAGAAAAACCTGGAGATCTGCTTCCGTAAAGTTTACACCAAGAACACCCTATGAAGCAGTTCTATTCTGTCACATGGGGTCACTGTGAGTCAGAATAGACTTGACAGCACCCAACAACAACAACTTACGCAGTTAAATATGTTCCTGTGGACTTTCATGTCACATTTGTATGACAATCCTGCAGATGGCAAAGGTTTAATACGGAATTAGACTAAGCTATTAATTACATATACAAGTTAAAAGAAATCTAAATTAATGGCCTTCTAAAAAAATTATTTCATACTTCTAACTGGCAAATGGCAGCAGCTTGTCTACTTACCTGGGAGACCTAAAAGTCAAGCTAGGGTCCGAGTAATGATGAAGTGTTTGTACTCTGTTACTTGCTTATATGAAATAAAATACTAGTTCTCTTGTTTAAAATGCCACTAAAGGATAAAATGTAATTCTTACAGAAGCCAGGTCATCCCAGATCTACTGATGGCTATATCTGATCTAAAAATGAAAAAGACCTAATGCTAGTTCAGTCTGTTACACTTTCATACATATTATCTGAAAGGCAGACTCTGAAGGGTATAAAATGTTGTGATCTTTTTTAAAAAATATCTTTTATTGACTAATAAATGGAGAAACTCTTCTTTGCAACTAGTTGGCAAAGACGAAAAAAGTTCACTGCAAATGAGATATATGAAGAGCTATGTAAATATTTTGTATGATTACCTATTATGCAAGAAAGATGAAGCAAAGCAATTAAATAATAATCCAAAATGTACAGATGATAGAGTCTTTTTAACATTATCTTCAGAACCACACCAAATAAAAATTCTTTTTTGCAGTTCTGAACACTACCTTCTACTGAAAATCAGTCTCTATTTCCCTTTCTCCTCATAAGGAGAAAAATCCAGCTTGGGGTTTATGCTTATTGGGGGCAGGGATGACTCTTCAAATTCTTTAGACTCAAAGTCAGGAAAGAGGAAGAATTTGCCAAGCTGGATTTAAAATGATAAATTTTTATTTATCCTTCTATTGGTAGACAATTATTCTAAATGAAATACAGTAAACGAGAAATGCTTCATCTTATACTTTAGAAATGCCATAAATCATTCCCCCTAAGTTATATTCATAGGAGCCCTTGTGGTGCAGTGGTTAAGCACTTGGCTGCTAACCAAAAGATTGAACCCACCAGCCACTCTCCTTCCGTAAAGATTTACAGTCTTGGGGCAGTTCTACTCCGTCCTATAGGGTTGCTTTGGGTCGGAATCCACTCGATGGCAAATGGGCTAAGTTATATTCAAGGGGCCCTGGTGGTGCAGTGGTTAAGCACTCGACTGCTAAACAAAAAGGTTGGCAGTTTGAATCCACCCACAGGACCAGCGGGAAAAAGGCCGGGCAATCTGCTCCCATAAAGATTACAGCCTAGAAAACCCTATGCGGCAGTTTTACTCTGTCACATGGCGTCACTATGAGTCAAAAATTGACTTGATGGCTCGTACCAACAACAACAAATTATATTTAAGTCACTGTTTAGTCCACTAAATCCTTAATAATATTAAATCGCCTAGCCAAACATAAACTCTATTCCTTGAGTCAGCAGTTTCTTTAATACTACCCAGGGGATAGGAGAGAGTTCAGCAACTGCTAAAGGTTCCTGACATTTTCCCAAAGAAACTCTGAGATACTAGGGAAAACTGGCTGTCATGGATTGAATTATGTCCCCTCAAAAATGTGTGTGTCAATTTGGCTGGGCCATGATTCCTGGTATTGTGTGATTTTCGTATATGTTGTAAATCTTGCCTCTATGATGTTAGTGAGGGACGATGGGTGGCAGTTGTGTTAGTAAGGCAGGACTCAATCTACAAGATTGGATTGTGTCCTGAGGCAATCTCTTGAGATATAAAAGAGAGAAGTGAGCAGAGAGACAGGGGGACCTCATACCATCAAGAAAGCAGCGCCAGGAGCGGAGCGCAGAGAAGCTCCTAGTCCAAGGGAACATCGATGAGAAGGCCGACAGAGAGAGAAACCCTTTCTCTGGAGCTGACGCCCTGAATTTGGACTTTTAGCCTACTTTACTGTGAAGAAATAAATTTCTCTTTGTTGAAGCCATCCACTTGTGGTCTTTCTGTTATAGCAGCACTAGATGACTAAGACACTGGGAATGTAAGTACAAAACACACAAATTTTAAGTAAGGAAGGAAGTTTTGCAAAGGCTGTACTGGCCATTTTATGCAAAAAATTCAGTGTATTTTATTCAATTAATATAAGAAAAGTACAGCCTCGTTCATCTGGTAAATGCCCTATAACTAAATATTCTAAGGCTTTCTTTGTTTTTATTTACAACAATAAATACTGCTAAAATAATATTAAATTGTATCTTTAGACAAATAAGAGATACAATTCTCTAAACCTCTGATAAATGATCTTTTAATCTTACAACCTCCTCCTATTTGTGGTATGATGTCCTATAATAATAGAAAGATAAATCAGAAAGGTTTAAAGTATACAATTGTTAATCTTTTCCATTTTATGGTTGTCTACAATCAACCTAAAATGTATGTGCTTTATTTGAGAAGGAAGAATAATGCTGAGATGTACCCTTAATGCCATGTAATTCTCATAAACCATGAAAACTCAGAGCTGACTTCAAAAACAACTGAGTAAAAGCTAATTTTAATTTATTTGAATATAATTGATACAGTGTTTTTGGGTCAATGTAAAATGAATAATTGGTAATGATCAAAATCATATCTTTCTCTAGAAGGAGAAAGATGGCTAATAATAAGCAAAAGCATTCTTTTTTATTTTTATGTCTTCATTTTCTTAATCACATTATTGCTCATTTAAAAATTTCCATTCTCCTATCAATTCTACTTCTAGTAGTAAATACTAAGGAAAGAGAGATTTGTAGAAAGATTTATGCACAGGGTGTTCAAGAGTTATTTTTTTAATACTAAACAATAAGAAGTACCCTGAAAATTCGACAAGATGGAATTGGTTAAGAATTAGTTAAATAATTATGTTCATATAATAAAAAAAAGGCAGCTGTTAAAATCATGCTAGAGATCAGTGCTATCCAACAAAAATAGAATGAAGAGTAACATATATAATTTTAAATTTTCTAGTAGATACATTTAAAAACAAAAAGAAACAGGTGAAATTAATTTTAGTAATATATTTTCTATTTAACCCAACATATTTCAACATGTACATGTAACCAATATTTTAAAAAGTCACATAAATATAAAAATTATTGAAATATTTTATTTTTTATGTTGTCTTTGAAATCCAATGTGTTTTTTATACACATCTCAATACAGACTAAGTGTAATTCAAGTGCTCAGTAGCCTATGTTGCTAATGGCTAAAGTATAGAGTGTAGCTAAGACAATGTTCAAGTCTAGGAAATCATCAACAATATTTCAAAATTTAAAACTGGATTATGTGACACATGTACAGTATGATTCTAATTGTATGAATTAGAAGAAAATTTAGAGAAAAAAACATAAACCCATTGATTGAGTTGAGTTGATTCCAACTTACAGCAACCCTATAGGACAGAGTAAACTGCCCCAGAGGGTTTCCAAGGCTGTAAATCTTTATAGAAGCAGACTACTACATCTTTTTCCTACGGAGTGGCTTGTCAGTTCAAATCACAAACCTTTTGGTTAACAGCCAAGCACTTAACCACTGCGCCACCAGGGCTTCTTGAAAAAAACACAGAAGGGTAGATAAAATGTTTATACTGTTATTCTGGGGAGTAGGAATATGTCTCTTTTTCTTAATTTTTTATCTGCATTTTTTTAAATATTTGAAAATAAGCCTGTATTATTTTAAAGTTAATGTATGATTACATTATTTAATATTCCTCAATTAATTGATTAGATTTATGATAACCTCAGACATTCAACTCTTTATCTAAGAATCTGATCCCTGAATAGTGACTGTACTGGTTTTTGTTCTATATTTCATACAAAAAAACCAAACCCGTTGCCATCGAGTCAATTTTGACTCATAGTGACCCTGTAGGACAGAGCAGTACTGCCCCAAAGGGTTTCCAAGGCTATAATCTTTACAGAAGCTGACTGCCACATCCTTCTCTTGCGGAGCAGCTGGTGGGTTGAATTGGTGACCTTTTGGTTAGTAGCTGAGGCTTAACTCCTGAGCCACCAGGGTTCCTATATTTCATATTAAAAAATAAAAATACCCGTTCCTATCGAGTTGATTCCAACTCATAGCGACCCTACAGGGCAGAGCAGAACTGCCCCACAGGGTTTCCAAGGAGCAGCTGGTGCATTTGAACTGCCTACCTTTTGGTTAGAAGCCAAGCTCTTAACCACTGTGCCACCAGGGCTCCGTATTTCATACTAGTGAATACTAATTTCATTGTCCATAGAGAATAATTCAACACTATGAACAAAACTTCTGTTTTGAGCATCAGCCCTAACATTTGCCCCTTAAATGTAGCATGTATAATTATAGTATAAAAACTGTGGATAAATTATTTCATTGCCTATTAAATAACCATTTGGTAAGTCTAGACAATGATCATAAATAGTCATTATTTATGAAGGTTTCCATTCAAAGTACTTAGATAATAAATAGGCCTCTTTGTATCCCCTCCTCAAAAAAGGAGAGAGAATACATAAGATAGACAACGATGCTAAATGCAGACAAAGACCACTTTGAAATAGTGAGACTAAATTGAAATGAACGTAACATGCATGGCCGAGGTCTTAGTTTGTGACCCTCTTCACTGTTGTGCCCACCCAACATCACACACACACAAAAAAGGTTCTTAGAACAAAACCAGCCCCACCTTTCCTCTTCAACCTTCTCTCTCACTACTGTTCTCCATCACTAGCTCTGCACTGTCTAGCTATTCTGACATTCCTCACTGGAGTCTCAACAACACTCCTGTTAATGACCCTTAAGTAGGTCCCGAAAATTAATTTATTTTATTGAGAAATATTTACTGAGCTTCTGCTTACTGCATGCCAGGGACTGTGCAGGGTCTTAGGCATAAAGTGAGGTTTACAGTTAGTAGGAGAAGTAGACACAAAAATACATAATTATAGACAGTGGTAAATGCAATAAAGAAAGAAAAAAGCGGGCTATGAAAGAGAGTAACAGACCAAGGAGGGTGGAGGGCAAGGAGAAGCCTCTAGATGGACAATGGACAAACTCCACTGATGATGAGAGTGGATGGATGAGAGGTGCGGGAAGAACAGCCTTCCTGGCCATGGTGTGTATACCAGCCCCAGGTAGTTGGGAGCTCAGGTGAATTCAGGAGCTCAAGTCAGTGTTGGCTGGGCTATGCAAGGGAAGAGAAGAATGCTGGATCCATTTCAGCCAGTAGGGAAGCAGCAGATGGGCCACAGACAGTTTGAATGCAAGCCAAGGCTTTTATGATTTATTATTAACAACAACAGATGAAATGTATTTTGCACTTTCTATTGGTCGGGCATGAGCTTTATACAGTAATGGTTCATTCCTTACAACAGTCCTTTGAGGTAGGTATTAGCAACCACTTGAGAAGTTAGTAACTTATCTAAAATGGCAAAGCAGGGATCTACTAACTCTGGAGTCAATACTCTTCCCTTCTTTGACAGACTGCCTCTCCTTCCACATTTTATGTCTTGATGTCTACTGCCTCCAGAGCTGTGGGGAAAGGAATACTTTTTTGAAAGGGGACGTTAGAAAAAACAAAGATTTATGTTCCTAGAAAGATAAATCTACCTTACGGACACTTAATATCAACCTCATTAATGTCTAAAACCACAGAGGAAACACAAACAGGTATAGCACACTGTAATAGACGTCTATGTCTTTTGTTTTCCTGGCATCTACTATTTCCCATTCTTCTGGTAAAACGAATTTTCTTTGGGGAGGTCTCCCTCATTCACTTTGAGTCTATGGTGGTTTTGGTGGGGCACACCCTAACCCTGGCTTTAGGGCTCAGCACATCACCCTTCAAGCCTAAGCAACTGGAACATCCCAGCCCTTTGGCCAGTGACTGGTTGGGAGACAGCATATGACTGAAGCCAGGCCAATGAGCTCAATCCTGGGACTTTTCTGAGCTATTGAGAAAAAGGTGCTTTATTTCCTCCAGGGTTGCTAAACTAATAGACTGTAAACCTACAGCTGCTGGGGCCCACGCTTGCCTCCATGTTGGATTACACTGCCTGAGAATGAAGCCAGTACTGGACAAAGACCAAGAGATGAAGAGATAGAGTCTACGAATCACTGAGCACAGGCATTTAAACATGCTAAAAGGAAAATTTACCCCTGCACTTTTCAGTTGAATGAAACAACAAATTCCCTTTTTCAGGGAGCCATTTTCAGTTGGATCTTTCAACCAGAGAAGACCTGGTGTGGATCAGAGTCAGAGAGAGTAGACCAGATAGATATGAGGGTCCAGATAAGTAAGGCCAGTATTAGCCAAAATGGTCAAAAGTTGATCAGAAAAATCATAAATTATATGACCACTGAGAAAACTGTCAGAGAATTCAAGTGGTTAGAGTACAATTGCTCCTCTTCCTTAGAGGCAGGCAGCTATCAAAGCATTTAAACAGCTTTGAAACGCAGGTGCAAATAGCCAGCAGTCAATAAAAAGTTATGGGCTGCTTAATATGTGCCAGATTCTGTGCCAGATGCAGGGATATGATAATGAACAAGACAGTCCCTTTCCTCCTCAGAATTTATCAGCTGCTCTAGAGGGCAGAAGGAGGAAGCACAGGTTAGCATAACTACATCATAATTTACCTACAAACTGAACACTGCATTACATGCAACATCTGATTAAAAAGAAAAGTCTTAGTTCTCTGGTCTAGACAGAAATACCTTCTACTGAACAGTATAATGAAAGGCTCAAATGAACAGAGGCCAAAAGATAGAGAATCTGGAAGATGAAAGACCAGCATCAGCAGTAGCAGTAGTTATGGGCAGAGAGAGTTGGAAACTTCAGAAACTGGAACTTAATGAGTCTGAAGTGAACTTTAGCCTATTTCCAGAAATAATGCTGCTAAAAAAAAAAAATCAATTCAGGAAACTGAGGGCAGAATGTAAGAAGGTGGCACCACAAAATATGGTCAAAATTAAAGCTGCCTCTAGATGCTGACAATGTTAGCCATGGAAACCTTGCCTGGATTTTACCACCTCGAGCTCCCTGCAGCTGGTCCCTCCTCCTGAAAACTCACTGTATTTTCCAGATCAGCTGTGCTTCCAGCGCCTTCCTCAGTGGGATTAGATATTAGCTGCCTTCACAAACTCAGGATCTAGTGCCCCAGAGCTATCCAAAGCCTGACTGGGCTACGGTCTCCTACATTCTTAATGTGGCCCAGTCTTCAGAAATAGGAATTCTTCTTTAGTTCCTGCTACACTGTCTAGTTCTCACAGCTTCTCTCACCTGGATCCCTGAATCTCCGTATGCAGGTGCAGAAGGCCCTAGTTCCTGAACTCTGCTCAACTGGCTAGGGTTGCCTGAGTCGCCCCTGAGCTTGTGACTGCCCTGTTCTACCTCCTCCCACTCTTCTCGCCCACACTTTCATCTCCTGGCCGTTTTCCTTACTTGGTGTACAGGTGTGTAGGTTTTTTACCCTATTTGCCATGAGGCTCTTTAAGTTTCATGCCCAAGTTTCAAGGCAACTGCTGGAAAACTTCTTCCATCTTCAGTGAAGAGTACTGGTAAATATATAAATAAAATATACATATATGGGGCCCTGGTGGCAGAGGGGTTAGGAGCTATAGTGTGCTACGGCTGCTAAACAAAAGGTCAGCAGTTCAGATCCACCAGCCTCTCCTTGGAAACCACATGGAGCAGTTCTACTCTGTCCTATAGGGTCACTATGAGTCAGAATTGACTCGATGGCAATGGGTTTTGGTATACATATGTATACACATATATTATAATTAATAAAGCTCTTCAGTTAACTCTGGTAAAATTCTTTGAATCTACCTACAGAGTTGTTTTGGTTCTTCACAATTCTTCTATTTACAAAATCTCAACATAAATACCCTGTTTAGGTGTTGCTAAATTAAAGCATCTCATTCAACACAATTATGTCCAGTGTATCATTTCAGTTTTGATATAACTGACTCCTGAGCTGAGACTTTCTTGAATGAATATGCCAAAAGCAAAATTAAAAAACTCAGTAATATAGATCCAATCAACTGGACTTAAGTACTGACTCTATTTGATTTGAATGTTCAATTCATCTAACCACCATGCTAATTCACTCATTCAACAAGTATTTCGTGAGTGTTTACTCTGTCCCAGGTAGTGGTCTAGTCCTTGGGGATATAGTGAACAAAAAGACATTCCCTGAATATTTCATATATGCTATGCACCAGGGATTCAAAAATCATCAAACTATATTCTTTTTTGTGGAGTCACTGCCACATAAATCCATCTTTTACTCCATCATGTCTTGATTCCTCTGCCTTTGATTCCTCTTAAAATGGATTAGCTACCTCAAGACCCACTTGTTCAAACAAGCATCCTTCCAACAGAATCAATCATGTAACAGTAATAGTGAAGTAAATCTATGAGATTCAACCCACCATTATACAGACGACAAAACCAAGACAAAGGGAAGTTAGAAATACTCCCCCAAGATCACCCAAATACTGTCTGTGTTGGAACAAATTTTACATCTCTTAACTCTAAATCCAGTGCTCTTTCTTTTTCCTGCACTGTCCGGTATGGTAGCCGCTAGCAACATGTAGCTGATATAAATTTACATTTAAATTAATTAAAACTAAAAATTCATTGAGTTCTTCAGCTGCGCTAATCACAAGTCAAGTGCTCAATAGCCACCAGAGGCTAGTGACTACCATGTTGGACCACACAGAAAATAGACTATTTCCATCATTGCAGAAAATTCTATTGGACAGTACTATGAGGTCTAAACTACACTGCTTGCATTGTTCTAGCTCAGAATTCCTTACTTCTCTAATATGCACAGTATTCACCTGGGAATCTTGTTAAAATGCAGATTCTGACATAGTGGGTCTGGGGAGTGGGGTCTGAGATTCTGCATTTCTATTAAGCTTCAAGGTGATTCTGATGCTACTGGTGTGAGGACCACACTTGGATATGGAATATTCTAGCTCATTGTGCTTTCTCTCTTTTCTGAACTCCCACTGTAAGTTAATACTGCAAGGTTTAGTCCTCTAGTAGTTTGATGTATATGATTTTTGCTTATTTATCTTTCCAATTAGATTTTAGGAGCCCTGGTGGTGCAATGGTTAAGTGCTCAGTTGCTAACTGAAAGGTCGGTGGTTCGAACTCACTAGCAGCTCCATGGAAGAAATGATCTGGCAATCTGCTCCTGTAAAGATTTATAGACTAGGAAACCCTATGGAGACAGTTCTACTCTGTCACATGGGTCACTATGAGTTGGAATTGAATCTAAAGCACACAACAATTAGATTTTAATGCTCCTTAAATAGAGCACCACATCGTTTTTTTTTTTTTTTTTTTTTTTTTTTAAGGCCTTAGGTTTTTTTTTTTGATTGCACTTTAGGTGAAACTTTACAAATTATTTTCTCATTCAACAATTTATACACAAATTGTTTTGTGACATTGGTTGCAAGCCCCATGATGTGTCAACACTCTCCCCTTCCACACCCCAATTCGCTATTTCCATCTGTCCATTTCTCCTATCCCTTCCTGTCATTGCTTCTGGACAGGTGTTGCCCTTTTGCTCTCATATACATGACTGAACTAAGAAGCATGTTCCTCTCATGTGTTATTGCTTGTTTCATAGATCTGTCCAATCTTTGGCTGAAGGGTGAACTTTGGGAGTGGCTGCAGTTCTGAGTTAAAAGGGTATACTGGGGCCATAGTCTACATAGTCTAGGAGGTATTTCCAGTCTTTGTCAGACCAGTAAGTCTGGTTTTTTTTTTTTTTTTTTTTGTGAATTTGAATTTTGTTCTACATTTTTCTCCCACTCTGTCTGGGACCCTGTATTGTGATCCCTGTCAGAGTGGTTGGTGGTGGTAGCTGGGCACCATCTAGTTCTTCCAGGCTTAGGCTGGCAGAACCTGTGGTACCCGTGGTTCATTAGTCCTTTGGACAAATCTTCCCCGTGTTGTCTTTGATTTTCCTTATTCTCCTTTGCTCCTGATGTGATGGGACCAGTAGATGTATCTTAGATGGCCGTTAGCAAGCTTTTAAGACCCCAGATGCTACTCATCAAAGTTGGATGTAGAACTTTTTCTTTATGAACTTTATTATGCCAGCTGACCTAGATGACCCCCGTGACCATGGTCTCCAAGCCCTCAGCCTCAGTAGTTCAGTCCCTCAGGGTGTCTGGATTTGTCTAAGAAACTTTTATGACCTTGCTGGGGCAAGTTGTGCTGACTTCCCCTATATTGTGCACTGTCTTTCCTTTCACCAAAGTTAATACTTATCTTACTATCTAGTTAATTTATTCTTCTTTATATCCCTCATCATGGCCCACACAAAAGAGAAATACATACTTATACTATTTTATACGTCTACAAAGTAGAAAGTTTTCCTGTCCTTAGATGCGTTACATTAGGCACAATTTGCTACACTTCCTACAATATTACACATAAATACAGGTTCTTTTTGTATTTTAAAAGACATTTAGAGTCTTAGATTTTTTAAAAACGAGATACTAACCATTTAGGAACTTCATGATAAACGGAGAAAATACTGAAGTTGTCTAAGATTTCATTTTATTCAGATCCACAATCAATGCCTATGGAAGCAAACTAAAATCTGTTGCTGTCCAGTCAATTCTGACTCATAGCAACCCATGGAAGCAGCAGTCAAGAAATCAAACGAGGTATTGCATTGGGCACATCTGCTGCAAAAGACCTCTTTAAAGTGTTGAAAAGCAAAAATGTCACTTTGAGGATGAAGGTGTGCCTGACCCAAGCCATGGTATTTTCAACAGCCTCATATGCATGTGAAAGCTGGACAGTGAATAAGGAAGACCGAAGAAGAATTCCCGCCTTTGAATTATGGTGTTGGAGAAGAATAGTGAATATACCATGGACTGCTAGAAGAATGAACAAATCTGTCTTGGAAGAAGTACAACCAGAATGTTCCTTAGAAGCGAGGATGGCAAGACTTTGTCTCACGTACTTTGGACATGTTATCAGGAGGGACCAGTCCCTGGAGAAGGACATCATGCTTGGTAAAGTAGCGGGTCAGCGAAAAAGAAGAAGACCCTCAACAAGATGGACTGACACACTGGCTGCAACAATGGGCTCCAACACAGCAATGATTGTGAGGACGGCGCAGGACTGGGCAGTGTTTCATTCCGTTGTACACAGGGTTGCTGTGAGTCAGAGCCTACTCGACAGCACCTAATAACAACAATCTTTTAGTGCCTTAGATATTTCAAAAATGAGGTACTAGTAACTGTACTATACGGTCTTCAAGAAAGGATATGGGAATTAATTTTATTTAATGGCTTTAAAATGAACTGTGAATTTTACTAGAGCACACATAAAATAATTTAAGAAATAGCTGAGAAAAAATATATAATGCATATTTAATAGCTGAAAACATGATAGTTTTCTGAAAATACAAATAATTGAACACGAAAGCTCTGTCTTAAAATTAGAAAATGCTTTCAATATTTATAAAAATACAACCAGAAATTTTATCTGTGTCCTTATATTACTGAGACCTTACATCATACCCCGAAAATAGAGAGCAACTTTTGTTAATGGGACAGCTGACAGCTGTTTTGGTATCAACAGGAACCTCTATAATTCTTATAAGAGCTTTCCATCAGCAATTCTCTTTTTCTAGAAATTTCAGCAATTAGTATTTGTAATCAGTTAATAATTAAGAACTGTGCAGTTGAGTTTAAAATGTCCTTTTTGTATTTTAAAAAGTGATGGATGTTTTTATGTAGCAAATTTTTAAAGAAATAAGAGTCCTTCATGCCTTCCTAAATGTATTCCTTACAAAGCAACAAGAAAAAAAGTTTTATTAATGCAGGAGACTGAAAGAAACGTCAAGTATGCTAGGGCTCTGGTTTTGATTTTAGACTTCAGAGAAAGTTAAAGAAGCAGTGGAACAGAGCCCTTTAATTACAATCCTATGTCCTAGAGAAGAATATTTGATATCTTTTCCAGTTGGCATTCTAGCCAATGTGAGAAGAAAATCAACTGTGATCAGTACAACATAAAGTCATTCCTTTTAGTCAAGTTAATCAGGGATTATATTGTGTGTACTTCATGAGCCTCTCCTGGTTTTGTTTAAGATCTTGTTTGACACACTAAAATATGGAAATGTTTCAAGAGTTAAATCAATAGTTTTATTTATGCTACATAACCTAAGCCAATAGAACAGTTTGCACTAAGATTCCTCAAACTCTCACTCAACTTTGGGAGAATAACTAAATTACAGCATTTTTTCCCAGGAGAAGAGTAACTGTTCTGACAGAAAGATGGCAGCAGTTTAACAGTTAAGAGCTTGGTCTGGAGTCGCTGCCTGGATATGAACTCTCTGCTCAGCCTCCTCATTATGTTGGCCTTGAGAAAATTAACTACCTCTTTAAGGCTTAGAGCCCTGGTCGTGTAGTTGTTAAGCGCTACAGCTGCTAGCCGAAAGGCTGGCAGTTCAAATCCACCAGCCTCTCCTTAGAAACTCTATGGGGCAGTTCTACCCTCTTCTATAGGGCTGCTGTGAGTCAGAAATGACTCTATGGCAACAGGTTTGGTTTTGGTTTTAAGCCTTAGTTTCTTCATCTGTAAAACAGGAATAAGAGTAGGGTTGTTGGGCAGATTGGATGCAAGACGGACCCCATGGCATTTAACATAGCAAACATTTAGCACACAGTAAACTTTAAATGAATGTTAACTATTTTTTATTAGATTGGAAAGACATTTTTCATAGCTCAGTGGCCATGAAATATTTTCCTCCACCCCCACGCTTAAGACTCCCCACTTTGTGTTGGTATTTTAAAATCTTAAGACATATAAAAATCTCTATTTATGAGAGGTATAAAAGAGGTATGTGGGGGTTTGTTTTTTAAAACAGGTATGTAACCTGCTTACCTGGAATTGCTCTATATCTCCCATTCAGAAATAAAATGATCCAAAGATTTTGAAGTACTATTTCAAGATATATATTAATAGCCAAATACAGTCAGTGACAGAAAAAGCACTCTTCTAGAAGAAAATTTTAGATGGGTCTGCTGGTGTAAGGTCCAGATAGCACAGAATAAAGAAGAAGTTGGAAAAAATATATCTAACTTATACTGTGCAGAGAAAAAAAAAAATCCACTTATTCAGGTCACAAAGAGGATTGTTTTTGTCCTTAATTACCTAGTTTGGTTGATGCCTAAACAAGAATCATGCTACCTCCTCTCTTCTCTGACTGAATGCAGGACTGAGGTAGAGGAAGACCCCTTTCCTCCTTAGGGACAAGAGACAGAGGTCCTAGTAACAATCACAAAGTCTGGTCAAGCTCCCGTCATAGTCAGGTGAA
Organism: Trichechus manatus latirostris; assembly: GCF_000243295.1. Lineage (NCBI taxonomy): Eukaryota > Metazoa > Chordata > Mammalia > Sirenia > Trichechidae > Trichechus > Trichechus manatus. The sequence continues at coordinate 6,255,950 of NW_004444059.1, read as the reverse complement.
AAGGAATCAGATGTATCCATCAGGTGGGCCTTTCTCTGAAGGGGGAGTGTTGATGACAGTGCAAGCCAGTAACAAAGAACTCCTACTCCTCTCCAGTGACAGGGTGCTGGGAACCTGGGGCCAGGAAGAGAAACAGGCTGGAAACATCACATCAGATAGCACTTGCCCATTTACCAAGCCATACCAGAACTCACTTGAAACACAATCCTCATGTGGTTAGTATAATCATTTTATCTTACCAAGAAAATAAGGTTCTGAAAGGAAGGTGGCTTGCCTAGGAAATCTCAGGATACTAGGCAGTGACAGAGCTGGAAGCTACACCCACGTCATTCCACGGGCAGAGTGCGAGGAAACCCTTGTGGAGAGGGAAGCACCAAGCACTTGGATGTGACAGTGCTAGATTTCACCAAGATATGGCTCTCGCGGCCTTTGGTTTCATTGTCTACGCTGTCGAAATAAGGAGGTTATAAAATCAGGACTTTTGTAACATTTTTGTAGTTAATTTTTATGTTTGCCTTCTACCAGGTTTTCAACAATTAAAATCCTCCCTGCAACATTCAGAATTTGGATTGGGAATTTGGTGGGGTCCCCCAATGTTACATTTATGGACCTAACTACAGGTCCAGGGTTCTTTCTTTTACGTGTGCCCAGTAAAAACAGAGGGTCTTATCCACTGCAGGAAGGAAAGTTCCATCAGAAAAAGGATATAATTCAATCTCTAAGATTAATTCTAAGAGCAATGCTAACTGTCTGGTAAAACTAATGATGTTTTTTAAAATTTTATTTTATCAAAGTAACGTATATGCACATGCTTTAAAAAAAATCAAACAGTGCTACAAGGCTTACAACAGAAACAACAGCCCCCTGGCCAGCAAAGGGCAACCCGTTTAACTCTTGGAGCTATTTCTTCTGGTATTTACCTTCATATTTCTCAATAATATGTAGACAGTACAATCATTTGATTTTAAAATTTTGTCATTGTTTCTGAATTTCTGTTACAGCAGATGAGGACTAGCTGCTTTTTCTGGGAAAGGGTTCCTAGGGCTACCACATGGTCATGTAGTCAGCAGGCCCTTTAAAATGCCAGTTGAATGTCACTGGATGAATGACACAGATACCCAGTGCATAAAGCCAGCCTGTATTCTTCAGTTTCTCATATCAAGCACATATGGAGCAGAATACAGAAGAAATAGATATTTTTCCAAAGTCACGTACATTAAATTGGTTATTCGTACTTCATTTTAGCATGTTTTTGAAAATACGAAAACCTAACACATTATTTTTTAAGGGAGGACTTTATTGAAACTAATTTGAGTGCCAAGTGAAAAAATTCCTGCAGGAAAAAAAAAAAAAAAGAATCCAGCTAATTTCTTAATCTTCAGTACAGAAAAAGAGAATTTAAATTTAAGGATGTAATCTTTTATTATACGCACCAACGAACAAACCTGCTTGAGAATGTATGGGAGACCTTCCCCTGGAGTCATGGGAGTTCAGAATCCAGCCCTTCACCTTGGAGAATTTCAAAGTTTGATGCCCAAACCAAAAAAAGAATGCATAAATTATGAATATTCTGAAAAGACTCCCACCTCATCAACATGTCTCAGAACACATTGCTTAAGGGTATAGTTAATTGAATCACAGTATACATATATTTGAAATGGACTGGTAATCAATCACAGATGAAATTATATTATATAGGACAAAATGGGAGTGTGGACATAAATGAAAGTTAAATGGAAACAGATTCACACAATGGAAGGAACTTTTCACCTGATTTGATGCTGACTCTCCATATTATCCAGCTTTGGGGAATATCTGAGGCAAAATGGATGAAAGAATTAAATATTCTCCTACACTTCCAAAAATAAAAAAAACAACCAAACCCTTTGCTATCGAGTTGATTCTGACTCATAGGGACCCTAGAGGTCAGAGTAGAACTGCTCCATACGATTTCCAAGGCTGTAAATCTTTACTGAATCAGACCACCACATCTTTCTCCATGGAGCGGCTGGCGGGTTCAGTCCGCAGACCTTTTGGTTAGCCCCCGAGCACTTTAACCACTGCAACACCAGGGCTCCTTCTCCTACACTTAGAGCCCTTTAAAGTGGTGAATCTTCTATTTAGTACTCAAGAATTCTCAAGCTGACTTTGATGAGCAGGAGATTTCCTAATCAGGCCATAACATTCTCAAATCTGCTGGCTTAAACTATGTAGTTTTTGGATTTTCCATGAACTTTCTTTTTTGTTTCCTTGCCTGGTTGCCCGTCTTTGGGCTTTGCATATGCATCGTATTTCAACTACTTTGCAAAAAGGGAAAAGAAAGAGAAATTCAAACCAACCATTTTGATTACCTGTTAATGATTCTGACAAAATATATCCGGAGGTTTTTTTTCTTTTTAATTAGCTGTTGGCTCCAATTATGTGTGTATGTTCACAAATAGGAAGAATCTAAAGTACATTTAAAGTTACTTCTTGTAGTTGGAAAAATTTCTCTTCCTGTAACGTTGTCTGCCTGGTAAGTCTAGTTCTTATAACACAAAATCTTGGAGTGGGAAGGGCTCTTAGAGGCGAGCTAGTTCAAACCTCACCTGAGGCATCTTCCTCGCTAGCACAGATAAGACGAAGTGATGTACAGTCGAAAGAGTCAGGGCTTGGGAGCCAGCCAGATGGAATAAGCTTGGTTATGTTACTCAAAATTTTTAGATTTCAGTTTATTCCTCTGTAAAAAAGCCTAACACCATGTGCCCATAAGGTCCTTGGGAAGATTATGTGACATAATAGATGCAGAAGAGCCAGCTCCACAAGGCAATGGATAAAACCTCAGGCTTTGAAGCTGGAGCTGAACCCAATTGTGCTCTTGTCCCAGCTTTGCCTCCTCACAGCTATGGGAGGCTACGTATCTTCTCTAAGGCTCCATTTCCCTATCTGTAAAATGAGGGAAATAATACACCTAACTTATGATGTTATTTTTAAAGCCTGGGTAGGATAACATGTATGATACTCAAATAATGTTGTTGTTAGGTACTGTTGAGTCGGTTCTGACTCATAGTGGCCCTATGTACAACAGAACAAAATGATGCCTGGTCCCGCGCCATCCTCACAGTTATTGCTATGTTTGAGCTCATTGTTGCAGCCATTGTGTCAACCCATCTCATTGAGGGTCTTCCTCTTTTTCACTGTGAGTCCAATTCAGATTAAAAGCTAGAAACTGGATAAACTCATTCTCAAGGCTCTCAGATTAACAATATTATGCACCTCATGAAGGCATCTAAATTCATAACTGATGATGTTAATTTATAAGAGAAAATCAAAATTATACATTCATTATATAACCAAGATTACACATTATAGAAAAAACTTACCTTGTATCTTTAAACCCCTTAATAAATCAACACAGAAATACTTCCTATGTGCTTCCTAGGCATAAGGGAACATAGTAGATGAAAAGTGGGACCCAAAGATAATACAGGGTACTCTCATGAGGAGATTTCAATTTAGAAGGAGTATAAGGAATCCATGCACAGCAGAGTAACTAACACAAGGTAACATAAACTAAGTGGCAAAAAAAACAAATCCGTTGCTGTCAGAGTTGATTCTGACTCATAGCGACACTATAGGACAGAGTAAAACTGCCTCATAGGGTTTCCAAGGAGTGGCTGGTGGATTTGAACTGCTGACCTTTTGGTTAGCAGCGAAGCTCTTCACTAAAGCCACCAGGGCTCCAAGTGGCAAATAAAGCGTGTAAAATAATAACCGTTATATGGCGCAGTGGTTAAGTGCTCATTTGCTAACCAAAAGGTCAGTGGTTCGAACCCACCAGTGCTCCGCAGGAGACAGATGTGGCAGTCTGCTTCTGTAAAGATTACAGCCTTGCAAACCTTATGCGGCAGCTCCTCTGTGTCCTATACAGTTGCTATGAGTCGACTGAACTGCACTGGGTTTGGTTTTTTGGTTTTATAGGAGTTCCAAGTGGCAATGGCTGGCCCACTTTCAGATGTGGTCAAAGAATGGAGAAAGTGGGACTTTAGCTGGGCTTTGAAGGCCAGGATTTAGAGGGGAGGAGAAGACGACACAGGTCATTATTTCACATGTAAAGAATGTGCTGTCCTCCAACTACAGCGGAAGTCAGCACAACTGGACTAAACCAAAGTTAAGAAGTTTCCTGAATACAATCAAACACTTTGAGGGACAGAGTAGCGGGGGTAGGGGTCTGGGGACCGTGCTTTCAGGGGGCATCTAGGTCAACTAGCATAACAAAGCTTATTAAGAAAATGTTCTCCATCCTATTTTGATGAGTGGCGTCTGAGCTCTTAAAAGCTTGCAAGCGTCCGTCTAAGATGCATCAATTGGTCCCAACCACCGGGTGTAAAGGAGAATGAAGACCAAAGACACAAGGAAAGTAGTAGCCGAAGAGACAGAAAGGGCCACATAAACCAGACTTCATCAGCCTGAGACCAGAAGAACTAGATGGTACCCAGCTACCACCAATGACCGCCCTGACAGGGAACACAACAGAGAGACCCGGATTGAGCAGGAGAAAGGTGCAGTGCAGAACTCAAATTCTAGGAAGAAGACCAGACTTAATGGTCTGACTGAGACTGGAGGAACCCCGGAAAGCACGACCCCTGGATTCTCTATCAGCCCAGAACTAAAACAATTTCCGAAGCCAACTCTTCAGATAGGGATTGGACTGGACTGTGGGACATAAAATGATACTCGTGAGAGTGTGCCTCTTAGTTCAAGTAGATACAAGAGACCAAACAGGCAGCTTCTGTCCGGAGGTGAGATGGAAAGGCAGAGAGGGTTAGGAGCTGGTTGAAAGGACATGGGGAATCGGGTGGAAAGGAGGAGTGTGCTGTCACAGTAAGGGGAGAGCAATTAGAGTCACATAACAATGTATGTATAAATTTTTGTATGGGGAAAAAAAATTAAAAAAAAAAAAGAATGTGCTGTTCTGTCTAATGCTCATCTCTAATCTAAATTAATGAGAAAGATGCAAATCTGCATCTCAGAAGGTTCTGTAATTTGGCACAAAGAGAAGGGAGAGAATTCGTGTGCCTTCTAGCTTTTTAGATAAAGGTTGCCTCTCCCCACAGGAAGCTAGAACAATAGCATTCAAGGTCATATTAATTAACAACTTACACCCACCTCAGTGTTCGTCATTCCCACTGTTCTCACACATGTGCAAGTCAAGGGGTACTGCTAAAGTTTGGTCAGGGTATAAAAAGACACATCACACAAGCAAGCTACGACAGGATCCACACAAAAGGCAGTTTGTGTGAAGAAAAAATATTGAGTTTAGGTAAGAAAAACCAGGGGGAAACAAAGTTTAAAATAATTATCTGTTGTTAAGCTTATCTTGGCATAGTTTCATGAGTCGTATGCAGAGTTCTGAGGTTTGGGCTTATTGTCACTCACAGCCACATCTCTCCTTTATGCTCCAGGACCACGTAGACCCCCTTCTCCACGCCCTCCTCCCTCCATACTGATCTTCTCCACCTGGATGCCTCAAAGGCACCACCCTGCTCCTCCTTGCACATTTGCTATTCCATAGAATGTGCACCCCAGCTTTCAACAGTTGTCTAAATCAGAAACCTAAATGTCACTGTTGACTCTTCCCTAGATTTTGCAATAGACTGCTCACTCATCTCCCGAGTCTGTTCTCACCTCCTCCAATCTATCCATTCTCTAAACTGCTTCCACAAAGAGCATCACCCATAAAATAAAATCTTAACTCCTCTTTAGCAAGGCATAAAAAGGCATTATTATCTGGCCCCAGCCTACCAGTCTGACCTGCATTTCCAGCACTCTTCCCTTGAAATTTGTATTCCAGCAACATCTAATTATGTAAGCGGTCCTTGGACCTACCCTGCTTTGGGGCCTCCCTGCCTCGCACACACTCTTCCCTCCCACCATGATAACAACTTGGGAAACTTCTAGTCACCCTTCTAGCCTCAGCTCAAGAACTGTCTGCTCTGATTCTTTCTACACACCTGCCCATGGGCTGAGATGCTCCCCCATCTGTGGACCTCATAGTACTGTGACTGTTTATAATGTCTGCCTTGGCAATCATTTTGTAAGCTCCTTGAAACGAGATAGGATCCTTTCACCTTCCTGCCCTAACACCTAGCACACAGTAGCCCACTCAAACAAAAATTTGTTGAGTAAATGACTAGACTTTAAAATGAAGGAGTTACGAATCAATGTTAATCAGTTAAAACCAATATATTTGAAGAAATCCACAACAAAACACGAGCTTACTTAATATTTTTTTGCAGGGGGAGGGGGAACTTGCACAGGATATTTTCTATCAGTTTGTCTTTTGTTTGAAACACCTAGTCTCACATGTGTTGTACAACTGGGAAAGGGTCAAAATACTATTTGTCTAAAAGAAATAACTTCCGTGATACCACATGAATTTACAAGGCATGTTTGAACTTTTTTCAGCTGATACTCAAATTTATCCAGAATATTTTCAATCCTCCCACTACTAAGACAACAACAAAATTAAAAAAAAAAAAAACCCACAAAAAGTTAGAACTAGTAAAGCAACAGGAATTTGGCACTTCGTTAGCTTTGAGAACTCTCAAAATTACTTTAAGACCTATCTCTAAAGTGTGTGTGTAGGGGGTGGGGGGGGATTATGAAATTGTCTAAAGGGTTCCTCTTCTTTGTATCCCTTGGGAAAAAAGAGGACACATAGACTCATGCCTAAAGTAGTAGGACCGAACTCTAAAATCCTCAAGTTTTGAGTATTTGGCTAATTGCAATCATTTACTTTCCTTGGGAATAATAGAAACCATCTGCTTAATGATAAAGCTGAGCTCTGCAATTATTTGAAGAAAAATGTGCCACAGTCAGCAGAAAAGAGCCTTACTGAGGAAGCCTGCTAGACATATGTATTTTTTCTTCATAATTAAAGCCAATTGCATTCATTAATTTAAAAATGCTGTTTTGATCTGCTGCCTCAATTTCTTATTTATCAGTTCCACCCTTGTTAATATGCACCTAGGCAACCTTCAATTTTAAACTTACAGTAGGATAAATAACTATAATTGTACAGATGGTTGTGATCACACATCGAAATGTTGAGGCGATCATGAGAAAAAACAAGGATGGAGAAAGAAATGTCTACTGTGAACCACATATCTGCCTTCTGGGTCTGATACCTATGTGGAGCAGAGTTATTTTCTTTTCCTACCAAACAGGAAGATGGCTTCGAGCACTCCAAACAAACTTCCTTTGAACTGGCCATCTCTAAAAGCTCCTGCTAATACTAACTGCAGTTCTGCTGGCAGATGTGAAGGGTCCCAGAGAAACAGGCAGCTTTTGTTACACAGCAGCCTGCAGAACAGAAGGAGCCAACAACTTCTCCTCTGAACGGCTGTAAATACTGATCCACCTGTAAAGAATAAGGGTGCCATGTCTGTATGACGGCAAATGAATAAAGGATGAAGAGAGCAGGGGAAAGAGAAACGCACAGAGTTAGGGCCAATAACGCAAAGCCTGTTTTTTTTTTTTCCCCTCTGTGTGTGGCCCAAGGGAGGAGGAGATGTTTATTTGGACAGCCTCCACTCCGAAAAGAAGACAGTCCACTGTCTGCTTCTCAGCAGGCCCTCTGCTAGAGCCCAGTTAATTTCATAAGCAGAGATCCTTATAGTTTTCAACCAGCTTAATGAAGGGCTTTGAATTTCTTAAGCCAGTTGGTAAAATGCAGCTGATTTCTACACCCCACACCTTCAAAAAGAGTCTAGTTCTGTAACTGTTAACTAGTCACTACTCTAGTCCTTAACCTACAGTGTGGCATGGGAGTTAAGAGTAAGGGTTTAGTAAAGTATGAGAGATACTGACTGAAATCTACGCTAGCCATTCCACACCTGTATCAATTCATGAAAGTTACTTAATGTCACTGTTTTATTTCTATTTTTGAAAAATGAGGGCAATAATTGTATCTATCGTAGAGGTTTTGAGAATTAAATAAGGTAATATATGAAAAGTGCTTAGCACTTTAGGCCTGGAACAGAGACAGTGTCTGACAAATGTGAGCTATTTTGTTATTTCTATTCTAGTGCAAACTAGTAAGAAAGCCTCAGGAATCGCCAGCATAGGCACCACCTCCAGGAAGAAGGCATCTATCTCCCCTCTCCTTTTGAAAAGGAATCCAGGGAGGAAATAAAAATAGGGCTGAGGTAACCATGAGTAGCAGCAGCAATCATAGTATCTGGAAAGTACACACAGACCCTGACTTAAATTTGAGAGAAAACAGTAATTTTTCTGGTCAACAGGGGAGTGGTATCTTAGAATATGAATATTTGCATGTCATCTCCCTGGTTCTTTTTTTTTTAATTTTCCAAACAAGTATGCCCATTGTTGTGTGTGATTGTGTGGGAAAAAGAACTCGATTTGGCCTCTGGTTTCTGAAAATAGTTCTTGGAATTTCCCAGCAATACAAGGTTTCTAAAAAGCCAGGCACCATGTCTTAGTTAGCTAGTGCTGCTGTAACAGAAATACCACAAGTAGATGGCTTTAACAAACAGAAATTTATTTTTTCACAGTTTAGGAGGCAAAAAGTCCAAACTCAGGACAATGGCTCTAGGGGAAAGCTTTCTTTCTCTGTCAGTTCTGGGGGAACATCCTTGTCTCTTCAGCTTGTTTCCTGGTTCCTTGGAGATCTCCATGTGGCTTGGCATCAATCTTCCCCCATCTCTGCTTTCTCCCTTGCTTGTTCAATCTCCTTCATAGCTCAAAAGAGACTGACTTAAGACACACTCTATACTAATCCTGTCTCATTAACATAACAAAGACTACTCATTTTTAAACGGGATTATAACCATGGGCATGGAGGTTGAGATTCACAACATATATTTTTGGGGGACACAATTCAATCCACAACACATCACTTAAATGTGTGCAAATGAGTTGGGAGCCCAAGCACCACACCTGGTGAATTAACTTCAGGGAAAATGGAGGGCATGATGGACTCAGTTATGTATATTCAGTGATTCAATCAGTCATTGACCATGCATTGGCCCCAGTCATGCATAGACACTGAGGCCCCAATAGCTATGATAAAGGACCCCAGGTCTTGGAGATTCCTTCTGAGTTTCCGGATTGACGATATACCTGGGAGACCAGCACATCTCTGGGGACGTGCAGTTCCATGCCAAAAACTCCTCCCAGACCTTGCCTGTGCACCTCTTTCTGTACATCCTTTTGTGGTTATCTTAGAAAAGTTATAATGAGTACAGCCCTTTCTGTGAGTTCTGTGAGCCATTCTAGTGAATTATGGAACCCACTGGGGGCCATGAGGGCCAGCAGGGCCTGCTGTCTGCCTATTCGGTAGTTGATTGGAAGGACAGAGGCATAATTTGTGAAGACCCAAGCCTTGGGTGGCAGGTAGAAAGAAGAGGGCTGTGCAGGCAGTCGCTTTGTAAAGACCTGATTCTGGGTGGTTAGGACCAGAGAGAGAGAGAAAATGCCACGTGGGTGGCTGTTGGCAGAGACGGAGAAATGGGAAAGCAGGGATGTGAATTAAGCATTTTGGAGATCGGCCTTATATCGATTATTATTAATGCAATACTTGAAAGGTATATGAGCTTTGGAATCAGAGGAACCTGGGTGTCTTCCCGGCACCACTATTTACCAGCTGTGTCAGCTTGGGCAGGTGACTTAACCTCTCTGTGCCTCAGTTTCCTCCTCTGTAAAATACAGATAATATCAGGAAGTCTGAACATGATGGAGTGAGAGGTACAATAAGAAAGTGGTTAAGAGAGGGGGTTCTACAGTCGGATTGCTTGGGTTTAAGCCTGGTTCTACCACTTACCCCAGGTGGCCTGGGGGCAAGTCATTGAACCTCTTTGCCTCAGTTTCCTCCTTTGAAAAATGAGAATACAGAAGGATAAAAAATTAAATAAGCTGATATGATAAAGGCTCTTAGAAATGAATTAATTTAGCTTGTTATTGTTGTGAAGGTCAAGAGAGAAAATGCATGTAAGCCTTGCATGTATTAGGTGCTGCTTACATGGTACCCATCATTCTTATTGTAGAGAAATTAGAAAATATAAATGAGCAAAAACGTAGAAAGGGAAAATTATAATTCCAAAGGGGAGACTTCTAAAACTAAGTACTATGAACATAACCAAAATGGTAGCTGGAAAAAACTACATTTCCAAGAAAGTTATGGAAATATATTTCCCTAATTATCTTTTTAAAAGGAATCTGGAACAGGACACTGAGCATTTCAAAGGCGAGAGACAACCTTCCTCTCAGACTCACTCATGATTTCACAAGTGATTCAATGGGGGCAACTAGCAACCTCTGACCAAGTTAATGCATCACATGAGGTGAGGCAAACTCCTACTTGAAAAGGGGACGTTTCAGGTTTAAAAAGACTTTTAGCCAAACCCAGGAGAAAAGAGAGTGAATCTGTTAACACCAGCAAATCCAAGTTTTATTCATGGTGGAGGTTTTAAAACATGGAACTTTCCCACTAAAACTGAAGCTCAACTTCCCTCCACTAACTCTTTCCATAAGGCCCTTGGCAATTATTAGTATTAATAAGAAAATTCCTGTAGCTTGAATAAAACTAAATGGACACAGCACTTTTTCTTTCTTACTTCAAGTACTTCCATAAGTAGTGCAATACAGACACTTAGACTCAAATCTAAGTGTTGATTTGAGTGGGTGGCTTTAAAAACAAATACACACTTCAAATTTTTTAGAATACATAAATTCTATTAGACTATAGAGGCAAATGGAATAGAGTTAGCGAATATAGAGGAAAATGAAATAGAGTTAGCCCAAACAATTTTTGAGTGCCTGGGTGGCGCAAACAGTTCATGCGCTCAGCTGTTAACCAAAAGGTTAGAGGCTCAAGTCCACCCAGAGGGGCCTTGGAAGAAAGGTCTGGGGATCTACTTCCTACAAATCAGCCACTGAAAACCTTGTAAGCACAGTTCTACTCTGATACAACTCATTAAGCTGTGGCGAATCGACTCGACAACAACTGGGAGCTGGTAAATTGAGTTTTTGGATTTAAATAGTATTGTGTTTATATATGTGGAAAACAACTTTTATTTTTATGTGGGAGTATAAAATCAGGTTAGCATTTTTTTTCATTGCTTTTAAATCCCCACCCTTAAAACTTAAAACCTTTTATGACCTATATTTACCTGAGTACTACATACACATAACTGATTGTTTCAATGTAAAGTAGAACAAAGATCATTATTTCCAATGTTGTGTTAAGTTTCAAATGACACAAGAGCTGGGGTTAAAAATTTTCTCATTATGATTTTTTACGGCTTAGCACAAAATTTTGAAATATAACAAATGGATATTTTAAAGTTATGATACATTCTAAATATTTTAACAATAAGAAATAAAGGTGACTTATTTAAGAACGGCTTTAAAAAAATTGTCTCTCTAGAATCCTTCTAGAATGACCATTATTTCTGTACAGCATTTTCTTTATACAATACTTTTTTGCTCTGAAATAGTAATAACCTCACTCCTAACCCCAGTGCATATAAACCTTGTATTAGTCTAAGGGGCCCAAAGAGCAAAAAGAATTATGCCTTTCACTATTTAATCACTCAATTTGATTTTCTTTATAAATAGCCTGAGGCTGGGTCTGTAATATTATATATCTCTTAATTCCACTTTGAAGGTAAGTGCAAACATTTACCACTCCACCTCAGTTCATGAATACAATCCATATTCTTTCTGTGACTCAGACATAAAGCCCTATTGATTATGTTTAAGTGGCCACTTACAAGATTGCCTTATGCAATTGCTTGTTGAATTAATTGAATTCTCTAGCCTTCATGCAGAGACAAAAGCTACAGACAGACTTCATCACAACCCTCCCTTTGCTTAAAAAGTTTCACTGGTTTCCCATGATGGAGAATGATGCTCCAAATCCCTCTGGAGGCCAACAAGGCCCTGGGAGAACTGGCTCCTTTCATCTATCCAGCTGTACCTCATGATATGCTCGTCTTTGCTTTTTCTGGTACTAACCACCATCACAGCCACAACATCAATAAATAATATCAATACAGGGCCTAAGCATTTTATATAAAGCACTTCATCTAATTCTCACAACAACCCTATAAGGGAGGTACTGGGTGGTGCAAATGGTTAATGTGCTCAACTGCTAACCAAAGGCTGGGGGTTCCAGTCCATCCAGAGGTGCCTCGGAAGACAGGCTTGGCAGATCTGAAAAGTCACAGCCATTGAAAACCCTATGGTGCACAGCTCTACTCTGACCTACCTGGGTCGCCATGAGTTGGAAGTGATTTGATGGCAACTGGTTTATTATTTTCCCCACGTTTCAGAAGAGGATAAATGATTTGACCAAGATCATCCAGCTAGTAAGCGTCACAGCCAGGATTCAAACAAGCAGACAGCCCCAGCCGGGTCTGTTCTGTGTCCTGACCCTTATTCAGGGACTGGGTCTGGAACAAAGCAAGGCCTCAATAAACCTCTGTTAAATGACTCAACAACTGAGTTCTACGATTAGCCAAGAAGTCCAAACAGTCAATCCCATCTCCTTAATTTTCCAATATATGTAACTGAATTATGGGCTTCAAATAAGGACCGAGATAGATAATGTGGAAGTCTGGATCTGTAAACTCAAATGTACTTCACAATTATATTTATGCTTTCTTCAATGAATATTTTTGAGCACTTACAATATGCCAGGCACCCAGGCTACAACGAGATACTGCCCTATCTTCAAAAAGCTTAAGGCTTAGTGTAGGATACAGACCAAGGAACACACCATTAATTTCTACCGGGGTGTGACTGCTGGGTGCTACTAAGCAACAGGAAGATAGGGGGAGGGTTCAAGACAATGGCTGAATGCTTTGGAAATAAAGTCAGTTTATTCACCATGTATGCATTATGCTTTAACCTTTTGTGGGCTGGCCTGCGAACAGCCTCGGCTGAGGAACAACTCAGAGTGTTTGCTAAATGGATGAAAAAAGGGACAAAGCAAGGAAGTAAGTTAACTGTAATTGGTCACATTGTATGAGAAAATGCATTTCAAAATCTAAATAACTTGCAAGCTCGAGCTGTTGGGTCTCTCTGTACAATAGAGAGGAGCTCTCCAGTTTGCCACCCCCCCTACAATATATGCTTCCCTTAAAATGGAAAAAAGATCAATAATCAAAATAGCAAACAGAACTCCAGTTTTACTATCACCCATTTACACACTACCCTCTTGTCCTTTCTGCAAATGCTCCATTGTTAAACATGTTCATGGTTGTCAGTTTAAGTTTGTTTAGGAGTTACAGAGGCATGGGTCTATCCTTATGTTACCTGTCATGCGCAGTTCATGGAACACTTGAGTTATTAAAATTTGGAGGTTTCTGGTGGGAGTCATCTTGTTTTTATAAAACCAGCAAATGAAAATTTTAGGTTTCATGACTGTTTTATGTAACTGTGCAAAGTTTTTTTTTTCTCTCTCTATATAAATAGGCCCCTCAAACACACACTAAGATACTCATTCCAGAATCATCACAATTTTTTCAATCAAAAAATGAACAGCTTTGACATTTTGAAATAAGCAACTGTAGCTTTCAGAATTTGATTAGACTATTCTAATAGCAGCCTGGAGTCATTAAAATTGGCTTTTAGAGAGGCACTTCACATGCTTAGTAATTGGCATATTGTAGTGGTGACAGCCTCAAAACCAGGCTTCCAAGTAAGATAGTGTCCCTAAAGACTGGATAAAGGCATGTCACACACGACACATATTAGAAATGTGTTTCAATATTGCTTAAGCATACAGACTCTACATCTTCACACTAAAATAATGTTATTTTGCTTAAAGAAAACATAGCCCCCAATCCATCTTAGATTAGTGTATATATATTCTTATGTAAAAATGTAAAAGACATTTTGCGAAATACTTATGTCTCCTTAATTCAAAATTTACACAAACAAAAAGCATTTCAGAATTCTTCTCCTTGTCCATTATTGCCACTAAGGGTGAAAAAGGGTAGGAGCAACCAATAATTGGTTAATGGTTTACTAGAGAAATGCCAAGTTAATTAAAACAAAAAAGGCACAATGTTTCCTAAGATTTACTGCCATTTTATTGAAGAGCAAACTTTAAAATTCCATATGTGGAACTGCCTTAGGAAAATTCCAATGCTGTTGTGGAAAATGCAGTGAAGGTCTCCAACAGGATGCTGCTTGTCTGGATCCTGCAGCCAGCTTCACCCTGGGCCACAGATGCCAGCTGTGAATGGGCGCTGGACCACAGGCTGGCTTGAATGCACACTGCTAAAAAGAAACACTTTATTTTAAAAGTCTTCTTCCAGAAAGTAAGAAAGTGATATTTCTTGGCTTTTATGACCTTATTATCTTTTAAAATGGAACCCTGATGGCACAGTGGTTAAGTGCTCAGCTGCTAACCGGAAGATTGGTGGTTCAAACCCACTCACAGGCTCCATGGGAGAAAGATGTGGCAGTCTGCTTCCGTAAAGATTACAGCCTTGGAAACCCTATGGAGGCAGTTCTACCCTGTCCTATAGGGTCTCCATGAGTTGATTCGACTAGACAGCAATTTGTTTTTTTTTTAACCTTTTAAAGAACCTCATTTTCCCACAGAGGAGTTAGAGCTGACATATATGGTAGTAGTGGTTATTAGCTGCCTTCCAGTTGGCCTCCAGCTCATGGTGATCCCAGGCACAACAGAATGAAATGCTGCTCAGTCCTGCATCATCCCCATGATTGCTTAAGGACAGAACCACCGTGATCCACAGGGGTTTAACTGGCTGATTTTTGGAAGTGGATAATTCAGGCCTTTTTTCCTACTCGGTCTTAGTCTGGAAGCTCCACTGCAACCTGTTCAGCATCATAGCAACACACAAACCACCACCGACAGACAGTTGGTGGCTATGCATGAGTTGTACTGGCAGGAAGGTGAACCTGGGTCTCCCACATGGAAGACGAGAATTCTACCGCTGAACCACCCATGCCTGAACATACATGGTTGATATGGTGTGAACCTTAGCCAAGGGAGGCTACACCCAGAAAGCAGAAGACATTGTAAAAAGGGCAAGTATATTCAATTAGTTAATTTTGGTCAGTCAGTTAGCCTGTCAATAGGCAGGAGATTTAAAAAACAAAACAAAACAAACAAACTGACATTTAACCAGGTGTACTGAGTTGCATGATTCATTGTATACATTTTTCATCTGCAAGAAGTCCTAGCTCTAAGGCTGCAGTTCAGAGTGGAATTTCTATAGAAAATTAAGAGACTGAGAGCACTAAAGACTTTGAACAAGGAGCACTTCTACTTTGAAATAGAAAATCAAAGGGCAATGAATTCAGGCCTCTGTGAGGTACTAGACGTGCATTAAAACTCGTACAAGTAAATCACTTTTTATTCCCTGTCATTGCCATCACATCTCATTTCAAATGCTTCCCAGTGGTTTTTAGAATATAACATGAACCTACATATTCCATTTGAGCTGTCAAAGATCTTAGAATTTGAAGCTTTATTTTGATGTCAAAATACTTTAATGTACCTTCCTAATTAAAATATGCCAAAATAAAACCTATTCAAATCTTTCCATGCTAAGGAAGATGCTCTGGTCTCTCCTTCCTTAGATACAGGCAACAATTTTATTCATGTTCCCTAAACATTATTTCACAGACTTAATGTGCTAATCATTATTCCTATATGTTTATAAAAGAAATAAACAGGAACTAGCTCTTCAAACTTAAGGTGGAGAATTAAATTTTTAGACACCATAGATAAAATGGGAAATCTTTCAGATACACTTAGTATTTGAAGTTAGTATTCAAACTTATTTACACCCTTTCTAATGTCTGGAACTATTCGTTAGGTATATGAAAATGACGTCAGAGAAAGAGAGCAAGAGAGAGAGATTATGTGATCCTAATTTCCAGTAAAGGCAAACAAATTTTTTATTTCAGTATTTTATACTAGCCCAGGCAGTTATTTAGCTACCTTGGTCCTTTGCCATGGCTGAAGCCAGCATCCCTGACCCTGGATAGGCCACCACTGGGCCACCATACAGGGCCACCACTGTTCACAAAACAAGTTTGGCAAAAATGGATATACAGCTACACAAATCACCTCTGATTTTGGAAAAAAACATCCCCTTAATCTTAGTAAGTCCAAAGTACCACCTTCATGCAAGAAATACAATGCACTATTGGGAGTTCTGATAACTAGCAATAATATTGCTAACTTTCGTTAATAATATCAAAATTATTAATGGAGTCCTATTCTCAAAAAGAACAAAAAATGTCCTACAGGATTTGCGATGTCTGAAATGCTATAAATCTCTGAAGACAGGTTATATCCTTCCCCACTTCCCCAAGGCATTTGTCACATTGCCAGACAAGATCAGAATGCAATAAGCCTCAGAAACTTTTTGAAGACATTAGAAAGATCATGTTAGGGAAGTGGCTTAAGGGTTATACTTTATCAAACCAACATCCTTCAATGCCTACCACTAATAAGAAACTGTCATCTGTTATAACAAGATGAGGAAAACTGAGCCTACAATGGGACTATATATTCAGTAATAACCTTTATTCTGTCTTCCTTTTGTGTGTATGTTGTGAGAGGGACCCATTTAAAAAAACAAAAGTATCAAGCAGACTTAGGTATTTTTCACTAAGAAAGCCCTTTCCAACCACTCCCAGTCACACTTCTCTGACCTTCTTTGTTCTACCAACATTTCCTATTACTCCACCCAAGTTTTTCACCTGAATACTATTTTTTTTTCTATTCTAGTCAACCAACAAATTTTGTAACACTCAGTCGTACAATAGCTTACTGATGACATCTTTCTTCTTCTGTGGATATGTGTTTTCAAATACTTTATTTACCGTAGAAGGTCAACTGTATTCTACTCAAGAATTAAGTAATTTGGTTTAAACTTAGAGGTCATATTTTTAGAAGCTCCAAAACAATTTTCAATTGCAGGCTTATACGTATGCTACGAATTCTCACTAGAGACTTCTCAGAGTGTAAAATGAACTTTATCTTATTTTTCATTCTAGATGTCTTTTTTTTAACGATAATGACTCAATGTCTATGTACAGTAATTATGAAAAGTCATCTTTAAGAATGGTCAAGATAATACTGTTAATTCAAAACTACTCAGGAAGTTTGATGGTCATTAAGCTATGGTGAGATAAATTGACCCAGTGTCCAAAACAATGAGCCCAAAGAGCCTGAAGGTGGCGCAGGACTGGGCAATGAATGTTTAGCTCTGTTACACCTAAGGTTGCTATGGGTCCAAATTGACGAGGGCAATTAAAGACAACAAAAAAGCTACCACCTTATGGATGCTCTGAGGCAAACAGGTGAAAATGTAACGTCTCACCCATTTTTCCAATCAATCAAAAGGCAAAGATAGCTTATCTCCTTTATTGTATTAGAAAATTTAAGTATATATGCTAACATGGTAATATGACAAAGGGAAAGATTAGGGGGGAAAAGGAAATCTCGCCAGAGATTGCATAAAAGACAGTGAAATTCAATTTTAGGATGTAAATGATGTTGATAATGTTTTTTTTAAAAGTCAAACTCAAAATAAATTATTTACATATTAAAACTAAAAGAGGTTGAGAAAAGTTGCTAATGTACTTGAAATGAGCTGATAAAGCACTAACTACTGTGAACTCTGAAATAGAGCTCCTCTGGAAGATGTTTTAAAAACAAATGAAAAAGTTAGACTAGTAGTGAAAGAAATGAGAAATGACTAAATGAATGAATGTAAGAAAAACCCAGGATGCAAAGATTCAATAACAACACACACGAACAAAAGCAATTCAAAGGACCTACAGGCAGATACACAAAGATAAAATTTAAATATCAACTTTATAATGTGTGGAAGAGATGTAAACATTCCCCTTTTATGAAAAGCAGCTTCAACACCCTAAACCACAGAAGGAAAAAAAAAAAAAGAGAGAAAATGTTTATATAAAAGTGGAAGAAACTTTACTGCTAAGATAGCTTGATGGAGATTGCTGCACAGAAACATAGGATCACTGATGGAGACATAGCTCGCATTCACACTTCACCTGATTTAATTAAAATTTTAATATTTTTATCAGGAGAATTTCACAATTCTGAAAGATAAAGAACTAAGTTTCTATCACAAATTGAAACTTACCTTTGGCAAGCAGAGTTCAAGTAAGATGAGTAAGAACGTTGATTTCTTCATTCTCCAATATACAAATAATGGAGTTTCTAAAAGACTTTTTTTTTTTTTTTGGCATTTATTTAAAAGACTTAACTACAGAGAAAGAAAAACCCTGATCAATTGTTTGATAATTAAATAGAATATAGATAGGGAAAGCATATAATCTATCATGCAAACCAGGACACTTTCAGCGTGCAAGGAGTGGAATTAACAACTATGTTGGGACAATGAGCAGAAACCAGAAGGATTAATGTCCTCTGCTGCTAACCAAAAGGTGGGTGGTTTGAGTCCACCCACAGGTGCCTGGGAAGAAAGGCCTGGCAACGTAGTTCTGACAACTCAACCACTGAAAACCCTGTGAAGCACAGTTCTACTCTGACACACACGGGGTCACCATGAGTTGTTGTTGACTCAATGTCAACTGGTTTAGTTATGGTCACCCTAAATATGAAGCAATCTTTAAAGTGAAACAATGTCAAGAAATTTTGATTCATTATGCTATCTTTCTCCCCAATATGAAAAATCTCTCTTTCCAAAGCACTGATAAAATTGTTCTTGTGACCATATTTTACAATCTAGGAATACCGGCATTTCCCAAACCCCACTGAAATAGCCAAAGAAATATCTTTGGATGACTTACTTGTAAGAGGATTTATTTACTTATTTATGTTAAGGCCAATCTCAGCATCATTTGGATTCCAAAGTCCTAGTGGAATGTAAGCAAAAGCAAAAGGATAGGTTTACTGTAATGTATCCAGATGTAGAGTATAATGTCACTGGTAATAAAGAACAATAATTCAATTACTGCCAAGGAGCTTAACCTGCATTTAACTTGCATTTATTTAAATACATTTTATTTCGGGCAAGAACACAAGCACTAGCAAATTGAAAAATAAAAATTCCTAAAAAAAGTTTACATAGATATCCACATGTTTAAAAATACATTCATAAATATCTGAGTTGGCATAGTCAAGGATAAATACAAATATTAATACCTACTTGTCACTTATCAACTATCTCATCTGAATTTTGCTTTTACAACAATAGTAAAAAATCTATTATCTGACCATTTTGCACATTAACGAGGAGGACAGGCATGGCGGCCATGGCTGGAGAGCATCCCCTCCCTCCAGGAGGGTCTCCACGCAGCCTCCGGGAAGCTGCCCTGAGCCCTCCGCTTCCTCCTGCCAACCCCGGGCGCTGGTTTCAGCTGCTAAGCAGGGCCGGTTTCCTCCGTGGCCACAGCCTCCAGGCTGACGCGCAGACAGCTCCAAGCCAGCGGGAAACTGTTGTAGGTTCCTGGCTCCTATGCCACCAGAGGCCCTAAAGCTCAAAACTGCTGTGGGGTGGGGAGGGAGGAAAGAATGAGGCACTGGAGAGGGTGTTGGGAACACATGCATGTGAGTTTAATGACATCCCAAAGTGAGCCGCATTGGGCCTGAAGCCTCTGCCTTGGTGGGGCCGCGTGGGTGACCAGGCCCCCCGCACCCTCACAGGAAGCCCTGAGCCTTGGTGACTGGCCAGGCCCCAAGGGCAGAGCAGGCTCCGGGATCATGGAGCCCTGAAGGCGGCTCCGCAAGGGAAGCTCTGACCCAGCACAGGAGGAAGGTGAAGTGGTGAAGCCTCCAACCCTCCAGTCACACAGGCCAGCTTTACCAGCTTTGTCTCCTCCAAGTCTCCGCAGAGGAATAATCCATAAATGGACTCGTCACAGTGATGAGCAAGCACATCAGTAAATCTTAGCTGTTATTATTTCTATGATATTTTCTAAATTAAAAAAAAAAAATCAGACAAATGGATGGTCTGAAAACAAAATTAAAAAAATCCTCCATTTTCCCATAATGCCGATTTTCACATAAAGACCTGGTCTTTGGAACCTAACCATGTTGATAAGTGAGGAGTGGGTGTATATTAATTGGGATGCCCAGATTTCCTGAAATCTAAGCTGCCTGTAGAAATCACCAGAATTCTGGGAATAGTGGCTCTTTTTGTGCTGAGGGAACATTCAATCAGCAGAGCAGGGCTGTGGATGATGCCTGAAAGGAGAAGAGGAAGAAGCTGAGCAGCCATCATCTCTGAAAATTTCAAACAGGGGGTTCTTTCCAACTCTTGCCAGTCAGGGAAGTTGGACAGATTGCGGGGGGGGGAGCGGGGGTAGTGGAAGGAAGGAAAAAGTCTGGGGCCACAGTAAGAACAAAGACACTTAACAAGTATTTCTGTCTAGAAGAGGCTCTGTTTTTGGGGAAAATGGAGTAGAGAAAGGGAAAGAAAGCAACTGTTCCACCTCTCACCCACCCTCAATCCAAAAACGGTACTTTTTCAAAGGCCATTAATACAATGAACTGGCATTAAATAAAAGAGCATGGAATATATAATAGAATCCTTGGTGGACACACGGAAAAGGTAAACACAAGGAGGAGCCTTTTTTATGGGGTCACTCCCACAACAAACAAACATCACGTCCTCCTCAGTGGTAAAGCCTGGCCGATTCTGCCATTTTATGCATTTGGTTAGTGTATGTGTTTACATCTGATGTCTTCCTAATTTCTTTTCGGTGCCCAGTTTCCTTATTTTTTCTTTTTAAATCAGTGCTTAACCTCAGGATCCTAGAGGCTTGTAAGGAGAGGGTGCTGGAGAAGAAGTGGGCCATCAAGGGAAGCTGAAGAAAGGACAAAACTATGCTCTGGAAAGCTAAGGCAGCTTTTTCTGTACCTGGCAGAGAAAAGTTATGAAAAATATGGAGGGGACTCTAATCTAGCCTGTGTTCCTTGATGGTTGAAGGTAAAGGAGAGACAGAAGGGAGATGAGTGAAGGGATGGGTGGGGGCAAGGCCACAGACAGCTAACGGGGGAACCACATTTGGAACAAAGGAGTGGTGTAGTCAGATTTTCATTTTAGGTAGCTCATTCTGTAGTGTGGACGGGACAAGAATGGGAACCAGAAGCCTGGTTGGTGGACTAGTGAACTTATATAAAAGACAGATCTTTGGAGAGAAGGAGATGGCTGGTTCCATAAATGTTCAGAAGGTAAATTAGATGGGACTTAAAGAGGAGTTGATGATAACATGCAGCTTTCTAGTTTGGATAACTAGGTGGTTTTTGAAGCTATTAACCTGGAAGGATATAGATGGTGGAGACGGTTTGAGGACAGCTGATGGAAAACCAAGTGGTCTGGAGGAGGAGGTGGTTGGTGTCTCAGTACGGGGACACCAAGTGTTTATTTCAAGCAAATTGGCACAGAGGACTGGACTTGCATAAGAAGAACTGAATTCTAGACTAGCTACTAACATTTAGTACTATATAACATTTAGTACTATATGATTCCTTCAACCATTTGGAATCTGCTTCTTCATTTATAAAATGGGACAACAGACACAGGTTTGTTATAAGGATTAAATGAGAATGTGTGTAAAAACATTCTGTTAACTCTGAAGCTTTGAGTTTCTCTCCCCCTCTCTCCCTCCCATTCTTCCTTCCTTCCTATTCTTCAACCATTGTATGCTATTTTGAGCCAGGCACTGGAGATAAGAAGTGGATACAGAACTCTCACTGGGCTGATACAGTCACCAGGGTCTGGTGTCCCATGCTTGGTCTTTTCACCTGTGAAACATCTGTTTACTCATTAATCAAAAAATTTTTGAGCTCCAATTATATGCTTGGTTCTAAATATAGAAACACAAGATATAATTGTTTTCCTCAAGGACCTCAAAGTTCAGTGTGCAGAAGATAAAATATAAAGAGATGAACTGTAATACTGTATTGAGCACTATAATGAAGCTATGAGGCTGAATGATTTTGATGAATCTGCATGCCATTCTAACCATTCTACCCTAATTTCCATATGATGGGCAAAAAATTTGTTATTACTATTTTTTTGTTATTACTATTTTTAATAATTATTCACAATTAAATCAAACTGACTCCATGGGGGATCAACACACCTTAACAAACTGTCCAGCAGACTTAGTACTTGCACCCTTCTCTAAAGCCTTTCATATCAACTATACAGAAGTTGTCAATCAAATATTCTATCACATACTAAAAATTCTTTGATGAACACAATCAACTGATCAACAGATAATTTTTGAGTACACACTCTGTGCCAGGCATTCGATTAAGGCCAGGATGCATTTTTTAATAATCTCCAATGCCCCCCAAAAGTCTATAATGTACTCTTCTGAATGGAATTGCACTTTGTAAGCTTTCTTTATAAAGTGACCAGGGTACCATCTGGTATAGAGTTTTTCAGTCTTCATAGATGATTGTTCCTGGGTTATTTCCCAAATGGAATTAAGCTTTGGCATGATGTTGTTATTGTATTTTAATAATAACTTTGTGAGAAGATTTTTTTTTTCATAATCTAATTTTTTTTCTTCAAATCACACTTTTCTTCACCTTTTAGTGGAGTGCTAATTCTCAAATGATATCAATGTCCAAAACTGAAGGTAAGAAGTATAAGGGTTATCATCTTTAGATATGTTTTAACATTAACTTTACATTTTAAAATGCTGACAGAGAATTTCGTTTTAGTCTTTAAAAACTATTTTTAAAGGGATATGTATTTCTCTTTCAACATACACACACAGAGATAGGAACAGTACATAGAGAAACTGATTATAACCCCTACAAACCTTCATCTCCAACTTTGCGACCTAATATCTATAGTTTCTGATAATATGTGATTTATACATCTTTGGTGTTTAATAAAAATGATAAACATGGATGGAATCTGCTCTAATAAGTACCCACCTGGAGTTGAAATTAAAGAAAAGAAATTAAACATATAAATCATTCATGAAATCTGTATAGAGTTTGCTAATATGCATAGCATCATTTTCTCTATACTGTGAAAATGGGGTACACTTTTTGCATTATTTTAAATGACAAATATCCCACAGTGTAAATATAAACTGTGCTATATGAATGAGCACACAAAGGAAGGTGGCAAATACAGCTGACTGAAAAAACAAAACGACAGTAAGTAGTATTTTCAAGAAGCTCACCACAGATCAGGATAGCAATTCTACTCTTATAATGTAGAAGAATATATTTTTTGGTAGGAAATTTAGAACACAAATAAGCAGAAAGGAAAAATCCATAATCCCATCTCCCAGAGATCAACACAAACATAAATACACAAACACACGAGTACCTACTATTCTCCCCCAAAGTGATCACATCCCACTTACCATTTCATAGTCTGCTTTTTTTCACTTAAACATACCCTGAATAACTTCTATTTTACACCTACGTCTTTATTTTTAACAGCTGCCTAATTTTCCACCTTATGGGCATACCATAATTTTTTCTAGTTTTTAAAGACTAAAAAGAAACTCTGTCAAAATTTTAAAATGTGAAATTAAAAGAGGTATTAACTTCGGCAATTAATCTGGCAACGGGCCTTTAAAGTATATGTGGAATTGTTTTCAATTTCAGAAACAAAATTCTATAATGTGACATAAAATTTCATAATGCCCTCAGATGTGCATTTTTTATGAAGCAGAGTTCAAGTTCAAGTTCTTTTGGAATAGAAGTGATTGCTCTTAGATAATGCATTTTTCGTTTTGTTCTGTTTTCAAGACAGAGGAAGGTCATTTGAAGTTTGTTTAAGACTGCCACCTAGTGCCTTCTTTCCTCTTGTTGGATGCAGGAGGCTTTCTGTGAGCAAGCCAGTCTGAGGCTATTCTATGTTTAACTTTCTGGACTTGTTAACTCAGTCAGGCTTTAGATAACAGTAACCTTCTTCAGCGTATACGTCGTTCTCATCGTACCAGCTGTGATGATTGAGGACGTTTGATTATACTGTTGAGCAGTCTCAGAGATAAAGTGAAGCAGAGACTTGAAGTAAAGTAAAAAGCAGTCATTTATCATCCTTTATGACCTATGCAGTTAAATATGACCCTCAAAACAAGACAAATTAACTCTTTTGTGGTGCCCTAATCCTGGAACAGATGGATCGATAATGGGAACATATCACTCCAGCAAGCTTCATGTTTAAGATGAGCAGTGTGGTATTGGAAATTCTGTTCAGGGTGGTAGAGCTGAAAGATTATGTCATCAGCTAAACAGCACATATTCTGTAGTCAGAGATCCACAGAGGGCACCTGCTGTAGATTAGATAGTCAACTGTGTGATCCAAGGCATTCTTTTGTGAATCAATGTGAATCGATGTCCCAGTGTGGTGCTGGGTGGCACTGTGCTAATGGACAAGCAAACCTGCGAGGGAGGGAGGCACGTCAAAATAGACTTCAGCCCTATGAGCTCATTATCCAATTCCAATTGGAATAGAGCCAAGACACCTGGGTGGTTATGTCCACCTACCTGAATTCCCCTTGAAGTTTCAATTGGATACAGTTCCCTTCCTTGAGTCATAGATTATTTAAGTTTTACTGTGCACTGTTAAACAATTGTCATATTCCACGCTTAAGTGGCTGCCTTCCAAATGAGTATGAAGTGATTTTGTGATAAAATTCATAGGAGTCCCAAAGTATGAAAGTAGCTGTACTGGTTTTAGATAACATTCCATCTGGCAGTTCAACTGATCGAGACATTTATTTGACTTCAACAGCTCACAGAATTATCATCAGGCAATTCTGAATGGCACTCATATTTCTGTTTATAGAAAACACCTAGTTTATTCATAAGCAAGTCCTTTAAGAAAGTTCCTTCATATTTATTTCAATGTATTTCCAAATCCAGATGTGCATCTTAAGTAACAAATTCCATTTTTAGTATGTTTTTGAAAATTACTGTCTAAACTTTAAATTACATAATCAAAATAAGGAAGTCTTATTTTAAAGCAATTATTTTGGTATATTTGGAGATTATTTTCACAATAAGTCAATTTAACACACAATAGTTTGTATGAATTTCACCTTGACCCCAAAAGTTGTTGTAGCAAATACAAAATCTTTAATTTTCTAGGCTTTATCACATAAATCCTCTCAAATTCCTCATCAAATTCTGCCTTCATCTGGCCACTAAGAAGTGTAATAAAATGTAGCCTATTCAAACTGTGAAAGGTGGAGAACATAAGGAAGAGGTAACATTTTGCACTTGTTAATATCATACAAGAGAAAATACAAATATTTTGGGATTTTTTTTCTATTATAGATTGGGTATGAGTTTCAGAGTAAAAAAAAAGACAGGTAAAGGGTCTTATGAAGAGATATTTTAGGAATAGAATTACAGGGTATTTTCTTTTCTAAGAGAATTTTCTTAAAAAATAGGAAAAAGAAAAGGTCTGTGTAGCTTATATACCTGGTTAAAAACAAAATCCCCAAAACCAGCCTACCAGGAGGGTGAAACCAACCAGCACAAGTCCAGGCTGTACCTAAAGCTGGTGTGGGAACCCAGGGCCCTGGAGTCCCAGGCCTTGTGCATGGAAACAAGCTGGGATACTGACAGCTTTCAGATCCAGTTTGTGAGGTGGGAGCTTGCACTTGTCTTGATAGTGCAAGAGTAAGAACACAGAACAGGAATTCGGGAAACCTCGGTCTTTGGGTACTGGTGGTGACAATTCCACAGCCTCCCAAAAGCCGCTTGCCCTCACTGAGCATCAGCACGCTCGCTTTTTAATAAGAGGCCAATCATCTTTGCATTCTCATTTCTGGGGCACAGGTATGGTCCGTCCCCCAGTCCACTATACAGTAAAATCCAGAAGGATGGAGGTCATCGGTTGTAGATTTAGGTCTCTCTCTTTCCTTCTACCCACCACTCCCTTTCTTATGATGTATATAATGAGTCCATACAATGTTATTTAATAAGCATTTGCTGAATGAATAAAGGAATAAATGAATAACATAACTTTTAAGTGCAAATTATTTGGGTAGATTTCACATTACAAACCAAAACCCATTGCCATCAAGTTGATTCCTACTCATAGCGACCCTATAGGACAGAGTAGAACTGCCCCATAGGGTTTCTAAGAACAGCTAGTGAATTCAAACTACCAAACTTTTGGTCATCAGCCAAGCTCTTAACCACTGTACCACCAGGACTCCTTCACATTACAATTAACCTTAACTATGTATAAGCATTTTCAAATAAAAAAAAAAATTATCTATGTCCTAATGATCTTCATCTATACTTTGGAACATTTAAACATAGAAATTCTGTTTAAAACATATCATTAATAGACCTGCTTATAGTACACATTTTGGAAAAATTGAGGAAGGGACAAAGTATAAAATCATACTCATTCCTCATCTAAGCACCAAGAAAAGCACTAATAACATTTTGGAAACACAACGTGCATAGAATTAGCAGGCCACCCAGGCAGGGCATCAAACCCAGAGCACCTTGGGTTTCCATAGATATAGAATTCTTAGTTTCTTATATGCTTAGAAAAAGATATTTTATCAGCTAATCCAGGGAGTCCCTTAGGCACTGGAGGATTGTTTCACCTTAAACAAACTTAATGGCTTCTGATTGCTAATCAGAATGTACTTACTTACACTGAGAAATATAATGGCCAAATAAATACAAATGCTGTGCTGAACATATGAGAGCAATGTCTGAAGGCTGTTTTAAATGATCAGAGCATAATAACAGAATTCCTTTAATGGGCATTGGCATCAAGCCAGGACCGCTATACGATGTACCTACTAACAAGACCAAAAGACAAGGATAAGCCCAAAGGAGGTACTTCTCCCCTGGGTTTCTTTAGAGACACACTCACAAGTTCCTACTCATTTTCCTCTTGCTAGACTCTGTTTATTCATTTTCCTCTTTATAGACTCTCTTAGCCCCCCTGCAATCAATTCTGATTATACTATCAGTTCTCTTTACTCATAGGAGTTAAGTCGTTGGCTTCTAGAAACAGACAGCAAACATTGCTCCCATAGATTGGGAGACTAAAGTATTTTATCCTAAAAAGCAAGGAATGCAAAGCAAAGACAATAATTCTTTAAAATTATCACGTGTAGTGATAGATGCATAATCATGGGAGATTCTCAGACATACCTGAGGGAGTGATAATATTCTCTAAATTTAGGACTGAGGAGAAAATGTATTATTACATCTCTTTTAGCATTCTAGGAGTCCCTGGGTGATGCAAACAGTAAGTGATTGGTTACTAACTGAAAGGTTGGAGGTTTGAACCCACTCAGAGGTGCTTCAGAAGAAAGTCCTGGTGATCTGCTTCCAAAAGATCACAGTCATTGAACACCCCATGGAGTGCAGGCCTACTCTGAAACACATGGGGTCGCCATGAGTTGGAATTGACTCTACGGCATCTGTTTTTGTTTTGTTTTGCTTTTGGTTTTCAGCTTTTCTACAGAGTTCTTCTATCTGTGGTTTTCAAGCTATGTTCAAGGACACAGCAGGTTGGGCTGACCTGGGGAGAAAAAAAGGGAGCTGAGAGGGAGAAGCTACAACCATGAGCTTGGTGTTGCCAGAGAAAATACAGTTAAATTTGAATTTCAGACAATAATTTTTTTAGGGACATGCAACATTTGGGACATACTTACGTTAAAAATTTATTCACTGATTATCTGAAATTCAAGTTTCACTGGCCTTTATTTATTTTTTTTGCTAACTCTAGCGACCATATAAGGAACCCCCTTCCTGTCTTCCACCCAGAGAAACTTTATTTTATATGATGGTGTTACAGATAATCTTGTGTTTAAGAAGTGTTCAGCTATCAAAAAAGTCTGCAAACCACTTTGGTAGATGAATTCAGGCAACACTGTTAACCCCACTATCTGTGGACTTCCCATCAATAAAGTGAAGTGCATCTGGTTCTTGTGAAAATTAATTAAAGCTTACAAAGCCCTTTGAAATTGGCATGTTCAGTCACATACGTTACAAAGTATTTATCACACACCGGGCTGCCTGAAAACAGGCTGACTGCTCAGTGAACAACTAGATGGCAAAAATTCTACAAGATGTTAAGTCACAATTTTAATATCAATACATTGAGGAGCCACATTTTGAATCACAGTAGAACCTCACCGTCTAAGAAGTGAGCGTTATCTTTGAAAAACAAGCAAATAAATAAGGATGATCTGCTTTTAAAAGTACAGTATTTTATATTGCTGTAGATTGTTGTTAGTTGAATCATCATTTTTTTTTTAACAGCAGTTCAAGAAATAACAGTCAGGAAATGAAGAAAATAGTTCATCTCCTATGAGTTTATTGTTTGTTATTTCTGCTTCGTAAGGTTTTTAAGCTTAGAAAAAGTTCTTATGAAAACAAAACAGAGATAACCAACCCAATAAAGCACATCTGGAGGCCACTTAGTGACATTCAGGCTTCTTTTTTTCAACTATTTAGCTTTCATGGAAAGCCCTTACAATACTAAAGCAAAGGTCATAAAAGTATGAAATTCCTTATTTTATGTTGTCTAAACACTTGTAGCTGAAACTGAAACCTGGCAGTTAAGCTGAAGAGTAAATAAATTTGGATTGTACCAATATAACAATGAAAAGTGTAAATATCTGGTAGCTTAGCCAGGTAAATGTAACCTTTATGGAGAAAAACAGAACACTCTTATTTGGAAGCTTAAACCCAACTGTGGAGAAGACACAATCACAATTAAATTTGTCAACATTCATATCTTATTTCTGATTGAAACTGAGGTTTCATAAAGGTGGCAAGAAGCCCATGACCCCAGAGCATAGTTAATCTTTTAGCCAGATATAAAGACCTGCAATTCACTGAGCTTTGTGCGCGCGTCACATTTCCTGCCTTTGCACATACTTTTCCTTCTGCCTAGAATGCCTCACTCCCATGGCTTGGCCAATTCAGCTGTTAAGATCCAGCTCAAGCATCTCCTCCTCTCTGAACCTTTGTGAATAACCTGCACAGAACAAATGACTCCCACCTTTGCCTTGCTGCCACTACTATATCTTGTACATTTCTCTATTCCTGTGTTACCGCGACAGATGACAATTAAGTGCTTAAATGCCTTTCTTCCCTACAAAAACAAAGGGTTCTTTAAAAGCAGGAAACACTTTATTTAATGTTTGTATTCCCAGAGCCTAACACAGTGCCTGGCAAACCACAGACACTCAATAAAGCTGTGTCGACCTGATGCCCCTAAACTGAAAATAAAAATGGGAAAGTTCACCATTAAATGGTTAATTAACATGTATTTGTAAGTGCAATTTCTCCTTGCTTTCAGAGAAAAGGTAGCAGAGAATATGCAAAATAGATACCATCCCTTTGAAGTGAATAAATGGTGAGTAAAAGAGACAAAAGATGAAAGGTATATCCATTTAAGAAGCCAGAACAACAAAAACCACGGTAACCTGTTCCTAAAACATCTCTGTAAAAGTGTGCCAACTGTGACCTGGAGGGGTAGCCTCCAGACCAAGGGGCATGCTGGATTCTACTTCTCTCCCACCCTCTAACAGTCTGCTGAGAAGGCCCACAAAGGTGTCATTAAGAAATGGAATGCCATCCTGCAGTACTTTCACACAGTCATTACCATCCGACAGTGTTTGATCTTTGAGTCATGGCTGAAGTGACCCAGATTCAAACTGGTGATTATTAACGTCACATCGATATAGTCCTCCCTATTGAAGATGCACCACGGCTCATGGCTGTGTTCATCTGAACAATTCTACAAACTTGATCTTCTTAGATATAATACAGATGGTATAATACTTCCCCGTGGGCTCCTTGTAACTTCTGGCTCAGTTTAATTAGAATGTCAATAAGATCCAAGGTCCTGAGATTTTACTTAAAAGTTAGTGATTTAATTAATGGTAATGCCACTAAAATGGAACACCAGGCCAGTAGGTATGGTGACATACGCCAACATGCATTATTTAAGATTAATACAGAGAGTTTCACCACTTAGTGCATATTTACACCAGTTCTTATTTGGGGGTTGAGGAAGATTAGAATACTATCACGGTTTTAAAATTTATTAGCAATGTAACTAAAATGGATGTTGAGTTATTTTTATTTTTCAGCAAGCCCTCTCTGTTGTTGTTGTCATGTACCATCAAGTCGATTCCAACTCATAGCCACCCTACAGGACAGTGTAGAACTGTCCCATATAGTTTCCTAGGCTGAAATCTTTACAGGAGATCGCCAGGTCTTTTCTCCCGCAGCGTGGTTGGTGGGTTCGAACCACTGATCTTTCTGTTAGCAGCAAAGTGCTTAACCACCGCACTACCAGGGTTCCTAAACTCTTTCTAAATTTCCCAAATTAATTCCAATTTGGTCAATGGACACACTTTTTAAACACACATAATATAGTTGTAATCACTGTGAGCATACTAGTTTGAGTTCTACTTTTTAATTTTCAACATTTCCCATGCATAAACAGTACTAACATTTGTAATTTTTAGTGTGAACATAAGTGTCCCATTTTATAACTACATCAGATTAATAATTTGTTCTTTAATATCACTGCGTTTTTTTCAGCTCATTATATAAAACTATAATATGACCTATTAAACCAGACTTTTGGTAAGAACCAAAAAAACTAAATCCAGTGCCATCGAGTCGATTTTGACTTATACCAACCCTATGGGACAGAGTAGACTGCCTCACAGAGTTTCCAAGGAGTGGCTGGTAGATTCGAACCACTGACCTTTCTGTTTGAAGCCAAGCGCTTTAATTGCTGCACTACCAGGGCTCTTTTGATAAGAGGAAGTGTACATTCTCTTAGGCCTTTAAAACACAGCTATTGTTGGAGTTGGAATCGGCCACTCTAAATAATAAAGAAACTTTAAAGTTGCACCTGGGTAATAAGAGTAATTTTTAGCTAGTAGATGATTAAATAATTCTAGTTAGGAGCTCAGGTAATGCTAATAATAATAACACCGATCCCACTTACTCTCTCAGATATTGTACTAGGTACCTAATAGAATTCTGTAAGTATTATTATTACGTTACAAAAGAGGAAACAGATTCAGAATTTACATATATTGACCACAGCCATTCAGCTTTTAAGAGAGAACGCTAGCCCGAGCCCATCAGACTCCAATGCTCTTGTGATTTCCCTTATACCAAAGCCAGACAAACCCAACGCAGTCTAGAAATTATGAATAATGGATATTACAGTTGGATGGGACAGGATGGATGGACAGGAAATCAAACTATCATATAGTTTCCAAAGCCTATACATCAGCTGATCCTGACTCATGGCGATCCCATGTGTGTCAGAGTAGAACTCTGCTCCATAGCGTTTTCAGTGGCTGATTTTTTTGGAAGTAGATCACCAGGCCTTTTTTCTGCGACAACTCTGGGGACCGGATCCTCCAGTCTTTTGGTTAGCAGTTGAGCGTGTTAACTGTTAGCACCACCCAGGAACTGACATTCTCTCTCCCCGTCTCTCTCTCTCTCTTTCTATATATATATCCCCTTGAAATTATGACCTCCAAATCCAGTATTTTAGAATCAAGGAACTTCTGAGCTTACAAAGTCATCAGAAATCAACAGTTTAGCCCTCTCATTTTACAGTAAGGAAACTGAGGCACAGACTGGTTAGGAAGTCCAGAAATTCAATGACTTATCTAAAATCACATGCTAGTTAGTAGTAGGAGAGGCTGTAATTTTCTAAAAGCATTTAATATAGAACAAATATAAATACAGCAATATTTACAAAACAATAAAACATCGAACAAGTTTAGGTACGCTACAACTGCTTGCTTGCTTTCTCTCTTCTTTTATTCTTTCTAAAAGTCTAACTGCAAACATTAATTTATTTAGGAACCAACTGCCAGACCAAAGCTCCTGACTATGGGAAGCTGAGTCCTGAACTAACAGGCAGTTTCTTCATCAGTAAACTGGGGATAACCTTGGCTGGATGTTCCCACAAGGATGCAGGGAAGATAAACGAGATAAACCTGAACGTGCTTTGTGTACTTCGGAGGTATTAGTCTTATTATAGTAAAGAACTCCAGAGTTAAAACATGATAATTTCTGGACAAATAAGTTGGCTTAGCTCCTTAATAGGAAAACTGACTCATTGCCAATTTAGCCTTGGAATCTGAGACATTAAAATAATAATTTCAAGGAACTAGGTTTCCTAGCAAGCTGGCTGAAATCACTTAGAGGATTAGCTTTTCACCCCTGGAATTTAAATCAGGGGATTTCATGAGTGAAAGACGGTCTGTCATCCTTGTATTAACATACAAGGCAACACCACAAGCTTGACTGAAAATACTGCCTCCATTTTTTTTTTTTAAGGGTACAGAGTAGCATGGATGCATTGTGAAGAGGGAAGTTACACGCTTCCATGTCAGCAAATACTCAATCTTACTTCTATTGATAATGCGGCTGTTAGCTATATGATTACATTTCATTGATCACTTTGGAGTGGAGGGAATGGGGGAGAGATATTTGATCAGACCCTTTCCTCATACTGGATCACGTTTCTCTGGTTTTATTCAGATGGGGCAGGGGGGCAGCTCATAAACTCCACTTCGGCTGGGAAAAAAAAATTCCCTTTCTGGAAATTTTAGCTCAGATAAAAAAACAGAATACTGGCTTCTACTAGTCTTTATTTTATATATAAAATTAAAATGGTCCACAGGCTCCTACCCTGTAAAATGAGGGTGGCCATTTGCTAACTTTATAGCCCTATTACAAGAATGAGATTATAAGCTTAAAGCTCTCCAACCTTCTCAGCACTACATGTTAGACTGGATGGGGGAGGGTTCCGATTTGAGGCACAGCTAGCGCCCTATATATATATATATATATTTTTTTTAATACTTAACATGAGTTTTTATTTTTTGCCCCATTCTTTTTTTTTTTTT
>NW_004444059.1:6180225-6222410 GCF_000243295.1 Trichechus manatus latirostris | reverse complement strand
TCCCGAAGAGATGAGACCAGTGGAGTATCTTAGATGGCCGCTCACAGGCTTTTAAGACCCCAGACACTACTCACCAAGGTAGAATGTAGAGCATTATGCACCCTATATTTTTACAGCCATTCATTCTACAGATATTTATCAAACCCTGGTGGCACAGTGTTTAAGTGGTTGGCTGCTAATCAAAAGGTTGACAGTTGGAATCCACCAGCCACACCCTGGAAACCCTACGGGGCAGTTCTACTCTGTCGGAGAGGGTCGCTATGAGTTGGAATAGACTTGATGGCAACCGGTTTTGGTTTAGTATGTACATTAAAACTGTGGTGTTGGTGAAGAATACTGAATATACCGTGGACTTCCAGAAGAACAAATAAATCAGACTTAGAATAAAGACAAGCAGTATGCTCCTTAGAAGCAAGGACGGCAAGACTTAGGCAGATTTACTTTGGACATGTCATCAGGAAAGACCAATCTCTAGAAAAAGGTATATCATGTTGGGTAAAGAAGAGGATCAGTGAAAATGAGGCAAACCCTCAGTGAGATGGATTGACACAAGAGCCACAACAATGGACTCAAACATACTAACATTCACGAAGGGACTGGGCAACGTTTCATTCTGTTATATATAAGCTCACCATGAGTTGGGGCCGACCAGAAGCAACTAACGATGACAACAATATGTGCTGAGTGGAGCCCCTGTATGGTACAAACAGTTAATGTACTTGGCTGCCAGCTGAAAGGTTGGCAGTTCGAGTCCACCCAGAGGTACCTCAGAAGAAAAGCCTGGCAATCTACATGTGAAAAATCAGCCATTGAAAACTCTATGGAGGACAGTTCTACTTTGACACACATGGGTTGCCACGAGTCCAAATCGACTCAATGGAACTGTTTTTTTTTAATGTGCCAAGTACCACTCTAAAAGTTGGGATAAAGAAGTAGACAAGAGAGCATACATCCATCTTCATGGAACAGACAGCTATAATAAGTAAATTATCTTTCAGACAGTGATAAGAGCTATGGAGAAAAGTGAAGCAGGGTAAGGAGGTTGGGGAGTGCTGGGTGGTGGCAGGGGTAGGGCAAGGGTGCTGCTATGTTATATAGGGTGATCAGGAAGGCCTCCCAGATAGAACGTAACTTTTGAGCAGAGACATGAAAGAAAGGAGTGAGCCATGATCCCACCTGGGAAAATGGTTGGGCGTGTCCTTCATTATAAGCTTGAAGCCTGGTATAAACAACATTAGCTGTGAAACTTTGGCAAAGTTAAACCTATAAATATGAAGGTTTTAAACAATACATTGAACCAGCTCTCAATTTATCTCAAATCTTTTCTTCCTGACTAAAATGTCCCACGGTATCTCTTCACATAATGACTAAAGGGGAGTGTTTTGCAGTTACATTGTGCAAACAACCCAAGTAGATAATTCAGGTAAAAATTTCCACTCTGAGGCCCTCATTATTTGATTTGGCAATGGGCATGTAGTAGGAAAAATGAGTTGAAGCTAGCTGATTTTGCTACTGGCCATGCCTGTAGAGAAGTTCCAAGGAAACTGGGTAGTTTTACAGGTTTTAGAATTGCAAGCCTTTAAAGTTCTTCCTTTAATTAAAAGTAACACAAAATAAAGCAAAAAATATGAGAACAGCAATATACAAAACTTAAGTACATCAGATAACAACCACATTTTTTCTTTTATTTGTGCTATTCAGACACAATAGTAATACTGACTAGCTTAAGTTCTTTTAATTTAATCTATTTATGCTCTATAATAATGGCAATAATGAATAATGATAGGAAATAACCCAAATTTCAAAGACTGAAAAAGAAACAAAATTGGCAATGAACTCTTTAATCAATTTCTGCAAAACTACATAACCAATAATTTTCCAATGCTACAATGCTTGATAATAAAATTTCCCAGTGCATCATTTTACTATAAACAAAAACTGAGCATGTGTTTGTCATACTTTATTGAGACTCTCTGATTTATTTCATCTAAAATAAAAATATGTAAAATTGTGGATATGAGCTTTTGTATAGTACGGATATAGACAGGTTTAAAGCATTTTATATGTTATGAAATATATGATATGGAGTCATGCCTGTAAAAGGATCAAAATAATTACTGGCTATAAAAGAAATTATAATTGGCTAGTTTAAAGATCACTTCACTAATCCAGAAAAAATGGGAGTTGGCATTTCCGTTGCTGAAAAGGACCGGAGGGATAGTAGCATAAATCGTCTTTATTAGAAACCTGTATTAATTAAGATCTATTTAAAACGTTTCATCTTTGCAATTCAAAATATTTAAAAATAAGACTTAAAATTGTAATAAGGTTGTAAATTTGTCCAATAAGTTTTAAAACCTTTATGGTGACATGGTTGGGTATAGTTCTTAAACTGGCACATATTAGCACAGACTATGGAGTATACAAAAAATCTGGAAACACAAGGAGATTATTTATACAGTTTTTCAGATAAACAATTGGACCCATTGCTTTAAATTTGGAGGTACTTCACCCAAAAGGTGCCTGGAGTTTGACAAAAAACATATTGAGCATATCATTTGAATATGTGGCTAACATTACATTTGCAATAAGTTTCCTGATTTTTGGGCTTGTTGAGTTTGTCGAGGGAGCCCTGGTGATGCAGTGGTTAAAGCACTCGGATGCTAACCAAAAGGTCTGAGGTTCGAACTCACCAGCCGCTCCGTGGGAGAAAGATGTGACAGTCTGCTTCCATAAAGATTTACAGCTTTGGAAACCCTATGGGGTAGTTCTACTCTGTCATATAGGGTCGCTATGAGTTGGAATCGACTTGATGGCCGTGGGTTTGGTTTTTTGGGTCTAACCATACCTGGCATCAGAATGGAGCCCTGGTGGCATAGTGGTTAACAGCTCAGCTGTTAATCAAAATGCTGGCAGTTCAAATGCACCTGCTGCTCCTTGGAAACCCTATAGGGCAGTTCTACTCTATCCTATAGGGTTGCTATGAGTCAGACTCAAGGGCAAGGCCCCACCCAAAACCTACTGCATTAAAATCTCTGTGAATCTGTATTTTGAAAAGCTCCACTGGTGTTTATGGTTCAAACCTTTGGTTAATATGCAGTGATTTAACCTAATTCCTTTGCTTTATGGATAAGGAAACTGAGGCCCAGAGGGGCTGAGAGACTGATCGAAAATGTTCAGTCTAAGTTTTCTGATTTCCAGAAAGACTGTATAAAAACTATCTTCTTCTACACTATCATACTGTATCACTCCACTACTGTTTATTCTTGAATCTCTACTCAAGAAAAAACAGGACAAATGGACAAGTACTTGGCCAAAAGTAACTGGACCGAAATAAAAAAGCTAGTGGCTACAGGCAGCACAAACAAAAATAACAACAAGAACAAAAGACCCATCATCTACCACATTAGCCTGGTTACTTCCTGCTTAAACAGCCAGCAAGTCAAGTTAGTGTCAAACACTCCCACACAAATTTCATTATTCCTATCAGTTTCTAGTTTCAGCCCTGCAATGAATGATAATTTTGGTTTCTGTGGGTAAGGAGGGGAGAAGAAGAGTGATTTTTCTGGTTTATCCCTTAAAATTCAGAAGGTTAAAAAAAAATGTTTCCAGCACCTCAATATGGAGAAAAGCCTGGTTTGCTTTTAACACGTTTTGCAGTACTTGAGAACATGTTTTTGGCTATTAGCCTGCCAAGCTGTTTAAGCTTATAGAAGGCCCACAAAGGGAACTTATATGATTAAGTTAGCTAAACACAAACATCTTCTCTGTATATTTTACTCCCTCCCTTCACACTCATAAAGACATAAAAGTTTAAAGAATTTTGGAACTAGGCAAGGAGGGCAAGTTATTTATCACTTCAGCTACTTTTTCAAGGCTGGTATAAACAAGAACTGAGGCATCTCAATGAATTTATTCATATGATCCTTGCCATGAACAAAGCTAAGCATCAGAAAGCAGTTCAAAATTCCTATGAAGCACATGTATTTTCTTACAAGGAACATCTGGGATTCTTTAACACAACTTCAGCCCTAGCTTTATCTTTCTAAAAATTATGTAACATGCATATACTTCAAGTACTGAACATATTTACTAATTACATAGTCACAGAAGAATTTAAAATGTCATCTCTTTTTGACACACATTATAACAAGTATTTCAACATTAGCGCACTAAGCAGTCTTCTTACACAAAAATCTAACAGTTCCCTAAATTGTTTGGAGGAAAGATTTTAAAGCAAAACAAAATACCACAGTATCTAGCCCCTTTTCAGATCATAAATAAGGAACTCAGATTATCCAAGCATGTAAATAAGATAGTTAAAAATATCAACTGCAGTTATCAAGTCATGAGTTTCTTCAAAAGATTATCATATTACTTGCTTATCAGTGAAATAAAAGAAAAAAAAGTAAAAAATGCCCTTGGTGAAACTGTAAAATGGTTTAAATCAATTTACTATTATTAGACTGAAAGAGTATTGTGTGTGTGTGTGTGTGTGTGTGTGTATACACACTGAAAACAGCATTTTAACTAGGGCAGAGGAGCTGGCCAATATAGAAAAGGGTTTTAATAGACTTTCTATTTCAACCATAGTTACTGTGGGTTTTGTCTCTATAGCAATGGGCTGGGTGGGGCGAGTGTCTGGCAGGCTGGGGTGCTCAACTGGTAAAGCAACATAAACCTCACTTTCCCTCTAAGAAGGTTTGCTTACTTGAAAGACAGTTTCCAAGGATAAAAGGGATGAAAAGGAAAACTCTAATCATGGATTGGTGGGTACTTCTTCATAGCATACTGCTATACTAAACCTAACCTCACACCTCCTAGATTTGATCAAAAGCCTCAAAGTTAGTGGCAGTACTTTGGATTCAGGCGGTAACTTAACCTCCAGGATCTCAATGATCTCTACCAGGCTGGGTTAATTTCAGCTGTCTCTACAGGGGCTACACGAAACATGGCATTTACAAATTTGGATTATACAGCACTATTTATTACATGATGGAAGATTTCCAAAAATGCCTGAAGAGATGCTGGCATTTATGCAAGTCAACTACTGTTCAACCCAAAGAAACACTGTACTCTACAGGATGTTTTTGCCAGGATTGAAAGAGCCTATGTGAAAACACTTTAATTAGAACCATCTTAGCACCTCATCTATTGGATACTCCCTAGCTCTAGGTGGGCCAACATGCTGTCCTGGAAACAGAACCCCCCAGTCCAATTACCAATCCATTCACTCCAAGTCCTGATAGCGTACATTTTCTTATTTCAGATTTAATAAGTCAAATATATCTGGTAGCTATTAAAAGACTTAAACGACCACAGTTGTAAAAGGTTTCAGTGTTCAGAGATTTCAAGCCCAGGAGGTGGGGCAGGTCTGGATGGTTTGGTCATTGTAGAATGGTGAAATTATTTGCTGGGTTCCCCCCCTCCCCGCGCCCCGCCCTGTTTGAAGGCTATTCTTATTGACCTCTTTCTACCCTTTTAATTTTAACACATTTTAATGGAGCCCCCCCCCAACACAGACAAAAAAATAGATGAATTTGAAGGAAAGACAGTGTATCAAACAACCTCCAGTGACCTGAAAAGAAATCCCTAGAGGTGGAGGAGAAAACTTAAAAATATTGTGGTTGTTGCATGCTGCCAAGTCCATTCTGACTCCTAGTGACCCTACAGGACAGAGTAGGACTGCCCCATAGGGTTTTCTAGGCTGAAATCTTTACAAGAGCAGATTGCCAGATCTTTTCTGCTATCAGATAACCTTTTCCCCTTTCTTCTTTGGGGAAATCCAAACTGCTATATAAGGTTTTTTTTTTTTTTTTAAATTCCTTTATTGAAAAGTCTGCAGTCCTAGCTGAAAGCAAAGGGTCATCCTAGAAAACTCAATCTAATATTGTATCATATTAAGTGGTGGCTACTTTATAGTAGACTTTTTTTTTTTGGAAAGGCAACAAAAAGGGGGGAAAGGTTGTTATAAAAACATCACAGGAAACCAAATAGCCTTTATTTAAATTAAAAGCAATCACAGCCTGATTCTTGGAACACCCTTCGAAATGCTTTTTGGCATGCAGCTGCTACATGCCGCCCATATTGTCTGTAATTGGAAACATTTCAAACAGAATTGTTACCAAAGTCAAAGACCATTAATTGCGATCTGTAGGATCTGTGCCTTAAGATAAAAGAGGGGCAGCTGAGTGAGAGCACGCTGCATGGAGAAGTGTACTTACAGTCTGTATTTGACTGCAATATTTTCACTGTATTATTGACAAATCTTTCTTCCAGAGACCCAATGAGGAAAGAAGGCAACATAGAGACGCATACACAAAGCAAAAGCGGGTGGATGCTATCAATCAACAATTGGGACAAAAATCTTAGAAAGGAGGACATGGCTTCAGTACCAGAACAACTGAAATAACACAGTCCTAACGTTTTTTTTCTTTCCTTTTTTGAAGTATAATCCACTAGAAATGAAAGGCATGCCTCCCAAGAGTTTATCCCAAATCTACCAGTGAAAGAAATACAACTGCAGTTTAATTGGTCAGTTGTTTTTTAAGATTACTTAGAACCCAACTTAAGGAAAGGGGAGAAAAACTTACAAAGGTAAATGACAGCTGCTTGCTAGTTTACAGCTCTAAGTTTTAAAATGTTTACATTGGCTTCTGCTTTGCTGACATTTTTATTTTTTATTTCAAATTTAAAATCTCTCTTTGCAGGAAAATAAACCTGGAAAGGGCTATGTAGTCGGTTCAGGCTGCGCAATCGTCTTAGAGAGCCCCTTCAGAAGTGACCCAGATGCATTTAGAGTTTAGTCTAAATATGCACACAAAACAGAGACACAGGAAGAATTATTGCATTCCCCTTGAGCAGCTTGATCTCCCCCAGTAACTGCAAATCGTCTTTGCCAGTGGACCACGGTTCAGGAACGGTTCCTGGAAAAACCGTGTCATTCTGGCACAGAGAAAGTGATCTGATTATTCTGTCGTATCTCTGCGCCAAAAGTGTCATGACATCAGTGTGCTCCAACTTGTAAGGCCTGTCTCTTCCCACCAACTCTCCTTCAGGAGAGAGGGGAAGGGGGAAACAAAGGCCTACATGATTCCCTGTGCAGTTTCGGAGCGGGCCTTTTCCACTGCTCCAATATGTTCGTTCACCAACACACATGTAATACGAACCTCCTGACTTCAGTTCTGCACAGTCATACACAAGACAGTGTAGTTACTGGGGGAGCTGAGGTGCTACACTCATGTGTGCCCAGAGATGGAGAAGTCCAGAAGCTGGGGAGCGCTGCAGTTTCCTGGGTGCCATCCTGGTCCATTGGCACTCTGTTCTGGAGCGCTGGCTCCATGTGCTGCCTGAGGTTTCGAGGAACTGCAACAAGTGTGGGACTTGGCACTGGCATTATTTTACTTTCCTCTCCCAACTCATTTGCTCACACCAACCTTCTAAAGCTATTACGGAAATAGTTACAGTATACAGTACAATACGGTAATGCTTTATTCTGTGACCAGAAGAAAAAGAAGTTATGGCCCCTTTAAAACACCAACCAGCTAGCAAACAGACCAACCAGGAAACAAGACTCATTCACTCTCCTAACTCCTTCTCTTTCTTATGGAAGGATTACACACAGGTTTAAGCAATTTGAATATTTCTACACTAATAAGAGTTAAACAGTTGATATTATTTTACCTAAAATGGAGACAAACAGAGCTATTTCTCCAAGGGGGAGAAGTCTATGCTGGTCAAGTGATATCTTTAACATTTCTATACACAGATGAGAATCACTTTGACTTTTTAAATTATATTCCTTCTTTGAGAAGAAAATGGATTCTTTATAAATTACTTCAACCAGGAAATTAAGTGCAGTAACTAGAATACTAGTAATGATAATTATTTCAGAAAATCATTTCCCATAATGTTAAACAACTCAAAATATAGGTAAAGGCCATTAAAAGTGTTATTTGGTTACTGCAAAATGATTTTTAAACAATTTTGTTCCATTTCATAAGTATTATGAACAACCATTCAATAATACTCAACTCTTCGTATTTTCTTGTCAAGTAATTATAAAAGGTTTTACAGGAATTCTCTTATGATGTTACTTTTTAAATGTATAT
The DNA here is from genome assembly GCF_000243295.1 of Trichechus manatus latirostris. NCBI lineage: Eukaryota > Metazoa > Chordata > Mammalia > Sirenia > Trichechidae > Trichechus > Trichechus manatus. The sequence goes on along the minus strand of NW_004444059.1, from coordinate 6,214,299 downwards.
TTCAGTTTACTTTTAAAAATCCTTAATGAAAAAAACCCCCGATTTTAACTTTTTTTCCCCTTTCCGAGTTATCATAGGACAGAATATTAGCAACAACCAGACTTTTACCTACATCTGACTCTAAACTTAATAGTTCAGCTAATAACGCCATAAGGGTTCCCCACCCTCCAACTGATACTGGATTTTATTTGGGCAACCTAAGCTGACTCACTGCAACCCCCTTTATTACAGAGACAAATGGTAGCTCCATGGACCTTGATTATAAAAACATGATAAACTTTTTAAGCTGCATTGGTATTGCTGGCAGAACCAATTGAATCTGTCAGCTTTAGTAAAATATATCACTTTTCTTTTAAAAAAAACCTATGAATCAACAGGTTTACTTAGTGATAAATCACCAATTAGTACCATACTAAGGATGGAAAAACTAATTTACTAAACCCATTCACTCACATCAATGTCTCTACGTCTATGTACCATCCAATTTTTTTTTCTTTCTTGAGGTTTATTCACAAGAAGGAGCCACTATGTTGGTCCCAATTTATTAAACTTAGTGATTTTTTAGTTCATCAGTAAGTGTGCTAACGTTTACTGCACGTAATGTCCATTTATTTCTAGCACCTTTTAGTTTTAATATGTAGAGTATATGCATTGTTAACCTTTAAATCCTTTGTATAAACATTTCTGGAAGAGCTTGTAAAATATCTCCTCCTGCATTTCCTGACTCACCAGTTGATGGCATTTAGAAACCCTCTGGTACCAGCAGAGTGCTGTATTTTGCTTTCTTCAGGCTCCAGCTGGGCTACAATGACAGATTCCTGTCCCAGGCCAAGCCCAGCCACCTACGCTGGGACCATATTAGAGGCAAACTGAAACGGTCCCCACCAGACAGCAAGATAAATGGTTGCTGTTTAAGTTTAAAATCCCCTGGTGGGAGTAAATATTGTTCAAGAGAGAAAGGCTTGACAAATATTGCGTCATCCTTTCAGAGCTGTCTTGATTAAAGCAGAATTTTTGGATTAAGTTGGTGCTCAATTCAAGATGTATCTATCTTGCTGTCATGGGATTTTTTTTTTCTTTTTCCCTTACTAGAGTCTGAAAGCAGACATATTGTGGGGGATGGCCAAACAAGGCTGCTGCCTCCCAAGGGGCTCAAGTCCACTCCTGATAATAGAAGGCGGCTGAACACTGACACTTCACTGTGGATAATGGAGACAGCAAAGGCTTAGTGGGACAGTTGTCACCTAAGTGACAAGCAACAGCTGAGCTCACACATCTGGAGCCTGACCAGGGCAAACATTCAGCAGCCCTCACCCGGCTACACCTTGGGCCGGTCTGCAGGGGCAGATGGAAGTTCTCTTTACTCCAAAACGACACTTAAAAAAATCTGACGGCTAACCACGTCCATTACATAACATAAGTGGCAGACACAGCCCTTTGAAGTCCTGACTAAAATATGGCAGCAAACAAAACTGCACACACACACAGATACAATTTCATTAAATATAATCTGTCCTTCACAGTCCATCCTAAAAGGCTCATAGCTATGCATGCTTTTTATAGCACAAATGCATGTGAACTCCTCAGGAAAGACAAGATCTTTACGTGTTCTTTTCCTTTGGGCCGGTTCCCATGGTGGGTTCCTTATCTTTTTCATGGCTGCAGTTCTGCTTCCAATGCCCTTTTTAAAATCAGCAACCAAACGTGTTTGCCTGTGATTCTGAATTCTCCTTAGGCAAGATGGAACTCAGTGTGGTGCCAACCGCCCTCTGCCGCCCCTCCCCACCCCCTTCTTCAGCCTCCTGAAGGCAATCTGTGGACAATTTTCCCAAAGTCCCAAAAATAACACGGCTCTGCCAATAATCACTGGCGATGCCGTTTGTTTTTCTTAGGGGGCAATGAAAATTTAACAGCTTTCTGCTGCATCCTGAGTCCCGGTCCTGCTAATTATTAACATGCCTAGTTTTTTCAACTTTTTCTGCCTACAGGGAAGAAGACGCTACCATTCTTTTCCATATACGTGCTACATTCAGAAAACACCACTGCCAAGAGGGAGAAAAAGCTGATGCACAACGCCTGCCGAAAAGCAATCGGCCCTCTCCCCAGAACGTTAGGATGGAGTCAGGACCCTCCCTCTGGACGCCAGTAGGTGACAGGCGATCCTAAGCGGCGGAGACATGCTAACGTACCCTCACCTCCTCGCACCCCGCATCACCCCCAACTCTTGGGCCACCGACCCGGCTTCCACGCAGGAGGGAATCAAGGGACGAGTTGGATGTGATGCAGCACACAGGAGCCATACGGGCAGCCTATGTGAAGCTCTCTTGGTGCTGCAGCCCAGTATATGCTTTCACTGTCTACACTGCCCAATAAAACGATTATGTCTTTCTCTTTATTTTCTGCTACACTGACCCAGTCTGGAGTGGTGTCCACAGGCCCACCGCGGTGACACCAAAAGAGCCCCGGCCCTTCCCCTGCGGCGCTCAAACCCCACCGCCGTGCCAGCACTCCACTCTGCAGAGTCCTCTCGGAGCCAAGCTGCCACTCACCCCGCGCGAGGAAGGGAGAACTCCGCTGGACGGTCCTCCGGTGCTGCGGCAGGTCTGCGAAACTGCTGTCCGCGGCGTCAGAGATGGGCGAAGGTGGGCAGAACGCGACTCATGGAGAGCCCAGAAAGTCGCTGTGCCGGTTGCGGCGCGTCGCAGGCCTTTTCGGAGAAGTCAGCGCAGGCAGCGAGAGACCGGCATGTTTCTCCGGGCGCGCTGTCGGGCGGCTGCAGCCGCAAGAAGCGGCGCTCGCAGCGGGCTGCAGGCTGAGTGCGCTCGGGATCCTAGCCCCGCGCCTCGGCGCCGCCGTGCACCCCGCCCTCGGCCGCCACGGCGAGGCGGGAGCGAAAACGCGGAGCGCGGATACCAGGCCGCGGGATCGAGGCCAACTCGGCCGCCCACGCACCCCCCAGCTCTGCCCCGAATTGCGAGGTCGGTGGCGAAGGCAGCCGGCGGACGTCCGCCGGGCAGTGGCAGGGCGTGCTTGCAGGCGACAAGCTGTGTAGGGACTGGCTCCCGCGCGCAGTCGGCGTGGCTGAGCTTGGAGGCGGGTTATGTGCTAGTGGAAGTTCACTCAGGCGCGACCCAGGTTCTCAAGTGCAGCTCCGTCGTCGCCTCTGCCTTGCCCCCGATTTTATGCTTTTTTTTTTTTTTTTTAAACCAACAATACTGATGGATTGAAAGGAAGGGTGAAGTGGTAAAAAAGACAAACTCAATTTCCTCTGATCAAACGGTTTGGGGGTTGCCTATTTGGGTTCCTTTACCTTTGGGGGTGTGGGGGGGGGTGGGCTTAATTAAAATCTTAGATTTCTTCCGGCGTGCTTCGACCCGCTGGAGACTCACTTGGACTCAGTCCTATCTAGAGTAATACCACAAACTGGTCTGAGTCTCCACCTCGGAGTAAAAGCCGTGATAATTCAGAGCAAGACACCAAAAATTCAGCCTCTAGTTCGCGTCCCTCCAGGGCTACGGTCATCTCAAAGAAAACGTCCAAGTGTGGGGAATAAACATGACCATCTCAGCCAACCCTAATGTCCAGGCCTGACCCAAGTTAGAATGACACACTTTAAGCCGTGTTAAAAGTATTAATTTAATCATGAAAAATCATGATCCTTTTTCATTGGTCAAACTACTCTCCATGTTTTCACTCTGCCCAATCCTCCAGGGCCGGCCTTCAAAACTGTTCGCCCAAATTGAACCTGCAAGGCCTTTTTGAAAGAGATACCCTGACGTTTCTGTCGCCTTAGAACTATAGGAATCCGCCGCCCTTCCAGTTCCATATCAGTGGAGTATCACACCGTGTGAGTATTATTTCCACGAGGTTGCAGAGGGCAGATCTGGACGGTAATCCCAATTTGGCAGGTGTATTCGCACGGCCGGGGCTACTTTGACCTCTCAACCCCTTCTACAACCTTCTAGGATACTGTACGTTTTCCAGGAAGATGATGCAGGACCAGGGTGCTGATCTGTGCAATTTTTATCTCTTTAAGAAAAATCAGAACTGCTTGTTTCAGAATTTTTCAGAGCACTAAGTCTCATCAGTTTTCACTGGGAGTCCAGCAAGAGAATAATCTGAAAAAATGGAACGGGTGAAAGAGAGGATGAAAGAAATAACATCTGAAGGCAAAAGGAGGAGAAAATGCTCCTAATCCCGGGAATGTTTGGCTTCAGCCCTGTGCTCTGGAATTCCAAGTCTGACTCACATCTCCCTGAACTATAGAAACTCTTCCCCCTCCAGTTATACCAGCTGAGTTATATGATCCTCTGAGCACAGATCACTCAGGAAAGAAGGCTGTTGCTTTTTAAATAACCCCACTTGCTGGTGATGTTTATAACTGATGGGAATCAAACGAAGAACAACCTGGGCTGTCTTCTCTTTAGCATCGTATTGAGACCTGGCCTCTTTAGAGTGACTGTTAATTTTGTCAGAGTTATTAAATGCTTCTACTAAGCTATAAACTTTTGGTTTCTCTCTATCCTTCAGAAGTCCAAGAAAACTGACAAAATGATTTATTCTACCCATGGAGGGTAGTGAAACTTAGTACTTTTAAGGGCAAACAGTCCCCTCTCTTTGTTAACACCATTGGGTGCCTATCTGTCTATTGTCTCAATCAGGACCTTCAAATAAAAGCAGTTTCCCAACAAACTGCATGACAAGTGGAAGTGAATCAATGGAGGATGGAGTGGAAAAGGTTCTCATTTAACTCTTAATAACAGCATCTTCATGAGAACGTCCTTTTCAGTGAGCCAATAGGCATTTATAGTGTGACTCAGCTGGGCAGGGTTGGATGTGGAGAAACTCAGGGAGGAGATAGTTACAGTCTGCACACAGCTCTCCCTATTAATTGGGAGAATGAAAATTTCTTACAGTAGGAAATAAATCTGATATCAGAGGACTTATAGCTCCATGGTGATTTCACAAAGGTTTTATTTATTGAGCATCTGATAATCAGCCAGTGAAAACCCTATGGATCACAACAATCTGATCTGCAACTCATCATGGGGATGGTACAGGACCAGGTGCATGGGTCTTCTGTTGTGCATGTGGTCTTCATGAGTTGGGGGTCAACTTGAGGGCAGCTAAAAACAACAGCAACATTATATATATATATATATATATGTATACACACACCTGTTCAACAACACGTTGGCACTGTGGGTGATACCCTGTTATTTTCCCAAGAGGCTCATTGCCTCTTTGGAAGTGTGCCTGGGCAGCATCAATGCAAATGTGCACCCTTGGTCTTTAACCAGGACTTTCATAAAATTTCTTTGGCTAGTACATGTGATGGTTTGCGATCAGAATACTCTGAATTCAAATTTTAGCCTACTCTTTACCAGATGTAGTCTAGAGTAATGTAGTTAACCTCTTTTTTTTTTTTTTTTTTTAAGTTTCTTCCTTTGTAAATGAGGATAATAATATCCACCTCTGAGAACTGTTGGGGGGATTGGATGTTAGGTGTGCAGAAAAGACTGGATAGGTAGGCATTTGAAGCCTGCTTATATATAGCCAATGTAGAAGGCATCCTCTCACCACCACCCTTTCTCTACACCAGCCTACGTGAAAAATCCTCTGAGTTATGAAAGAACCCTATTTTACTTAATTAATCTGAAAAAACACCCTTTGCTGTGGACTATAGGTTTGCTTCTGGGTTTTTTGCACTATTAGTGTTGTTTTCTTTGTTTTCACAAGCCAGCATGGCACCATACTTTTCATAAATGAATTGATTCACTTTGGGAATGTCTATTTTTATTTTAAACCCTTGATAACAAAGGTACCCTTTCCGTTTAACGCTACCCAGCCAAGTCGTGCTATGGATGCCTCTTGACTCACTGAAGAGGACATTCAAGTGAAGATGAAGTGTTCACATCAATTTAGGCTACAAGCCTGAGACTTAAAAAAGCAGAAACCTGACAGTGTCAGCAGAACGTGTTTGATTTCCAGGTCTGTTTGATTTCTAGGCTTTACTTGGTTCCTGTTCCTGTGCCTCTCTCATTCACCACATCTGGGACTCCCGTCCCTGACCTGCAGACTGAACCCCACCCAAAGTTTTCAGGGTGAATCAATCTCGACCCTATAATGACTTGCATGGGCTGAGCTCTAAGGCATACTGCCCTTCTGAAAATCCTACACAGGCTTCCCAACACTCTCAGGAGAGAGTGTAAACTCCTTCGATTAGCTCAAGAGGTCCTTCATATTTGCACTCTGCCTATCTCTGTATTTTCCTACCACTCCCCACCCTTGTTTGCTTGAACCATATTAAACTATTTACACTTCTTCGAAAGCATCAAGCTGTTTTATGCCTCCATGCTTTGAACATACCTGGAAATTTCCCCATTGACCATTGTCCTTATTGTTAACTAGCTCCTGCTTATTCTTTTAAATTCAACTCAAGCATCACTATCATGGATTGAATTGTGTCCCCCAAAAATATCTGTCAACTTGGCTGGGTCACGATTCCCAGTATTGTATGATTGTGTACCATTTCGTAATCTGATGTGATTTCCTTATGTGTTGTAAACTCTATCACTGTGATGTAGTAAGATGGATTAGTGGCAGTTATACTGATGAGGTCTACAAGATTAGATAGTATCTTAAGCCAATCTCTTCTGAGATATAAAAGAAAGAAGTGAGCAGAGACACATGGGAACCTCATACCACCAAGAAAGCCGTGCCGGGCGCAGAGCTCGTCCTTTGGACCTGAGGTTCCTGCACAGAGAAGCTCCTAGACCAAGGGAAGATTGATGACATGGATCTTCCTTCAGAGCCAACAGAAAAAGCCTTCGCCTGGAGCTGATGCCCCAAATTTGGACTTGTAGCCTACCAGACTGTGAGAGAATAAACTTCTCTTGGTTAAAGCCATCCACTTGTGGTGTTTCTGTTACAGCAGCACTAGATGACTAAGACAATCACCTTTTTCATAGTCCATTGATGTGACAATTTATTGTTTTGTGTGCCCAGCATATGTTTTTCCTTCTTTGTAATTCCCCACATTTCCTTTGGGGAACCACCTTCCCCTACTTTTAGCGCACATGGTTTAGTTGGAGACTCATCTTGGTTTTTGTGTTAGGATCATGTTGCCTAGACTTGGAAAATTAAAGCACTGGATCCCCTTGACCATGAGATTGGTTCAGGGGTGGGCATGTGATCCAGGTCATGTCTGGGAGTTGTGCAGGAACTCTTAGGAATTCTACAACAACAAATTCAACAAATAAACATTGATTACTTACGTACCAGCCACCCCTTTGCTAGGAATTCAATAGTAAACTTAACAAAGTCTCTACCCCTATGTATCTTGTATTCTCATAGGGAGAAGATGTTCTCTTGTTCTCTGTCTTTTTAACATAAACCTGTGAGGACAAAGGTCTAGACTCCAGCAGCCATGTTGCCACCATGTGAGGCCTGAGCAAGAAGTAAGCATGAAGGAGAACAGAACTGAGAGATGGGAAAAGACCAGAACCTGATCGCATGATGTGAGCCCCAGGATCAAACCCTACCTGAAAACAAACTACCACTGAACTTTTCAGGTTAAATTAATATTTTCTGGTTGTTTAAGACAATTTTGAGGCTTAAGTGACTTATAAATTAAAAAGTACTAACTGCTTCACCCCTCCACCATTTAGATGCTACTTTTCTCTGTTTAACTTTGCACTCCCCTATAACTTCATTTATTTATTTTATTATTTATACCTAGCTCTTATCACAAAAAAGTTTTTAATTCCACTTACAACTATACAATGGTAACATATAGCAAGGTAACATAATTCGAAAGTAGGTATGAAAGATGAGTAACAGAAATGAGATATTTCATAGAATTCATCCCATAGAGTGGGACACAATTTAGTTTTCAGGTTTCTAATAGCTAGGGTGACAAGGATTACATAATTCTTACACAGTTGAAAATGTATCTAAGATAAAACAATCCTATTCTTAGAAAAAACATAATTATTATTAAATGTAAGAGCACAAAGTAAACCCCTCCAAGTCCTGGGTTCTCATGAAGAAGACTTTAGAAAAATGATGAACAACATCCTCAACAACATCCTCACAGAGCACACAACAATGTGTTTTTTGGGGGCCGTTTCTCAGAGCATAGCTTAATTCAATGACATACATTCTTCAGAAGGAGCAATTTGATTCCATTCACTCTATGACTAGCTCTTCACAGAGTGTATGATGATTATAAAAACAAAGTGGGGTAGTCCAAAGTGATCTGTAGGGCATAGCAGGGGAAAGCCACGTAGATAGAGGTAGAGTTAAAGTTTCCTGGAAGAAGTGGCACCTAAAAGATGAGTTAACCTAGGGAAAGCTGTGTGTGTGTATATGTGTGTATGCATATGCATCCAAGTATTTTAGGAAGAAAGAACATCATATGTAAAGGCCAGGAATTGAGTGAAAATATGGTGAATCTGAGGAACTGAAATATGTCCAGCCCGACTGCAGTATGGGATGTAAGGGGATGAGTCTGCAGAGGTGGGAAGAGACTGGGTCATGGATGGCTTAAAAACAGGGACAAGTTTGGTAGAGGAAGATGGTGGGTTTAGTTTTGTATGGCAAGAGAAAGAAAACTTCAAAATATACTAAGAGGAAGAAACCAAAGAGATAGGAAGGAATTCAGGAGAAAGTGGTGTAAATGAATACAAAAGAGGAGGATATTTCAGGAAGGGAATAATACCTACCCTTTTCTGATAAGTTTTAGATTGTTGTTGTTAGCTGCAGTTGAGCTGGCCCCCAACTCATGGCCATCCCGCATACAATGGAACGAGATACTGTCCCAACCAATAGGGCCATTGTGATCCATAGGGTTTTCATTGGCTGATCTTCGGAAGTAGACATCCAGAGCAAGCTGTGTTCCATGAAGCCCTGAGAGGTTTGATGGAGGCCCTCAAAGGGCCTGATGAGTAGGCTCTGGGGATCTGAGGAAGGTCCTGCAGTTTATAGTAGTTTTATAAAGAGGTGTGGATAATCTGCATATTTTTCAGGTAAATCCTCCAAAATATAGTTTTCACCAGGTTTTGGGGAGCTTGGCCAGTAGTGAGCTTGAAATTATAATCCCTGGGTAATACTCAAGAATTCCATATTGCTAATTTAAAAAAGAATGATATGTCTTAACAGTCGAATAAGCCAAACTGATCATCTCTTGTGAAAATTGAGCCTACCCAGGACATACACAGGAATTCAAGATCATTTCCCCTCTACTCAAAGGTGAGTAGAGGGAAGACATTTGGCCAGGGTCTCAGCAATCTTTGTAACCTTTAATTTCCTCTTTCCTCCACTAGACTGCCCCTTGAGGGCAGCGTGCTGCCTAATTAAATGTTGTAACTCCAGTGCCTTGCACAGTGACTTGAACAGAATAGCTGTTCAATATATGTTGAATGAACAAATGAACAATGAACACAGGGACTTCCATGGAGGGCAGGTGGCATGTAGAGCTGGTTAGCCCATGCCTGAAAGTGATCCAGTCAAGGTTAGTGTGGTCCACACTCTGAAGGAGCTCAGAGGCAGGCATTTAAGCAGTAGAGAGAGAGCCATAGATGGTGAGGCAGTGGGCTAAATGAAGCAGCAGTTAGGGATTTAGGAATAGTGTCTAACCTCCCCGAAAGAGGGAGTACCAGGTTGTCAGAGTTCAACCAAAGGAGCCGAGGTTTAAGTCTGTACCAAGTCCCAGTGGAAAATTAGGAAGCAGGGTGAAATCCAACAGTGTCTACACATGATGGGAAACAGCTACTACTTGGAGGAGCCACATAGCAGATATCCAGCTTTGGGGAGAAAGATTAATTCCAGAACTCCACCCTTAAAATGGAAGTGTTAAGACTGGAGAGTAGACTGGTGTTTTGTTTCTTTTAGTTTCCTGATTCTGGCTTCCTTATTTATACTTCAAACCAGATACTATTGATTTCACATACCTGTGAGTTTGAGAAGGAGAGAGAAAGAGGAAAAATAAATGTTCTTCTGAACACGGGTAATGTTGCTATTGTTGTTAGTTGTTGTCATTTCCAACTCATGGCAACCCCACGTGTACAGAGTAGAACTGCTCCCTAGGGTTTTCGTGGCTGTAACCTTTCGGAAGCAGATTGCTAGGCCTGTCTTCCCAGGTGCCTCTTGGTGGGTTCCAACCACAAGCCTTTCAACTAATAGTCAAACGCTCAACTGCTGGCACCACGCAGGGACTCCACACAGCAGCTATTAGCCTTATCTGTTTTGTTTCAGATCTTTTTTTGTGTGGTGTAGAGAACCCTCAAGACTAATTCGTTCACTTTGGCAGCTTATAAAATCTTTAGAGAGTTACTCGGTGGCTTTTCATGTCCTTTCTGGAAATTTTCTGGGTTAAATGACGCTTTATTTTCTCTTTTTTCATCTGAAAGGAACTGTGGAACTTGTAGTTGAGTTACTGAAAAAAAGACTAAAATCTATCGTCTACCTCACAGACTCTAGATCTTACCTTTTACTACATATCCTCTCCTTTCTATAAAAAATAGCAACTACTGCTTCAGAATGTTGCTTACTCTGCTACTTTTGGCCCCAGGCTTGAAGATGTCCTATAGATAACCACAGTGTTCCATAAATATCTTCAAGTATGACCTGCAATGTCTGAATTAGCTTTTTCCCCTCCCTAGTGCTGTAGGTGGGGCAGAAGTTCCCAGATGTCTGAGTTTAAATAATTGTACAGCTCCTAATCACAATCCCACCCCCACCCCAACTCCCACCCTGAGTACAGAATTTGTGGCGCATTAAAACAAAACAAAACTCCAACCACCATAAGAAAAAAAAAACTACATGGTCAATAGTGTGGTTACAGGCGATCAGTGAAAAAACAAAAAGAAAAAAAAAACATCTTTCAAATAGATGGCTAGATTTATAGTCTGTTTTCTTCTGGAGTTTAAGATGGAGAGGGGAAAACTGTGGGATGGTGGCTACATGCTATTTCATGAGCAGAAAAAAAGAAAACGACAAAAGGATGCTCTTGGTGTTGCCCATCAGCTCTGAAAATCTAGATAGGGCAGTCAAGTGGTAGGAAAGGATTGGGAACAACTCTTGTTCTTGAGCCCCTAGGAACGGCTTCCAGGCTGGCACCTTCCCACCAGGATGTGGTTTCCCGGTGAGCAAGAGCCATTGACTGGCCCAGAAATTAGCCTTTTATGTTACTGTGCTGACCATGTGACTAGAACACACTGTCTTCTACATTATTGTCCTAAAGCATTAGTGAAATAACGTGCCACTCAGGATGTGATTGAGCGAAATATATAAAGGAAATTAGTTTATGAAATCCATTAGGTTAAAAGGCAAATGGGAGACGGAAACAATAATCAAAGAGTAATATTTTAATTTTCAGGATTAGTTATATAACAGGGAATTTCTCTTTTAATTTAGCTTTCTGCATTGCAAAATAATGAAGTTTAAGGAGGCTTATAGCGAAATGGAGGGAATTAGGGTGACCTTCAAATCAATGCACTTAATCCTTCCTTTTTATAGAGTTTCAGAGTTACAACCCACTCTTGCTAAAAAGTACTATTTAAGCCACTAAAGCAGAATAATTCAATACGAGAACAAGATCTGTCACCACACTCCATTTAAAAAAAAAAAAACAACCCAGAAATGAGGAGCTAAAAATGAAGTCAAATAATCAGGAATAAGTTTTCCCTGAATGAATGACTACAGAGGGTGAGATCCCAGCTCCATGCTTCTGCCTGGCACTTGAACTTCTATGTTTACAAATTGAATGAAGTCATGTCTAATCTGAGATTGGAATTTGCTTGTAAGCAGCAATAGTCCTCTTACTCTCTGGTTAAATAGGTTAAAATAGGCGGGCAATCCTCTCAGCAGCACCTTAGAGAAATGTGAATAAAGTAGGATGTTTATATCTTTGCTCATAGATTCTCTCTGTAAGAATCAGGAAGAGTGTGTGGGTGACAAGTGTAAGGAGGAAAAGGAGGAGTAAGGAGGGTAACTCTCAAAACACAGCCAAAGGAACTGCAGTTCTTGTCACAACTACTGCAGGAATATATTGACACTATTTTTTCCCCACAGTTGAGGTGGATGCTGCTGTCAAGGAGAGCTCTCAGCAGGGGCAAAGTTGTTGAAAATAGATCTAAGTCATGTGATTTTTCATAGCATAAATGCCCATCAGTGGACTCTGCGCTTGGCACTTGGTAAGCTGCTGTTGTTGTTATTATTATTAACATTTTGTATTAGGGTCTTGGATAATGCTTGAGGATTGCATTTTATTTTCTTCTCACTTTCTTGATTAGATGCTAAAATTGATTTAAAATGTCTCTCAGATAATAATCAAAGATTTTTTTTTTTGCCGGATTTATGAGCATTATAAGGATGGGGAAGCTACTGTATTATGGTCAGTATTTCAGTGGTTCATTTATTCCTTATTCTGTTATGAGTGAGGGTTTGCTAACATATCAGCTATGTGATTTCTACATTTTGATCGTCTCTGCCCCTCACTTGGCACTTTGCACATCGACTCTTATAATACTTGGTATATTTTTGAGTATTTTAAAGCCCTGGTTAGATTGTTGGCCCTTTGAGGGCAGGAGCCATTTCTGAGATTTCTTCACGTTACTCACATATCACTATATACCTGGTACTGTGTCTGCAAGGAGTCCCTGGGTGGTATAAATGGTTAAGCGTTTGACTACTAGCCGTAAGGTTGGTGGTTTGAACCCACCCAGAGGCACTTTGGAAGACAGATCTAGCGATCTGCTGTTAAAAGGTCACAGCCACAAAAAGCCTACTGAGCAGTTTTACTCTGCATACGTGGAGTCACCATGAGTCAGGGTCAGCTGGTTGGCAACTAACCACAACAACAATTTTGCCTACACGCAATCTAAATGCAATAAATATTGCTTGCTTACTCTTATGTTTATTAAATATGTAATTCCACATTCTCAATATGCTTGTACACAAAATCATAGTTTTTAGATCTAGGTGAGCCACGGGAGACCATTGGTTCAAACCTCTCATTTTATAGAGGAAGAAACTAGGAAGAAAGAGATAAAATGTGCTCACAGTCACATGGCACAGTGAGGATTAGAACTTCTGGTTTTTTCTTCTGTCCTTTCACAGTTGGAGAAGCTAGAGTCATTAAGTAAAACTTCAAGAGACTAGAGACTAGGTGGTAAAATGATATAGTAGCATATCATGGGTTGGTAAGTGACGGTTCTCCAGTTTTGTGTATAATAATTATTATATAAATGTAGGCCTAGTTGTTCCGCATGTCACTTAGTACTGAAGGCTAATAGGAAAGCTTCTCTGCTTTTATGCAGGGCAAGGAAAATATTCCATTAAGCAGTAGCTCCCAGGCATGCCTGGATATAAGGGGGTGAAGGAGGCAGCAAAGAGTGTGCCTGTTCACTTTCTTACCCAGAGTCTCTACTGTATGGTATTATGTAGAGGTTCTTTTAAGTAGCTATTTCAAAGCCACTAGCCATAGGGAAACATTCTTTCCTTTGACCACAATGCAAAAGGGAGCTCACAGGAGGGCTTTTTTCTGTTTGTATCCCAAATGATGGCCCCCTTCCTTGATACAGTGGCTGCAACAATGGGCTCAAACACAGCAATGATTGTGAAGATGGCACAGGACCAGGCAATGTTTTGTTCTGTTGTCCGTAGCGTCGCTATGAGTCGGAGCCCGCTCGATGACACCCAACAACAGGGTACGCTGATCACAATGCTAGGTAGACGGTCAAGAGAGAAATGCTGAACAGACAACTGTCTTACTCTTGAGGAGCTTACAGATTATCAGGGAGACAAATATCATTGAATATTCACCCAACAGTGAGATAAATCCTGAAAAGGGTATCTCCAAAGTGTTGATGGGATCACGGAGGAAACAGCAACTAATGCCATCTGTGAGGCCAGACATGTCTTTCTGAGGAAGTGACATTGAGTCTTTATGGGCAAGTTATTGGGGGAGCATGCGTTTGGTAAAAGGACAACCTGGGCAGAAGTCCTGGGTTGGGGGGGTGCAGCATGTGCAGACCCATGAAGACATGAGAGGAGATCGTATGTTTAGGAACCCAGAAGTAGCTTGATACAGTAGAGGTGTGTGGAAAGGAGCTAACAGCTGAGGCTGGAAGGTGGAACTCTAAAGGACACTGGATGCTGTGCTGAGGTGTTTATATTTTAGCTTACAGTGACGGGGAGGGAGGAACCAGCAGAGCAGAAACTGACTATGCTAATGTCCTTTTCCTCAAGTAACTCCAAGCTGCTGAATATAAATAGCACTGCTAAAGAAAAAAAGTATATCTAGGTGCATTTCATTTTTCTATAAAGATGAAAATTCGTTCTTGGAGATAGCTTTTGCTTTTTGCAGTTGTTAGGTTTCTCCAAGTGGTATACAATTGTACTTTTATAAACCAAACATTATTTCCCATTTAGTTAAAATGAATTTTCAGTGTTAGCAGAAAGAGCAATGGCCTGGGGATTATGGAGATCTGAGTTTTGGGTGCAGGTCTGCCATTAACAGGATATGATAAGAGACCTCTCTGGCCTCCTCTTCCTCATTCATCAGGTGCGCGATAGGACTGAGATATTGTGATCCAATGGTTGTATGTCTGTGTGTTTTTGTGTATAGACATGCATCGCTTAATGTTCATTTGGGCAACATCCAACGGTGGTCCCCTAAGGTTATCCAGATCAGAGAAAGGGACATAGCCGACATACTTTGCTAAGTAGGGAGATGGATCTATCTCTCACTAACTCTCCTGTCCCTTCTCTGACCCGGCTGGCGGCTGCAGCGGGAGAGGATCCCGGTGCCTATCCACAGCTGCCTGTCCCATCGTGCTCACCTGAGGCAGGGACAGTGCAGATGCCTGTGGCGTGCCTAGGGGGATGTTCCCTTAGGCCGCTACCCCACTCGGGCCCGAGGGCCTTGTATGTGGCTCCCGGGCCAAGGCTGTGACTTCTCCGGCATTGGCGGCCCCGGTGTGTTCCAAGCGGAGGCAGTGGGGCTGGAAGAGTGTAAAGCCCATTAGTGGGACAGGAAGGCAGGCAGGGAGGAAGGACGGGTAAGGAGGCCGTCAGCTGGAAGCAGGCAAGTGCTCCTCTGGTGGGCAGGAACTGGGCTTGGCTCTCAGACACCAGGTGGCAGCCACGCAGAACCAGCAGCGGCGGAGCCAAAATTTTCGCACAGTCCCTTGGTGCAGGGGCTTGAGTCCCCGCCTGATCGGTGACCATCCTGTACACCTCTCTCCTGTATGTAATGTGGTGTTTGCACAACGTCCAAATCATATAACGTCCTAAACATATTGTGGACTTTAAGCGACGTACCTGTATTTATATCCAACCTAATTCCAAAAAGGTATCAGACAATTTACAATAAAAGGCACTGATACAATGCTAGTCCATTCCTTTAACCTAGATTAGAAGTCAAAAGGCAAGTAGTAAAATGTGGAGAGGGAAGACATAGGGATGCTAACTTTTAATTTTACCAAATAGGAAATAAAGCAAAGCAAAACAACGTCATGATTCTCACCAAAAGATAGGAAGCACATAGTATCAGAATAAAGGACAGTCTTTTAAATTACCTCATGCCATCTTAGTTAACTTTTACTAATTTTTGGACAAAACCAATAAACCAAACCCTTTACTGTCAAGTCAATTCCAACTTAGCGACTGTATAGGTCAGAGTAGAACTGCCCATAGGGTTTCCAAGGAGTGGCTGGTGGATTCCAACTGCCAACCTTTTGGTTAGCAGCCGAGCTCTTAACCACTATGCCACCACAGCTCCAAATTTTTGGATAGGTAATACATATAAATAATACATGCGGCTCTGTGGGAGAAAGAACTGGCAATCTGCTCTCCAAAAGATTACAGCCTAGAAAACCCTATGGGACAGTTGTACTCTGTTACTCACAGAGTCCCTGTGAGTCAAAATTGACAAGA
Source organism: Trichechus manatus latirostris (assembly GCF_000243295.1). Taxonomy (NCBI): domain Eukaryota; kingdom Metazoa; phylum Chordata; class Mammalia; order Sirenia; family Trichechidae; genus Trichechus; species Trichechus manatus. The sequence continues at coordinate 6,198,357 of NW_004444059.1, read as the reverse complement.
TGGCACCTAACAACAGCAATGACAGTACATGCTTAAGTTTCAAAATTGGAAAGGTAAAGTATATATATAATAAAAAGTCAGTCTCCTTCTCACCCCTCCTAGCCACCCAGTCTTCCTCCCCAGGCACTATATAGCTAAGATAAGATAGGAGAAATAAAACAAATTGCAAAGCCCTCTGAGATCAAGGGTTTATCATGAAAGGAAGGAAATTTATCAAAAGCACACCTACATGAAGGCTATTGAGTAAAACAATGAACAATAAACCCAGTAGTATCTACAGGCATTCAAGAACAAGTTTCAGAGTCTCTTCTACATCCATTTTGGTCTTTTCTTTCTTTCCTGTCTTTTTAGTGACCTTCCATTTCTTCATGTATGAAGTCTTTGATGTCATTCTATAACTCATCTGGTCTTCGGTCATTAGTGTTCAGTGCATCAAATCTATTGATGAGATGGTCTCTACATTCAGGTGGGATCTACTCAAGGTCATACTTTGGCTCTCATGGACTTGTTTTAATTTTCTTCAGCTTCAACTTGAACTTACATATGAGCAATTGATGGTTTGTTCCACAGTCAGCACCTGGCCTTGTTCTGACTGATAATATTGAGCTTCTCCGTTGTCTCTTTCCACAGATTAGAGTCTATTGGATTCCTGTGTATTCCATTTGAAGAAGTCCATGTATACTGTCACTGTTTATATTGTTGAAAAAGGTATTTGCAATGAATAAGTCATTGGTCTCGCAAAATTCTGTCATGCGATCTCTTGCGTCGTTTCTCTCACCAAGATCATATTTTCCAACTACTGATCTTTCTTCTTTGTTTCCAACTTTTGCACTGCAATTATCAGTAATTATCAATGCATCTTGATTGCAATGTTGATCAATTTCACACTATAGAAGTTAGTAAAACTTAAATTTCTTCAGCTTTGGCATTAGTGGTTTAAATAATAATTGTATTAATTGGTCTTCCTGTAGACATATGGATATTATACTACCACTGACAGCGTTGTCCTTCAGGATAGATCTTGAAATGTTGTTTTCAAAGATGAATGTGACCTCATTCCTCTTCAATTTCTCCTTCCTGGCACAGTAGACCATATGATTGTCTAATTCGAAATGGCCAATACGCATCCATCTCAACTCATTAATGCCTTGGGTATCGACCTTTATGCATTCCATTTCATTTTCGACAACTTCCAATTTTCCTAGGTTCATACTTCATACATTTCATGTTCCAATAATTAATGGATATTTGCAGCTGTTTCTTCTCATTTTGAGTCACACGACATCAGCAAATTAAGGTCCCAAAAGCTTGACTCTATCCACTTTATTAAGGTGGACTCTACTTTGAGGAGGCAGCTCTTCCCCAGTTGTATTTTGAATGCCTTCCAAATTGAGGGACTCATCTTACAGCACTATATCAGACAATGCTCCACTGCTATTCATAAGGTTTTCACTGGCCAATTTTTTCAGAAGTAGACTGTCAAGTTCTTCTTCCTATTCTGTCTTAGTCCCAAAGCTCCGCTGAAACCTGTCCACCATGGGTGACCCTGCAGGTATTTGAAATACCAATGGCATAGCTTTCAGCGTCATAGCAACACGAAAAGCACCACAGTATGACAAACTGACAGAAACTTGCTCTTTAACATAGAGGAGCTAAAGTAAATGGAAGAAATGATGAAGTAAAACAGCTCAACAGAAGATTTCAAGGGCAGCTCAGGAAGACAAAATAAAGTATTATAATAAAAAATTTGCAAAGACCTGAAGTTAGAAAACCAAAAGAGAATAACATGCTTGGCATTTCTCAAGCTGAAAGAATTCAAGAAAAAACTCAAGCCTTGAGTTGCAATATTGAACAATTCTATGGGCAGAACATCGAACGATGCAGGAAGCATCAAAAGAAGATGGAAGGAATACACAGAGTCACTGTACCAATTGGTCCATGTTCAACCATTTCAGGAGTAGTATATGATCAAGAACCAATGGTATTAAGGGAGAAGTCCAAGTTGCACTGAAGGCATGGGTGAAAATCAAGGCTCCAGGAATTGATGGAATACTAATGGAGATGTTTTGGCAAACAGATGCAATGTTGGAGGTGCTCATTTGTCTATGCTAAGAAATATGGAAGACATCTACTTGGCCAACCAACTGGAAGAGATCCATATTTGTGCCAATTACAAAGAAAGGTAATCCAACAGAATATGGAAATTATCCAACAGTATCATTAATATCACACACAAGTAAAATTTTGCTGAAGATCATTCAAAAGTGGTTGCAGCAGTACATCTGAAGGGAACTGTTAGAAATTCAGAGGAGCATGTGGAACCGGGGATATCACTGCCGACATCAGATGGATCTTGGCTGAAAGCAGAGAATACCAGAAATATGTTTCCCTGTGTTTTATTGACTATGCAAAGGCATTCTACTGTGTGGATCATAACAAATTATGGATAACATTGAGAAGAATGAGAATTCCAGAACACTTCTTTGTGCTCATGTGGAACCTGTATAGACCAAGAGGCAGTCATTCGAACAGAACAAGGGGATATTGCATGGTTTAAAATCAGGAAAGGTGTGTATCAGGGTTGTATCCTTTAACCATACTTATTCAATCTGTATGCTGATCAAATAATCTGAGAAGGTGGACTATATGAAGAAGAATGGGGTATCAAGATTGGATAAAGACTCATTCACAACCTGCAATATGCAGATGACACATCCTTGCTTGCTTTATTAAGTGAAGAGGACTTGAAGTACTTACTGATGAAGATCACAGACTACAGCTTTCAGTATAGATTATACTTCAACGTAAAAACAACAAAAATCTTCACAATTGAATCCATAAGCAACATTATGAAGACAGAAAAGACTGATATTTTCAAGGATTTCATTTTACTTGGATCCACAATCAATGCCAATGGAAGCAGCAGTCAAGAAATCAAACAACGTATTACATTGGGCAAATCTGCTGCAGAAGACCTCTTTAAAGTGTTGCAAAGCAAAGATGTCCCTTTGAGGACTAAGGTGGGCCTGACCCAAGCTGTGGTGTTTTCAATCGCATCATATGCATTTGAAAGCTGGGCAATGAATAAGGAAGACAGAAGAATTGATGCATTTGAATTATGGTGTTGTGAAGAATATTGAATATACCATGGACTGCCAGAAAACAAAAAACCAAACTCGTTGCTGTCAAGTCGATTCTGACTCATAGTGACCCTATAGGACAGAGTAGAACTGCCCCTAGAGAGTTTCCAGGGAGCCACTGGTGGATTTGAACTGCTGACCTTTAGGTTAGCAGCCGATCTCTTAACCAATGTGCCTGGAAGAAGTACAGCCAGAATACTCCTTTGAGACAAGGATGGCGAGACTTTGTCTCGTGTATTTCAGATATGTTATCTTGAAGGTCCAGTCCTTTGGAAGACACTCATGCTTGGTAAAGTAGAGGGTCATCAAAAAAGAGAAAGACCCTTGAGGAGTTGGATAGGCACAGCAGCTGCAACGATGGGCTCAAGCATAGCAACAGTTGTGAGGATGGCACAGGACTGGGCAGTGTTTTGTTCTGTTGCACGTAGGGTCCCTAGGAGTCGGAACCTACTCTCGATGGCACCTAACAACAATATCTATGGGCAATTCCGGCTCATTTCTGAGCTCTTCATGTGTTTTAGAATTTAAAGATATACTTAGCTGAAATTCCAAAATTCCATTGCATTCAAAGAAACAGAGAAGAACAGATTTTGGCCTGAGGTATTTTGAGGGAAGAGGTTACCCCAAATCCCATTCCCTAAAGGAATCTTAATTTAACTCCTGAGTTATGTTTAATTTTGAATGGGCCTGCAACCTGATACATCCTCCAAGAAAACTGAGCCTCAAAATGAAGCCCTGGACAACTGAATGGGGAAATCTTTCAGATAAAATTGTTTAGTGTTATCTATTTATATTTGAAGGTGCATCTGGCAAAGGAATGGAGTTTGATTTGACTGAAATACTATTTAGCTGTTCTAGGCAATCAACATGTCCCACTGCTTTTAGAGGCCTCTCCTGGAATGTGAAAACAGTACTGTGTAATCAACACAAAAAGGATCCTTATCTTCTGTTGGCCAAAGTAGGTGACTTGGATTTGGAGCTGGTACTACAGAGTCCAGGTACAAGTTAAAATAAGAGAGGAATTAGGATTGCCTCCTATTATGTGCCACTAAAAACGATGCTATGGAGAGTTAGAAAGTAAATCTCATCCATTCTGAGTCTCAGACTAGTCATAAAATAAAAGCTGTAATGTTATTAGTTGCAGTCAAGTCGGTACTGACTCATGGCTATCCCATGTACACATAATGAAATGTTGCCTGGTTCTATGCCATGTTCATGATCGCTAGTATGCTAGAGTCCATTGTTGTAGCCACTGTGTGTTCTGAGGGACTTCCAACCTAGGAGGCTCATCTTCCACCAGTATAGCAGACAATATTCTGTTGTGATCCATAGGGTTTTCACTGGCGAATTTTTGGAAATAGATCGCCAGGCCTTTCTTCCTAGTCTGTCCTGGTCTGGAAGCTCCACTGAAACCTATCCACCATGAGTGACCCTGCTGGTATTTGAAATACCAATGGCCTAGCTTCTAGTATTATAACAACATGAAAGCCATCACAGTATGACAAATTGACAGACGGGTAGTGGAAAAACTGTAAGAGAGCATTAAAAGCCTTGGTTCAATGCACATCATGCAATTTGGCCATAAATCATTGCCTGTAGCATGAAGAACTGACACCAGATCAATAATTGTCAGAAAAATTAAATTTTTCATTAAGCGAAACAGAAAGCAATGGTTGAGCAGTTAAACCCAAACCTGCCTGCTCTCCAGGGGGCAGATAATAGACTGAGAGACCCACGCCTGTCGTTCGTTGAGGAGAAAGCTGTTGGCATAGAATTCTGAGGGGATGAGAGAAAGCTGTTGGCATAGAATTCTGAGGGAATGAGAGAAAGCTGTTGGCACAGAATTCTGAAGGAATGAGAGAAGACAAACTGGGTATATCTTATTTTTGTTTTTAATGGCCTTTGGGCCCATCCACTTAATGGAGATACAGATTTCTACAAAAACCAGAGCTGTTAATTACTGAAGGAGCCCTTGTGGCACAGAGGTTAAGCACTTGACTGCTAACCAAAAGGCTGCAGGTTCGAAACCACTGCCCTTTGGGAGAAATGTGGCAGTCTGCTTCTGTAAAGATTTGCAGGCTTGGAAACCCTATGGGGCAGTTCTACATTGTCCTAAAAAGTCCCTGTATAAGTCAGAATAGACTTGACAGCAAAGTTTGTTTTGTTTTTTTAAGGGTCAATTACATTCAAGGTTAAAGAGCCCTAGTGGCAGACAGTCTTTTTTGGGGAGCTTCTTTACTTTAAGACATCCCTTAGTGAATGTTCTGGAGTCTGCCAAACAGGAGCTCATGTCCTATGGCTGAAAAAGCACAGCTCGGGGTTGATGGGGATCTGAGAGTCACAGTTCCTGCCACTGCAGCCCTGGGGGGAGCAACAAAGCCAGAGAGAGGGCAAAGCCTCCCGATGAGGTCTATCGGAGCCCCCTCTCTCCTCTTGCTTTTCCCTTTTACATGTGAACTTGACGTGGCTGTCTCTGAGGTACACTAAAAGTAACTTCTTGCTAATCTGCCAGTCTTTTCTTGGCTCCCTGGTAGTTCCTTTCCAGATACAGGGCGGAAAAGAAGGGCAAGGTTCCACACCACACCTGAAAGCTGTGTTTCCGTGTTTACCTGGTCTGCAGTTCACAGTGACACTGGCTCTTGAGTCCACCCTGGCCTTAACCTAGCTTTCAGCCAAATAACTAATGATCTGTAAACAAATAAACAGCTGCTCACAGAGGTCCATATATTCAAATGAGGTGACTCTTTCGTGAAGCAAAGCATCTTTTTTGTGTGTGTGGGTGATGCAGAAACGCTTCCCTAATTTATCTGTTTCATGGATTAGTGCACTATAGGACTCTATAGCCATAAATATAACATTTGTAGTTATAGTCACAGAAGAATGCTGATGAGATTTCCAGTTAAATTCAGATAAAATGGGGTCTGATTTCCTCAGCATTGCAGGATTGCCGTTAAATTAACATGTCCCATTCTAACAACCTATTACTTCTGTTCCACGTTAAAGATCAGTGTTTTAATTGTTTTAAGTAGCAAGGAGCAGATGTTCCTCGTCTCAATCAGAGAAACACACATTCTGCCTGCTCCTTTTGTGGCCTCTGAGAGATAGGTGAGATCCTTTGCAGAGAGAACACTAGACTTGGAAACAGGGGCTGCTGGGAGGAGGCGCCCAGGGGCTGCTGGGAGGAGGTGCTGTATGGCAGCCAGGCAGGGTGAGAGTGTAAACGTTGGAGTGTAGTATCTATTTGTCCTAGACTTCTGGGAATGCAGTGTATGGTTGGAATGCTTTATCTTTGTTAATAAAAGTATAATTCCATAAAGAAAATATGACTAAACAAGGACAGTAGACCAGTCTAATGAAGTAGTGTTTTGTAAATTCTATTATTATTGCTTTTCTTGTACTGAAGGAATACGTGTTCATTATAAAAACTTCTAAATATAGAAAAGCTCAAAGAAAATATATTCTTCGTGTCTTTTTTCTGCATATACATATATATATAAATATATGTATCTCACACTGGGTAAGTGAAACTTGCATTTCACTTAATGTATAGTGAACAGATATGCTCCCATATCATTTAATATTATCCTACAACCATCCTTTTATGGCTATATGATATCATTTGTTGGACATTAACATTTTAAAATTTTTTATAAATATTCTATAGTAGTGGTAAACGTTTTTTGGCTAATTCTTTGTGTCCTTTCTTTTTTTTAGGATAATTGTAAAAGGATTTCTGTTTTCTAAAGCTGCATTTGTCCAAGTGAAGGCAAAGGGATTAACCAAGCCGTGACTGTTTGCCAAGTAGTAATATTGGAGGCAGTATGGTGTTGCATTTAAAAAGCATGGCTTCTGCAGCCAAACTGCCTCTACTTAAATCCCAGCTCTTCCACACTGGGTGCTTGATTTCCTCATCTGTAAAATGGGGATAATAATGGTATCTATATTGTAGGGTAGTTGGGTGATTTAAATGTTTTAATACAGAAACATGTATCTGAGCTTTTATTGTATTTTTTTCATTTAGTTCCATCAGTGGCTCAGTTAGGTGGGAATTATTATGGCCAAATTACAGAAGACGGAGCAGATGCCCAGAAGCACAAAGTAGCTTGCCCCAAGTGGCAAAATCCAGCTACTGTATGTCCAGCTCCAAAATTTAATCTTTCCCTTCTTATACTGTAATTATTAATTTAATCCTTCTAGACACCCAAAATGAAAGTAACATTTTTCAGTCTCACTTCAGAGCTTGGCATAAGTGCCACTGTTCCAGAGAGGTAAAACCACCTGCACATCACTCCAAGTGTTTCTTTCCAGGCACTTATCACAACTTTAATTATCTTTTAAATTTGTAGTCTTGCTTATTGTCTGTCTTTCCCACTAGAGTGTATGCTCTGTGAGGAGAGAGCTGTGTCTTTTCAATGATTTAGCACTAAGTCTGGCACCTAGAGGACTTTCAATAAATATTGGTTGGATAAATAAATTTCATAATTTAGTTATGTATATAGCCTAAATGACCAGATTATTGCCAAATTATCTCTTCTTGCTTATGCCATAAAGATTACTACATGTATCAAATTGCCTGGATAATTGCCAACTTTTTCTTTCACCTTTTGCTAAAAGTACCTTCGATTTTTAGATAGAAAAAGCAATGAAACAATAAACACATTGACAAAACCTTAAGCTACATAGGGCTCTAAAAGAATTTGTGATTGCCAATGGCAAACCTGAAGTCTTATGCTCTCATGTCCAATACTTCTGAGGACTCTTCTCCAAACTGGTAAAAAACATATATACATATATAGATAGATAGATAGATAGATAGATATGAATTCCTAGGTAAACTCTCATCTCTTAAAACGCAGTGCTATACTTGCCCAGCACAGGCTGTGTATACAGGCATGATCATTTTGACTGGGTTGTTTCACTGATCCATCTAAGCAACTGAATAATTCTGTAGAAAATAATCAGTAAAATCATGCTTCACTTCCATTGCTTTGTATATTTTGTTGTGTTGCCTGTTCGTCCTCTATCACTTTAAGAATTTCCACTTATCCTTCCAGTCTCCACATGAAAATCAGTTCTCTCTAAAGCCTTCTCTTCTCTTCTCCCCTGAGAGGGAATTAGGCTCTGTTCATTGTGCTTCCATGGCACCTTGTACATAATATGATTATGGCTCTAAGGACATCACACTGAAGTTGTTTTTATCTGTGTTTTCATTTAGGCTGATTTTCTTGAGGGCAGTGATCAGTCCCTATATGGTATTCCCATCGCCTAGAACATTACATACCATACTGTAGGTTCTTAATAAAAGTCTGTTGGGCGAGTGAATGAACTATTTGTGCATGTCTACTTAGATTTTGTTAAGCAACAAGGAATCAAGAAAGGATTTTTAGCAAGATCCAATTTGTGTTTTAGCAAGACATGTTTGACTGGATTTACTCTACCGAAGTCTTGGCATTCAGGCTCTTAAGCACATGCTAATTACTAACCCTTACTCTTTCTTTCTTATACATTTTATTTGCTGGAATTTTTTTTTCATTTTTGGGTGCTTCTGTAGCCTAGCCCATCACTCTGAAGATTATAGTTTACCTTTTCTGCACAATAAGGAATTATATGTTGTGTGATATTTTATTTTGATATTCTGTACTTCCATTATCAGGAAATAAGTCATCTTTTTCAACACCCCAGCCGTTTGACTATGGAAAGCAGGTGGAAAAACACTGTACCACACCCTGCTCAGCAGAGTTAGGAACTATCAGGTGTGATTTCAAGTTTCACAGGGGATTCCAGGCAGCCAATGAATATTATTTCTCTCATTGGTTTTCCTCCCCCCACTGAAAGCCCCTTAAAAGTAGGGGCTATGTCTTATTCAGAAACCCTGGTGGCATAGTGAGTAAATGCTATGGCTGCGAACCAAAAGGTCAGCAGTTTGAATCCACCAAGTGCTCCTTGAAAACTCTGTGGAGCAGTTCTGCTCTGTTCTATAGGGTCACTATGAGTCAGAATTGACTTGACGGCAACAGGTTTTTTTGGTTATGTTTTATTCACCGTTGCATCCTCAGAATCTGGCACGTACCTGGAACAGAAGAGGTACTGAAAACAAAGGTGTTTGATAAATTCATGACAGACTGACTGACTGATGGAAGGAATGAGATTTCTCAGATAAAGAGCACATTTGGATTTCAGTGACACTGGATACCCTCCAAAAAGAGTGGGGGTGACAGAAGCTAAAATTTTGTAGGCATTTAACAAGGCTATACAGCCGGTACTCCCTTTGGAGATCAATAGTCCTAGAGTCTTTGGAAAAGAAATCAGGTTACCCATGAAGTTCATCTTCCTTGCAGGGAGTTTACAGGTCCTAAAGCAGGGTTTTCATTACTGAGTAGACTGGCAATGTCATTTGTAGTCTTTTGCTTTGGAGTTAAAGTAGTAACATCATTCTTTTATTTTAAATGAGCTAATGTTTGCCTTGTTCCTATCCATTCTCCTTCCTTCCTCTCCTCCTCTCAAATAACACTTCCTGTAAAATTTATGGTTCTAAGCGGCGAAGAAAAAAGGGAGAGAGGTTCTGTTGCTACTGCCATATTTCTCGTGGAGGATGAGCGTTACCCTGGGACAGATGGAAAAGAGGTGACACATCAGCATTCCTGAGTCCTGGGAGTGGGCTGCAGTTTACGTGGGAGATCTGGCAGATCTGCCCAAAGCTAAGCTCTTCATGCTGTTTGCTGGTTTCTGACTTCTTGTTAAATGTCTCTGATTTTAGACCCTCCCATTCTAAAGTCAAACTACGTGTAATATACATTGAATGTACGCTAGTAGATTTCATGACATGTAAGAGATATTCTAAGGCCATTCCTATCTTTTTTAGAAAAAGCGCTACCTACAGGCCCTGCCCTGTGTCACAGTTGGGCTCAGGTCTTCGTGTTTAAGCTTTCAATGGTCTCTGAGGTAATGTTAATATGAGGCTACAGCCTTGTGTTGTACATTGTGTGTCCTTCACTTTTGCGAAGACATTCCGTTTTCTCAACATCCCGTTTATATTTAAGAGACACCATTGCCAAGGTGATATATAACAGACACGTAGGAACTTTACAACACCCAGGGCACTGGATTCTGGTACTGGGAGCTGTTAAGTAGAAGGATCTGTCTTTACTGAGAGCCTGGTTTTAAATTGCTCTTTGCCTGAGACTGGAGGAACTACAGCCAAAGAAGCAGATTGAGTGGAGCCAACTTTGTCCATGAGAGGCTTTCCGGCTGCCTGAAGGAGAAGTTCCCTCTCATTTGGTCTCTGGTGACAGTAGAATGGAGCCACTTGCCACACCTCAGTCACATCTTTTATTCTCAAACTGTCACCTTGTACCTCCACACTCCTCCTCACTGACCCAAATTCTTACACAAAGTTTAAAAAGAAATTTACCAGAGAGGTTAAGATGTTTTGCTCCATAGGGTTTTCAGTGGCTGATTTTTTGGAAGTAGATCGCCAGGCTTTCTTCTGAGGTTGAGTGGACTTCAACCTCCAACCTTTTGGTTAACAGTCGAGTGCATTAACTGTTTGCACCAGCCAGGGACTCCATCTACTCTGATACACTTGAGTTGTCATGAGTTGGAGTGAACTCGAAAACAACTGCTTTTTCTGGTTCAGAAGTTTTACTCTATGTAAACTGTAATTCACTGGAATCATTTTGCTTTTTACTAGGATTTTTGAGAAGAGATGAAAAGTGCTTCCTTATATGTCACCAAAGTCACACATTTTGTCTTTCTATTATATTAGAATTCTATGTAGCTTACACTAATTTAAGCCTTGTTTTGTCATATACATGTATATTTGTTCTGATGGCTAAAGTAATGCTGGCTTCTCTTTTCCTGTCATCCCCAGCTCCATTTCCTGGTTAGCATTCCTGGTTCAGTTGCTGCATAGCCATTGTCCTGTGTCTGCCCAGTACATCTCCATTTACTCACCCCTTGTTAATGGTAGGAGCTCTGGTGGTGCAGTGGTTAAGAGCTTGGCTGCTAACCAAAAGGTCAGCAGTTTGAATTCACCAGCCACTCCTTGGAAACTCTGTGGGGCAGTTCTACTCTGTCCTATAGGGTCGCTATAAGTCGGAATTGACTCGACGGCAGTGGGTTTGTTTGTTTTCTAATGGTGGTCCCAGCAGCTATATTTGAATATGACTCTACTCTCCCTGGCCATAGCTGATTAGGTTAAGGGTGTGTAGCTGGGCCAATTAGAATTCTTTTCATGGGATTCTGAGGAGTCTGTCTAACAGACAAACTTTAATATTTGAACTGGAGAGCTATGTGTGGCCATATTATGTTCACCATGTAGACAGAGTAGCACCAAGTTTTACTAAGAAGGCTGAATCGCAAGAACAGGTGGAGAAATTCTTGACCCCTTTTTATTTCCTGTACTAGTCTTCCTGAGGTTTGGCGGACATATTCCTGTCCTTGAGTTGGGTGAGTCTGTGTTTTTATGATAAATCTCCCCACTTTCTTTATTTTTCCTGAGCAAGTGTGAGGTTTTCTTCTGTTGCTTCTAATCAAAGGAAACTTAACTAGTCCAAATTTACTGAGTCAGTATTTCAGTTGGCACTGACACTATTCCAAGAAACAGATAAAAAAAGAGAGAGAGGAAGTGTAAACAAACAGTTCATCATCAAGCTGAGAAATGGGAGGTTTTCTTCCTTTTTTCATTCACAATCATAGACTCACTACTTGAGGGGAACTTTGTGGTGAGGAGAGAGGTGAGATATAGGAGCTGAGGACAATGAATGACAAGGAGCATGATGTGGTCAAAATCTGGGAAGAAATACATTTTTGAAAGACAGAATCAAAAGTTTGAAGTTTCACAAATGTGGAAGGTGCACCAATAGAAAGATTCTTGTCCTCTCCGTCAGATAAAATGTTGAGTCTTGGATCCCCCCAGAGGACCCATACCATTGATAGGAGCCAGGAGTTATTCTTGAGAATCCCGTTATGATGTTTTGAAATTTGCATACTGTCATCTTGTTTACAAACTGGGGCATTAAGAGGGTCTTGAAAGTTGTTTGGAAACCCTGGAGGCATAGTCATTAAGAGCTATGGCTGCTAACCAAAAGACGGGCAGTTTGAATCCACCAGGCGCTCCTTGGAAACTCTATGGGGCAGCTTGCTCTGTCCTATAGGGCTGCTATGAGTTGGAAATCAACTTGACAGCAGTGGGTTTGGTTTGGTTTTTTTGAAAGTTGTGTTGATAATCATCATGCCCTTTTTCCACTTTTGACATGGATAATTGATGTCCCAGTTAGGATGTGTCTAACTTAAGTATAATTATTATTCAAACACAAATATCCCTGTATTTTCATTACTAGAAAAGAACTTTCTGCCTCTCAGGGCCAAGTTATGGAAAAGTCAGCATTGTCTGTTTTTCATAAAGCACATTCTTTCTCTGCCTTGTGCCAAAATTCTGTCTCAGTTGAAAATAAAGTGGAAAAATCTTCATTGTGGTTGATGTATAGCTTTTTGTGAGAAGGAATGTATTACGACTCTAACTTTGTCCTTTGACCCTCTGTTTTGATTTCAGGTTGTGTGAGTAGAATATTTAAAAGTTAAGGAAAGTATTTAGAATATGCACATAAAAGAGAAATGTTAATTTTTAAAATTTTTTTTGACATTTAAATATTTTAAAAAATTAACAAAGTACTTAAAGAAAAATCTTCCGTAGAGTAGTTTTTATTTTCACTTAGGAAGAGTAAGGCAAAGAAATGTTACATATTATACTATGCAGAGGTGCAAATTTTCTCCCCAACTAACTCCATTAAAAATGTTGCCTCCCACAAATTTCTCTTGGCAAAACTTTCCATTTCAGATCTGGAATCTAAACATAATGTACACAGTGCTGAAATACAGTTTTTTTTTCTGTCACTAATCTAGACTATTCTACTTTATGGTGTGTGTTAACTAGATGGATTTGAGTAGACCATCTCCTATTTTTATTTTCCTTCCCAACTTGAAATGAGCAAGCATTTCATGGATTTTTCCTTCTTGCTTTGGTTTCCCCTTGTTACACATTTTGCCAGATGGCTGAATTTCATTTAGAGAAGAATTTTCCATAATAACATATCACTTGGTATTCATGGCCAATGATCCCACTCCCTCCTGCCATCTGCAGGAACCATGGAATGGAGTGAAGTGGCAAATGATTCAGGCCTGGCAGAGGCTGGAGGAGGAGGAGGAAGAGGAGGAAGAAAGATACACCAAGCAAAGGGAGGCTTGGATTGCCAAAGATTTGAAGGGAAAGCCTATGATAGCAAGTGCTGAGTGATGTGTGAGTACGAGAGAGAGCAAGAGAGACAGGGAGAGAGAAAGAGGGAGAGCAAAAGAGCCAGGGCACCACACACACACACCCAGGAGAGACTGTGCATTTAAGTATTTTGGAGCACGTAGCTAGAGGGCATTTTGACAGATGTGGAGCATGTGTGGCAAAACTTTGAAAGGAGGAGGGGAGAACTGAGGGAGAGAGGAACCTCGCTGAACTGGGAAAAAGGGATGAGATTAGGATTCTGGATGTGCAAGTAAGAGTTTGGTGATGGAAATGGCATAAAACATGTAGGGGAAGATCACATCACGCAGGTAGCTATGTCTGCCCATGTTTAGTTATTAAAGTAGAAAAATAAGAAATGGAACTCTACCTAGTGCCTGAGTTTGTAGTATTCAAGAAATTCATGACTCCCAAGAATCTGCAAGCAGAGTAACCATCACGTGAAATCTAAACAAGGGGGCTTACTTCTGGAACCAAAACCTTCTCTCCTCCTGGTACAAAGCTGTTAACCTGTAAATGTGGTATTCATTTAGACTGAGGTTCATGAGAACTAACTTTTGGACATAGTGACTTTCAGCAAGTTATATAACCTCTCTAAGCTTCAGTTTCCTTAAGTAAAAAATGAAGCAGTTAGACTAGATAAATCGTCTTCAAGCAGCTCTCCACAATTCTTCTTAGAAGGTGCCTCCCTCTCACTCCCAGAGTTCAAGCAGAGTTGTTACGACTTTTTCTGCTTACGTGTTAGTCTTTGAAAAACACATTCCGCTGATTAAAGGGAAAAAAAAAGTGTTGGAACCGCTAGATTGAACTCTAAGTTCCTTCTAGCTCTAAAAGCTCATTATCCTAAATATATATGATGAGGACTTGAAGCACTTACTGATGAAGATCAAAGACTACAGCCTTCAGTATGGATTACACCTCAACATAAAAGAAAAATCCTCACAACTGGACCAATAAGCAACATCATGATAAACGGAGAAAAGATTGAAGTTGTCAAGGATTTCATTTTATTGAATCCACAATCAACACTCATGGAAGCAGCAGTCAAGAAATCAAATGACGTATTGCATTGGGCAAATCTGCCACAAAAGACCTCTTTAAAGTGTTAACAAGCAAAGATGTCATCTTGAAGACTAAGGTGTGCCTGACCCAAGCCATGGTATTTTGTATCACCTCATATGCATGTGAAACCTGGACAATAAGTAAGGAAGACCAACAAAGAATTGATATCTTTGAATTATGGTGTTGATGAAGAATAGTGAATATATCATGGACTGCAAGAAAAACGAATAAATCCATCCTGGAAGAAGTAAAGCCAGAATGCTCCTCAGAAGGGAGGATGGCAAGACTTCGTCTCGTGTACTTTGAACATGTTTGCAGGAGGGATCAGTCCCTGGAGAAGGACATCATGCTTGGTAAAGTAGAGGGTCAGTGAAAAAAAGGAAGACCCTCAATGGGATGGATTGACACAGTGTCTGTAACAATGGGCTCAAACATAACAATGATTGTGAGGATGGCGCAGGACTGGGTAGTGTTTTGTTCTGTTGTACATAGGGTCTTTATGAGTTGGAACCCACTTGATGGCGCCTAACAACAACCACCACCACCAACAAATACACACATGTATGTAGATATTTGGGATTGGCATGGATACATTATGACTTATTCAGTCAATCTGTGAGTATTTACTGAGCATCTACTACACACCAGGCATGGTTTTAGGGCACTGAGGATAAAGCAGCAAAGAAGACAGTCGTTTTCTTCACCAAGTTTACATTCTAGTTGAGGTAGTGATTGCAGGTAGTGATGAGTGTATTAAAACAGGGGAAGGAGCCCTGGTGGCACAGTGGTTAAGCACTTGGCTACTAACCAAAAGGTCAGTAGTGTGAACCCACCAGCCTCTCCAAGAGAGAAAGATGTAGCAGTCTGCTTCTGTAAAGACTACAGCATTGGAAACCCTGTGGGGCAGTTCTACTCTGTCCTATAGGGTTGCAATAAGTTGGAATCAACTCAACGGCAATGGATTTGTTTTTTTTAAGTACATAGAGAGTGATGGGACTTTCCCTGCAGAGTGACATTTGAGCAGACACTTGAATGAAGTGAGGGATAGAGATTACAAAGATCTAGAGAAGAGCATTCTAGGCAGAGGGAGCAGTGAGTGTAAGACCTTGAGGCAAACATGAGCCTGTAAAACTGTTGACTGCTTAAACTGATCTTGGTCTCTAGCCTCCATACCCCACAAGAAAGGAAACATTTGATTTTGCCAATTAAAGGTAACTCAGTCTCTTCTGGTTCTGTAATGCCTTGTCTTAGTGGGTTCCTCCCTGTCCTAGTCAAGGGGCTCCTTCCACCTCATCTTCACGGCATGGTACTTGGTTACAGCTGAGTAAGCATCTAGTTCTGGTGAAGCCTCTTGTCCTGCTGTATCCCTGGGTATTGACCTCTATCCTTGTGGCATCTACTGAGGTTAATGCAACCTGTCTTGATGCGTTTTTTTTCTTTTAAACTAATAGACTTTATTTTTTGGAACATTTTTTGGTTTGCAGAAGAATTGAACAGAAAGAACAGAAAATGTTCCCTCTCTCCCCGCCCACAGCTTCCTCTGTTATTAACATCTTGCATTAGCGTGGTTCATTTGTTATAATTGATGAACAAATATAGATACATTATTATTAAGTCCAGAGGTTACATTAGGGTTCACTCTGTGTGTTGTACAGTTTTATGGGTTTCAACAAATGCATAATGTAATGTATACAACGTTACAGCATCGTACAGAATAGTTTCACTGCCCTAAAAATCTCCTATCCTCCATGTATTCGTTTCTCCCCTCTCTGAGTCCCTTCCCAGAACCTTGGTGACACTTTCTTTTTTTCTTCACATTTTAATCTGCCTGATGTATTGGTCACCAGTGCTGATGACATGGCCATTACCACGGACTCCGGTTCCCAGGACTTTATACTTAGCACGCTGGGGCTCTCTGTTCATACTCCAGGCCTCTGTGGTCCTCTTCAAACTTCTTGGGCATGGAACCCTGAGGGGCTTTTCTTGTTCTATGATGTAATGGGTATGAAAGGTGTTAGGAGCCCAGACTCTTGAGTCACAGAGCTTGGGTTTGCTTTCTGGTTTTGTTGAGCTGAGTGACCGGAATCACTTTGTGTTTTTCTCCCTTTTTTCTTTGCCTAAGTTATTCAATCTGTAAAACGGGGATGATCATGTAAAATGGGGATGATCATGATCGTATCTTAGATGGTTACTTTGAGGTATAAATAAGTTAATATACGTAAAATGCTTTTAAAAGCAAATTGTTGTTGTGTGCCCTCAAGTTGATTCCAACTCATTTGTAACGCTATATGACAGGGTAGAACTGCCCCATAAGGTTTCCTAGGCTATAATCTTTATGGGAGTAGATTGCCAAGTCTTTTCTGCTGCCGAGTGACTGGTGGGTGCTAACAGCTGACCTTTCAGTTAGCAGCAGAGCACTTAAACAATGTGCCACCTGCGATATATGGTAAATACCGGTTGAGTTTTTGCTCTATGATAAGATGCTGGGACCCTGCCCTCCCTCAGCCCCTCACTCAACATTGCCTCTTCACCTGTCCTGTAGCCAACAGAAGCCCCCACTTCTCTGAGTAGCTCACACTCCCCCAGACTAGGTGTAGGAAGTGAGGCATTAGCCACTATGATCTAGACCTCCCCCAACTTACCTGAATGGGATGCTCATTTGAAATTTAACATTTGACCACAGTTTGCACTTTATGAAGCATTGTCACGTGCATTATCATATTGAATCTCATAACATGGTAAAGTTTGAATGATTACCTCCATATTGTACATGAGAAACTGGCTTACAGAGGTTGTGATTTGATTGCATTTGATCACACAGGTATCAGTGACCAAATTTAGACTTTTTGAAAAAAAGGATTTCTATTTACAATGTCAAAGTTCTTTTCACTACACCTCAGCTGGCTCTAAGAATATTTTTATATAAGCCCACAAGTCAGGATATCAGACAGATGAACTGGCTAAGTCCAAATATAGGAATAAACTATTTTATTTTCTGCAAAGATCCTGTACAGTTAAGATGCAGTAAATGTAGATAGAATATTTAATTGTTAAAAGTAGTTTTTTGAACATTTTTAATTTATGACATGATTTTTGAGGTAGAGAAGTTCTGTGTTTTCTTGTGTGAGAATTTTTTGGCTCAGCCTTTAAAGACCAGTGACTGAGTTTTGTTGAATGTGAAAGCTTCTAGTACTGTGGAGAGTAGGGTTTTGGCTTGGAATGAGTAGCTGGCTTTAGAGAGCCTCAGTGGAAATGTTAGTTGGGCAAGATCCTGGCTTGTCCCCTGAAGATGTTCTTGCAGCCATCTGTATATATACTTGTTATTTATACATTTCTTGAACCTGTTTGCTACTACCCATCATGGTTAGAAATTATGTCCCCCATGGTATCCAGGCCTATACTGCAGTAATGAAGCCTGAGGTCCTGCTAAGGGGTTTCCTTTTTCTCCATCTAAAGCCCCCATGAAATCTGTACAGAATTTCAAAACTGAACTCTTGTTTTGCTCTTTTTGTGTGCCAAGTGCATTCCTGCCTGTGTATTAAGGGAATTTGGATAGTCATTTTAAGAAAGTTACCAGGAATAAAAGAAGCATTCCAAAAATTGCAGCACCCGTTAACAGGCTATATCATTTCTGTCTTC
>NW_004444059.1:6175949-6178159 GCF_000243295.1 Trichechus manatus latirostris | reverse complement strand
ACAGTGGCTGCAACAATGAGTTCAAATATAGCAATGATTGTGAAGATGACACAAGACCTGGCAGTGTTTTGTTCTGTTGTACACAGGGTCACTATGAATTGGAACTGACTCAACAGCACTTAACAACAACAACATTTACACAAAGATTCGTTTAACAACTATTGATCGAGTGCCTACTATGTGCCAGGCACTTTTCTAGCTTCTGAAAATAAAGTGATAAAGATAAAAGACAAAAAATTCCTGCCCCCACGGAGCTTCCATTTAGTGGGCTAGTCAGAAAACACAGCAAATAAATAATAAATGAGTAGTGTATGTTATCGCGTCAGGTGGTATTAAGTGCTATAGAGGTACTATTATTGACACGGTTTGCGAAGTAATTTCACAAACACCCGTAATTCATTCAACAATTTTTACTGAGCACCTCGTATGTACCAGCCATTGTACTCACAATAACTGTACAGTTGTGATTATTGTATAAATATATGAAGATGGAGATACCAAGACTCAGAGCGGTCATTTTTCTCAGGTAATAGAATTGGTAAATTTCACAGCCAGGACAAAAACTCATATTTTCAATTTTGAAGTATAGTTTTCTTTCTGATGCAAGAGCTGTAACTTTAAAATTTGGGCCCTGAAGCAAAAATTTCTGAAAAAGCATCCTTGTTTTTCTTTCGCTCTTTCCCTTACTATTTAACCGCACTTGTAGGTAAATGGATTTCTGCCTTCAGGGGCTCCTTGTCATGTGCGTTGCTGGGGTAATAGTTTGACTTCAATTACATGAATTCGGATAGCCTAAAAATTCATTATGACTGGCAAAAGAATTAAAAAAAAATTGCATTCATAAACTTTCCCTTTAGATGACTTTAAAGAAACTCATTTATCATAATGCCCCCTCCCCCCATCATATCTTTCACTTAATTTTGTCCTTTTAATTTCCTTTGGTCAAATGAATTTCAAAGTTAGGCCCTTTGACTCTTATAAACTGCAGTTTTACAACAGTTTCCCAAAGTAGGCAGTTTTAACAAATTTAGCTCAATTGTGAAAAAGTCAGCACAGAGTTGCAAATTGTAGAATCGCATGCCGGGCAAATTAGGCTACTTTTCCTGAATGTTTACATACCATTCTGGGATTTTTCTTTAGCTGTGTTTTTAACACTCCCCTCTCCCCATTTAGTTTTGCCTCAGGATAGGTTCACCTTCAGTAAAAAGTTTTGAATTGATTTTAAACCAAAATGAATGCAATAATTTTGGCATAAAGAAAGACAATACATTACAGTGGACAGAGCACAACCTTTTTTTTCATAATTAAGTTGCTTGTGTTATTAATAATCTTCTAAAAAATAAAAAAATCATAATCTTTAAGATACAAAAGCAATTTTCAATGTAGTGATTATCACCGTTAGCATTTTGGTATGGTCAACCTTCTCTGTCATGTTTTCTCCCTACAAAAAATGGGATCATGTATTATGAAATTCTTTTTCTATATAATTTCTAGTTTAATTGTCTCCATAATTTTTACAGCCCTTTAGTAGACTGATATATTATGATTTATCCAACTATTTGTCTACTATTAACTAAGTTATTGCCCAGGCATGGACCAGTAGCTTGAAATTTGCCTCCAAAATTTAAGGATGCCAAGAGACCAAAGAAAAAAGCGGACAACTCCGGCGGAGTTGAAAGCTCCGGCGAAGGAGCTTTATTAGCGAGACTTACATATGGGGCAGGTGTCCCCAGTGGCAGAAGGACCAAAGCAGACCTCTGCGCCCAGCAGTAGGGGGAGTGGAGGTTTTATAGTGGTCAAGAACAAAGGTGGCTCCACACCAAGGAGTTACATAAGACTGCCTCAGCTAGATCACATAACAGGGGCTTGGAAATCAGCAGTGAACTAACAGAAACAGCAGTGAACTAATGGAAAGTGTGAGGATGGCCATGTTTGGCCTTGCAAAGCCTGTTTTCCCCTTCAGTTATTTCTAGTTTTTCTCTCTTATTAACAGTGCTACAGTGAATGTCCTTAAAGTAAAATATTTGAACACATCTGTGATTTGTTCCTAAAATTAGTTCATAGAAGTGAAATCATTGGGTCAAAAGGTGCATGGACTGAATTGTGTCCTCCAAGAATATTTGTTGGAATCCTAACCTGTGTATCTGTAAGTATGACCCTGTTTGGAAATAGGAATTTTATTTGTTATTTTAATGAGGTCATACCAGCAT
>NW_004444059.1:6167903-6175598 GCF_000243295.1 Trichechus manatus latirostris | reverse complement strand
AAACATTGGATAGGAAATTGAAATATAGAAAGTACATATACATAATTTGAAGAGGTAAATTTCAGATAGTCTCAACTGCTAAGTATACTCTACCCATTCATTTTTTTGGGATTTTCTATTTGATAAGCACCCCAAAGAAAGGAAAATGGAATGCCATTAAAATTGAGAGCATTTGTAGAGTGTGCTGAACTGGAAATCAGGAAATCTGGTGTCTATTCCTGGTTTTGGTACTCATTTGATCTGTGTGACCCTGAGCCAGCAAGTTATCCTACCTGGGCCTTCAATTCTTTATTTGTAGGGTGGCCATATCTTGGTGTGTGGTTGTGGTCCCAGCATGATAATTAATAGCATCTTTTACTCTCAAAGTGGTCATTAACTTACATGCTCACCCATTTATCTACTATATGTGAGGTGTTTTAACTATTAAAAGATGGACTTCTGTTGTTTTGCCTGCCCAGTCTCTTTTCCCTCTCACTTTCTATTGTAGAATTACTCTTTCCCCATCATCAGTCTTACTCTATCCCCAGGCACAAATCAACCTTGGCCAATTAGAATTCCACATCCCCTTGGCCTTGGAGATGGATCTAAAAATGGGCATTTGACCCAATTCAGGATCCTGTGAAATATCCCCCTGAATTTCTGTTTGGATTAGTGGTGTGTTGGCTTGTATTGGCTCACAGGAGCCAATTGTTAAATTTCCAGGAATTTTGTGAACCAGCTGATAAATACAATCGTTACTACAAATTAGATCATAAAATCTTACAATTAAATAAATTATATTAAAAACAAAGGTAATAAATCCTCAAAATTCATAACTTTCTAATTATTTTATAGTCTTGAGTTTATTTATATCTGTTATTATTCATCTCACATACTTTGGGCATGTTATCAGGAGGAACCAGTCCCTGGAAAAGGACTTCATGCTTGGTATAGTAGAGGGTCAGCAAAAAAGAGGAAGACCCTCAATGAGATGGATTGACACAGTGGCTGCAACAATAGGCTCAAACATAGCAACTATTGTGAGGATGGTGCAGGACTGGGCAGTGTTTCATTCTGTTGCGCATAGGGTCACTATGAGTCGGAACTGACTCGATGGCACCTAACAATAACAACATATCTTTTGGTGGAAATACTACGTAATGGACTACTGTGTGCCTTTTCCCAACTCCATGTTTAGTGCTGTGAAGTTGGTAGGTTGAAATTGGCTATGGTGAGAATATTTGCACCATGGAAATTGGCAAATGCTAAAAACCAGATCCCCCAGCCCAGAAAGCTAGTTGTTAGAATTTTATCATCACCCTGCAGGTTAGAACTATTGGGAAAAGGGCTTTCTCTTTTTACTCTATTGCTGTGCTAGCGAAATATAATCCTGGAGAGGCAAGGAAAGCATTTTGGTCCTTTGGGGAGAGCTTGCCCAAGAATAATGCCAACGAAGTAGAAAGCAGAGCAGAGGGATGGAGACAGACAAGATTCTTGATATCATGTGAGCATTTGGCATCTTAGTTTGGTCAGAAACTGGCTTAAGCCACAATTTGAATTAGGTTTCTAGCTTGTGTATGAAAGTCTTTTGATAATACAGATTCCATGATCTCTAAGACTCCCTTGTTATTGTTAGGTGCTGTTGAGTCAATTTCGACTCATAGTGACCCCATGTGACAGAGTAGAACTGCCCCATAGGGTTTTCTAGGCTGTAATCTTTATGGAAGCAGATTGCCAGGTCTTTCTCCTGTGGAACTACGGGGTGGGTTCGCACAGCCAGCCAACCTTTCGGATAGCAGCTGAGCACTTAATAGTTGCATCAACAGTGCTCCTATTAAGATCCCCTAGAGCTCTGCTAATATACGAATCTAAATTTATATAAAAAGGAGGGACTTCTTAGCTAAATATTTGAGTCCCCATAGTTATTGTCTTTGAAAATAAGTCAAATAAAATATATTCACTAGTGAACTTATACGGAGCCCTGGTGGTGCACTGGTTAAGAGCTTTGGCTGCTAACCAAGAGGTTGGTAGTTCAAACACACCAGCTGCTCCTTGGAAACCCTATGGGGCAGTTCTACTCTGTCCTATAGGGTTGCTATGAGTTGGAATCAACTTGATGGCAACAGGTTTGGTTTGGTTAGTGAACTTACACATTTTATCCTCACTCAAACATTTGATCTTGTCTAACATTAGCATAGGACTCGTAAGTAGGTGGTTTGAACCCACCCAGTGGTGCTGTGGAAGAAAGGCCTGGAGATCTGCTTCTTTAAAGATTATAGCCAAGAAAACTCTATGGAGCTCAGTTCTACTCTGTAACACATGGAGTTTGAATCCATTTGACAACAACCAGTTAACATTAGCATTAATGTTTTATGACTGAATTTTAAGCCATAAGATAGATGAAATAATCTTATGTTAATAATTTCAGTTTCATTTTACAGCATCTCTCCCCTTTTCAAATGAATTTTTGTGTTCCTTTTAAGTTGATACACTTTAAGAGGCTTTAAGAAACCTACTTTTAATCATCTCAGATAATGAGTACTACCTGTATTTGATTATAGCACTCTCTCTAGAAACCCTGTTAGAATGTAGCTACTCTACATTTTAAAAATGCTGCATTTCTCTCTTTGAAATATTGATTTCATTTTACCAAAGTGCTGCCTGCCATTATGCACCCTGAGGTGCTATTTCTTAATTAGTGAATGAGCCTGGCATAGTCCTACCAAGGTATTAGGAATACTCTCCAATTTGCCACTGCTCAAGTGTATATTCAACATTTTATCCCTGGCTCACTATAGCTATGACCCATTTCACATATTGTTGATTCAGAAGAATCAAAATCCCATTGGTGTGCTTATTTGCTGGTACTTGACTGTTAATAACTCAGAGGTATTAGTGGGTCATAGTCAGTGTTCACAAAACCTTGAGACCGAACAGGATAATTTGCCAAGGGATAAGCACTCATCTGCTAGCCAAAAGGTTGGTGGTTTGAACTCATCCAGAGGCACCTCTGAAGAGGCCTGGTGATCTGCTTCCAAAAGGTCACAGCCTGAAAATCCTATGGAGCACAGTTCTATTCTGGACACATGGGGTTGCTGTGAGTCAGAATTGACTTGACAGCAACTAATGAAAACAAAGATGGTTTAAATTTACCATCCACCCCTCCACCCTAAGTAATGTTGTCTTCTTTCTCGGCTTTAAAAAGATGTTGGAGAAAAGTCTATTTTGACTTATATGATCATATTTTAAAATAAACAAACTGAACAACGAAACCCTTACCCTGGTAGTATTAACTCTACTAGACTATTTCTTGACACCAGAACCTTCGGTGTCTCATTGTCACTAGCTGGCTGCTCCTTTCAATTCTATTGCTAGTTTTTCCCTTTTTCATTAATGAGGTCTCATTTTACAGTTAAAACAAACATTTAAATTAATATGAATAATAACTGTGATACATTAGAACAAAACAAATAAGCCCTTCTTTTGGACTGACCTTGAGTTGATTCCCTACACCGGTATTTGCATTTCCCAGCATGAGTTCTGAGGAGCCCCAGATAGGGAAATGTTCCAGGTTAGTGTTTCTCAAAGTGCACATCACCTGCCTCTGAACCACCTTGGGTGTCTATTGAAAAATAGACTCCATGACTGCTTTGGATTCATGGTTCTCTGGGAGTAGGGCTTGGGAAGATAAATTTTTAACTTTAGGGTGATTAATGTATCTTTTGGATGGAAAAAAGGGACATTTCATAGACTAATAAGTTTATGGATTACTTCCATGGGTACTTATAAAACAAGCACATTAAAGAATTTGAGAAGTCCTATAGCCAAAATCGACTCTATGGCATCTAACAATAAAAACAACAATAGCAGAGAGACCTGTTTAATCTTTTTAGCTCAGGATTTCCTTGTATTTTTTGATTACTGAACTCTTTTGGGGGGCAATATCTATTATTTGATCAAATACTATTGGGAAAGTTTAACCAATAGCATTAAAATTGCAGATTGTTGCAGTTGCTTGCTAGCTTGATACTAATGAGTAAGTGTAGTATTCTGCTACGAGCGATAGACAAGAAGATGTGAGTGTGAATCCTTTATTTTGTACTGTTGACTCAGTTGCGTAGCAGTCATTTTCCCTCTTAGTCCAATAGGAGATGAGATGAAAGAGTGAGTCAATGCAAACCCAGAATGCTTGCTAGAAAAATAATGTGAACAACAAGCCCTCCTGATACTGTTGTCTTTTATGGAGAGCAACTTATTAATCCTTATGGCAATGTACTTTGTTCAGACATTCTGCCTCCTCACTCTAACTGCCCAGAGAGGAGATCTGGTTACCATATTATAATGGAAGATATGGAGAGAGGAACAAGAACAGTTCCAGTAATGCTGATCAAGTTGAACAATGGGAAAAGAAATAAACACATTTGAACAAGGAATTGGGTAGAAGTGAAATAATTCTTCGCCCTATAGCAGAAAGGGTGAAAGGCAACCACAGTCTTCCTTCCCACTCTTGCACCTACTAGGCGTAAACAACTCAGAGCTAGGGGAAGTGGGGAGAGTGAAGAAATGATAACGAAAGGCCTTTGAACTCTGAGGTTGTTAGTAAATCCTCTCTGAGGTGGGACTGCCTCTTGCTTGGCTCTAGAACTGGAGGGAACAAAATGGGTCCAGAGTAAAGGAAGCAGGGAACAAATTAACCGGAAGGAGAGAGATCAAGAGACCTTTGAGTTTCCTTTCAGATTGCCTAGGCAAGTTTACCAGGTCCTGGGCTCCTTCTGTTCCTTGACCACAGTAGGTGTTTCATACCCCCATGCCTTTGCATATGTCGCCTTCTTTGTCTCAAATGCCCTTGCCTTGTCGTTTTGCACTGTGTGCCCACGGAACTTTGCTTATTCTGCTGGCTTAATCATATTATATTAATGGTGTACAGTTAGATTGGGAGCTCCTCAGGAACAGGGACATAGTCTTATTTATCTTGGATACCTAGTGCCAGGATCTGTAGCTAGCATAAAACAGCTTTTGAATGTTTATTGGTGGTGGCAAAGGAGACCAGATCCCTCAACAGGATGCCCTTAAGTACTCTTCAGAGTACCTGCCTATAAGGCCATGGGAGCAGAATTTTAGAGCTGGAGGACTCTTCATTTTACAAACAGGAAAGTGATAATTCACAGAAGCAGCAAGTGAAACTCAAGCCTCCTAGCTCCCACTCCAAAGTTCTTTTCATTACCCTAAGGTGATTTGTGTAATTAAAAAAAGTCTTCACACTGCCCAGTGCTGCCATGACCCTTTCTGAGTTATATTATAAACAACCATTTGTATTAATATTTGCATCAGTGAAAAATGCAGAGCCATTGAGTTAGAAAGTGATTTAAGGAGGATGTTCTGCCTCCAAATAGAATTTGTTCCATTTCTTCTTCCACTCCTTGAATTTTTGCATCCCATTGTGCTTCCTCCTGATTCTTGGCTTAGCTTGGAAGTAACAGTTAAACATTGCTGGGTGAGAAGCAATTCTCCAGGTACTCTCAACTTTATTGGAAAGAGAAGGCCTCATAAATCACATAAGGGAACTGGGGCCTTTGGGATTGCTTAGTTGCCAAGTGAATTCTGATTGATTGCTTTGGAAAATAAGTACATTTTCCAGGAGCTTATCTGAAATAAAATAAAGATTCGTACTTTCTCAAACTGAGCTTCCTCTCCACCAAATTTCAACCATAGTCTGGCCATTTTAATACAGTGGAAGGGCAATTAAATGAACAGTGTAGGCATTTGGAGTTTAGTCAAAAACTTGGACATCAGAGCACAGATGTTATTCCGAATGCAGAGAGCTTTGAAACAAGAAGATGTCCCTAACTAAACACAAAATCAGAACCAGATTTAGGTCTTATGGGTCATGTTGACTTAATCAAACTTATTCCTAAAAATGACTGGGATATCAGAGTAGAGGAATTTTAGGGGAGATGACGAGAGCAGATAAAGTTACCACCTCCATATCAGGAAGGGGTGTGGGTTAGGGCTCGGGGGAACTGAAGTTGCATATGTCCAAGAATAGTGAAATTAAGTGAGAGGAAAACATTTGGATCTTAATCTTAATCTCCCCTGAAAAATTAATAGAGACACAAAAGCACTGAGGCTATTTCAGGGGGTTTACAGACTCCTTTATTTCGTGGTTAACCCAAACATTTCTGGTTGCCTTATGTGGCAGCACTGCCTGGCTGGCCCCTGGAATTTCCAAACCTATTAACACACACACCACAGGGCCAGGTCTGAGCAAATGGAAAGGACAGAACATCTGTTGCAAGGCTGATTGAATTTTACTCAGGGTGAACAGAAGTGGCATTAATCCCCCACAGATTTCCTTTACTTTGTTGTGTGGTGGGATCATCTGGGGAGATTTTGAATTCTCTCAGAATTTATTTATACTTTCATTTATTGTATGTCTGAAAGGAAAATGCAAGATTTTAATTGGACTGATTTGGTAATTTCGTTCTGTGGTAGGCCATATGATCACAATTCACACTGGTAGCAGGGTCAGCTTGATCTTGGAGATATATAGCTCAAGAGATTTTCTAGTCTTCAGTCATTACCACTTCATCTGCATTCATCACCAGTGAACGAAGGAAGACTTCTTTTTGCATTGTTAGCCTGGTAAACATGATGATGCATTCCTTACAGACATGGGAAAGGCAGGCAGATAATAACAGTCTGCAACTCTTTTTGTTTATCTAGAAATCTACCATCCCCAGGAGGTTGATGTATAATCCCATGCTTAATCTGTCATCCGTACTTTATGTAATAATAATAATAATGATAATGATGATCACTTATGCTTATATAGCCACTTTCGTCTAGGGAATCTCAAAGCTTTATAAACACTAATTAATTCTCCTGGTGTCCCTGTGAACTAGGTGAGGCCCCATTTTACAGGTGAGGCAACTGAGGCACAAAAAGGACAAGTGACTTTCTCAAGGCCATTCGGTAGCTAGATGACAGAGCTCAGAAGCCTGGAGAGATCTCTATTTCCAATTGTACAGAGCTAGCTATATCTTGTGGGTGAGCGAGTAGGAAGGCCCACACTAGAATGTGGCTCCTGACCTTCTGAATCTCAGTTACCCAAAACCCAGGAGTGCATAGAAATGCAGGGAGAATTTCTAAAACACTTTTCCATCCCCACCACTCAATGTACATACCGTATGAAAGGCTATTTTTGAGGTCTAAGCAGTAGAGATGGGACTAAAATGGGCCATCACATATCTTCAGATGAGAAAGAGAGGAAAAACTTAGGTGGAGAATTCCTTTTCTGCAGATGCTGTTGAGAAGCATAGGCCCACTCTGGGCCAAATCAGAGCAATTGCAGCTTTTGACTTGTTCTGTTCTGCTCCATTGTATGTACTACCTGATATGAACATAACAAGGATGAAGTGATTGAAAAGGTTCAAATTGCAATTTGTAAGGGACCTAATGGAAAGTAGCTTCTCACTATTTATAGACTTTTCAGTTTTAGAGAATTCTTGAAACTGCCCAAAATGAGTTGTGCTGAGTTCTAGGAAATGTGTTATTCGATATCAGGGTTCCTCAAACTTTAAGGTGTATATGAATCACAAAAGTCAAATTCTGGCTCAGTAATTTTGGATTGGGGCCAAAGAGTTTTTTAAACAAAACAGTTTTACACAGAGACATTCACACAAAATGAATGTTACAAAGATTTTAACAATTTTAGCT
>NW_004444059.1:6166064-6167120 GCF_000243295.1 Trichechus manatus latirostris | reverse complement strand
TAGTGTCATTTTCTTCTCTCCTCATTGCCTATACTAATCCTTTGATTCTTTTCCTTCTGAATCTACCAGGTTGGCTTGAAGCTTCTTTCACTAAAATCTTTGTAACATTCATTTTGTGTGAATGTCTCTGTGTGAACTATTTTGTTTTCTTTTTCTTATTTAAAAGCAACATTGAAAGTTATACATAGTATATGTGTAGGAGAAAAGTCTTAATACATACCAATGGTTAACACTGGACCTGGTGAGAGGAAACTTTCACTTTTTTCTTTATGTGCTTTAGCATTTTTGGAAAAAAATTCCCCTTTGCAATCAGCAAGTTATATTCTGTAACATAGGAAAATTAAGGAAGAAAATAAAAAAAAAAAAATCAAAACCTATAGATTAATGAACAACTGAAGGAAAGATGAAGAAAAATGTGAATGAAACTTAGAATCTTTAGATATGCCCACATTCTTACCTGTAGTTTTATGTCTCAGTTGTTTGGTCTGTTTTATTCAGGTTTCAAGTCACTGGTGTGGAACTCTGTCTTCCTGGGATTACGCAGTGTCAGGAACACTGTTGGCATGAAAGCAGCACTAATGGTAAAGCAACAGGAGGCATTTTTACAAGAGATAGCATTACTAAGATGGATTTTGATAAGATTGGTATGTACCCCAAGAGTCATAATTAACCACATCAAAGAAGGAGGGGCTTCTTAAGCAAATGAACTTTATCTTGCCATCTGCAAAAAATGTACCAAATGCTCTTACTTTGTTGAAAAACATCTGCAGTCTTGGAAGCAAGTCTTCATAGCTTTGGACTGATGAATATGATTGAAGAAATATTTTTATTACTTACACATTTGACCTCCCACTCTTTATTTGGCACCTTGCTTCTCTTGTGTCCTTCTAGCTTGTACATATCATCTATAATTTGCATAAATGAGCAAGTATTGGGTTATAGCTGAATTGGGAACAGAGAGGAGTTATCTGATAAAAGCTGAGCAGGAAGAATTTAACATTCCTGGCTCATGGTCAATTTTCATGTTTACCAGCTGACATACTGGGATGAGTAGTT
>NW_004444059.1:6151643-6153437 GCF_000243295.1 Trichechus manatus latirostris | reverse complement strand
CCTTTAGCTGCCTCCACCAGTGTCAATGAAGACTTCCTTACCTGCTCACTGTGGAACAAAATACAGTTGTTAACACAAGCCAAAGCCCCTCTGGAGTCATCTGATGGCCTTTGTTTCCAGTTACTAGGAGAAAAAAAAGCTCTCTCTCCTGCTTCCTTCTATTTATTTTTATTCATATTCTTTAGGGATCATACACAGGTAGTAATGGGGGAGAGTAGTACAGAAAGGACCACCTCAGAAGGTGAAGAATGGAGAAAGGGGCAGCAAAAGACTCTCAAATGGTATCAAGTAGCAGCAGGTCTGAGAAGGGGTGAGGGTAAGGGAGGAGATGGTCTGCTTTTCCCAGTACACAGTGGGCTTGCTTCCAGCCCAGGCTACTACAGTCCCAGATGTGGATACAAATCAACAGAGCAAGGTGGTCTTCTTACAATGTTCAAAAGGTGAAGAACATACTGTTTTCTCTCAGTCTGAGCTTGTTCTGTAGCTAGTTGAGGATGTGTCTAGAGAAGGCTTTATATGACAGGCCTCAAGTTTTCCTCTTTTTAAGTAGGTAAGGGGAATATTGCTCCTGAGTAGGATCTCAGGCTCATTTCCTAATGCTGCTGCTGCTGATGATAAAAATTTGAAAATTATTGAAAATAAGATATACCAAATAAAGCATTTAAGTCATGAAAAGCGCTTAATTTGTGATTGTAATTAAACCCTCGCCTTCCTGAATAACACACTTGCAATAAAATCTAGAGTCCTCACCTCTTAACTTTCTCTCCCTCTGCTCTCTCTTTTGCTTGTCACATCACACTCCAGCTCCCCTGGTTTTCTTTCTACCCCTAGAATACAGCAAACCTTTTTTGTCCTGGGACTTTCGTGCTCTGTACTTTCTGGTTGGAATTCTCTGTTCCCAGGCTCAATTCAAATATTCCCTCCTTAAATAAGTCAACCCCATTTGTCCTAATTAAAGTCAGTGCTTCTGCCCCTCACAGTCAACTTCTGGCACATTAGCCTATTCAATGTTTTTCATGGCCTCTAACAGCCCTGATATTATTTGTCTAAGCATTTATTTTCTCTTCTTTGATCCCTCTAGACTGTAAACTCCTTGAAGGCAGCCTCTAGTTTCTTTCCACTAAATAACCTTTGATAAAGTAAATAGTTCTAGTCCCCTTGAAGCCTCTTGTGCACAAGATCCATGACGTTTTGGTATCTGCTGTGGGCCATCACAGAATATTCTCTCTTTCCTTATTTACTTGCTCCAAGTTCAGTTTTCTTCACCCAAGTCATCTGATTTTTATAGGAGGCTTGGCTTCTTTCCAGTGTGTTCTGTGAATGCTTGCTGCCTGGTTTACTAATTAGCAACAATGGCTGCATGTTAACTGCAACACTTTCACCCTTTAAAACTTCAGTGTGCTCTCTTGCGTTTTTGTATCTTTTAATGCCTGTGTTGAATCAGCAGTCTGTATATTGGGGTACTGGCAGGAGTGTTACTCTCTGCTTGGAGTCAGAATTGAAAATAGATTTCTTCTTTGGGCAAAAATATGAATGCCATGAATTCTCCTGTGCATCCCCTTTAACATCCCCCTGGCAGCAGTTATTTATTATTAAAAACAAAATTAAAAAAAAATTGCCATTGAGTTGATTCTGACTCATAGCGACCTTATAGGGCAGAGTAGCACTGGATTCCAACTGCCAACCTTTTGGTTAGCAGCCAAGCTCTTAACTACTGAGCCACTAGGGCTCCAGTTATTATTAGGGACATTATTATTTGAACATTTTTTGCCCATTATGGTGAGGACTGGAATC
>NW_004444059.1:6116884-6150320 GCF_000243295.1 Trichechus manatus latirostris | reverse complement strand
GGCAAAATTTAACATCGAGGTGCTGATTAAAGTAAAACTTCCCTGTTTCAAGAGGTTTA
Source organism: Trichechus manatus latirostris (assembly GCF_000243295.1). Classification (NCBI taxonomy): domain Eukaryota; kingdom Metazoa; phylum Chordata; class Mammalia; order Sirenia; family Trichechidae; genus Trichechus; species Trichechus manatus. The sequence goes on along the minus strand of NW_004444059.1, from coordinate 6,150,261 downwards.
TTCATTTTTTTAAAAAAAAGGCTATTAGTAACTGAATGAGTTTACAGTTCTGAATAACTGTATGTATGGACTACCGTAAACAACTTTAACAGCCTTTCTAAATGAGTTCTTTATATTCAGGCTCTAGAAACTTGTAATTACATTTGAAGCAGGACATATGATACCAGAAGATATAAAACTATTTAGTCCAACTGCCATTTGAATTCAATGAAAGCAGTCCAGCAAGTTCAGTGGAACACACGAGAAAATCACTACAATTAATCATTTCTTAAAGTTGAGTTGAAGAAAACTTTGCCTTAAAAACAAATAGATTTACTCTTTTTTCATTAGTCCTGGACTTTGAAAATAAATTGTGATGGAGCTGCATTTTCAGCAGCAATTGATCTTTTCTGTCTTACATTTTTTATCTTACTTGGCCATGTTAGGTAATTACAGGCATAAACACTGTCATAACATTTCAGTTTGAAAAGATGAGGCCACAGAAGAAACTTCCAAAAAAAAGCAAACTAATTCTCAGCAACTCTGAAATCAATTGTGAGGCTACTGCAGGGATTTTGCCCCATCTTGAGCTATTTCTTCCCATTGTATGCTATGAAAAACTGTACCTTCCCAAGGAAATGGCTGGATTCTTAAATATGAACCATCTTTAAATAAATAGGCCATGTTTTCAATACACTTTTTAAAAAAATTGTATTTATTTTTGTTGTCGTTGAGAATATACAAAGCAAAACATACACTAAAGTTTCTACATGTACAATTCAGTGACATTGATTGCATTCTTCTTGTTGTGCAAACATTCTCAACCCTCCTTTTCTGAGTTGTTCCTCCCCCATTAACATAAACTCACTGCCCCCTAAGTCTCCTATCTAATCTTTCGAGTTGCTGTTGTCAGTTTGATCCCATCAAGACAGATCTTGAAAGAGCACAGTGCTCAAGGCAGACATTCTTTACTAGTTAAGCTAAACTATTGTCTGGTTTTAAAAAGACTTCAGTGGATATTTTTGGTTTAAGGTTTAAAGATTATCTCAGGGCAAAAGTTTCAGGGGTTCATCCAGTCTCCATGGCTCTAGAAAGTCTGGAGCCTCAATAGACTTTTGTTAACAAAAATATTACAAATTTGAAACAATACCATTTCCAGATAGATTGAACAAAATCTAAAAGTTTACTAATAATTTTACCAACCTGCAAACATTTTATCAATTTTCTTTTGTTCTCATCATTCATTCATTATTTAAAAAAAAAGATTGACCCTTACTGTTCTACAGCTAATGACAATGAGCATCAGGAGTCTGAAGCTTATTATTACTATTTAGGAATACATATTCAATCTATCTTAACATTTTTGTAATCTGTCTTTTATTCCTTCAGATTAGAATTAGGTCCAGCCTAACTTCTTTCTGGTCTTGGCTCTCTTGGGCCATGCTAATTATAATCAAAGTCAAGTCCCCCCTTACAAGCCTGGGACACTGAATGGCTCGAGTTAGAGGTTGAAAACCATGCAAAGGAGAGAAAGAACCAGGCAGAAGCACTATGTGGGTGGTGTTGCCATTGTAAACCATAGCACATGCTGCCCAAATGGGACATGGCCACACAACCAGACCATTCACTCTTCTCCAAACTTACTTCTCATTTGTTGTTTCTGATGTTTGCATGTACCTTCTCCTCTGTCTTCTCCAATTTCACCCTGATGAACTTTTCTTTAACACCCAGCTCAAATCATCTTTCTTTATTAAAACTTCTTCAATCTACTTGCCTCCTCCAGAGCTCCAGAGGTAATCTCTTCTTTTTACATTCTGATATATTTGTACTTCTCTTTTGAAACACATCTAGAATGGTGTAGGGTAGTTATTTTTACGCTTCTGTCCTGTCTTAGTGTCCTAGGAAGTCCATAGTAAAACACCACAAAGTGGGTGGCTTTAAAGAACAGAAATCTATTGTTTCATGGTTCTGGAGGCTAGAAGTCCAACTTAGGGTATCAGCCATGTTGATTCTTTCTGAGGGTTCTGAGAGAGGAACTGTTCCATGCCTCTCTCCTAGCTTCTAGTGGCTGCTGACCAACTTTGGTGTTCCTCTACTTCTTATAGATGCATCTGCTTCCATTGTCCCATGGTACCTGTCTTCCCCTTAGTGTTTGTTTCTGTTTCCATGTCTGTTGTCCCCTTTTATAAGACACCACTCAGAAGGGATTAAGATTAGAACCCACTCTGCTATGGTGTGCTCTCATTTAATTTAACTGATAACAAAAGAAAAACCTTATTTCCAAACAAGGTTACATTCACAGGTAAAGGGGTTAGGAATTCAATCCACAACATATCCCTACTAGATTGTAAGTTCTTTGAAAATAATATTGTTTCTTATTTTTTTAGTAGCCTCTGGAGGATTTTGTCTTCTATCTTGTATGTAGAAGGTGCCTCATGATATTTGTTGAAAGAATAATGGGAGGAATTGGATGCAATATTGGAGATATACATCTGGCACGTGGGTTTTATTTTTGCCTTTATTTTCTCATCCTTTCTCACAAACGGTAAAAAGTGAATGCTCACATCAACATGACATTCACACACAGAGTCTTTGAATCAGAGCAAAACAACTGAGGCTAGAATTCAGCTCCTTATGTTCAATTTGTGGCACTAATTTTCCTAGTGGCAGTTTGGGAAGTCACCAACACAGACATAACGTCATTGCAAGCCAGGAGGCCAAGCATAGCTGTGGGAAAGAAAGCCCATGTTCAAAAGGATATATCCAAAATAATAGAATGGAGGGCCTAGAAAATCACCACCGTGAATGCCTTTTTTGTGGTCTCATTTTCCCCAAGGTTGCTCTGGTATGAAAGTCCTTTTTTAAGGAGATAACATAAAAAGAAATTAGCGGTGGCAAAAAAAAAAAAAAAAAAGAAGTTTACCCTTGTAATGGCCTTGTATGTTCTTTGGCCAGTTCACTGTAACGTTTATCTAATAAATAGCATTTCAGTGTTAAACAGTGGAGCTGTGTCTGAGATCCTGTGCCAAAAGGCTAGACCTCCTTCAGGTCTTGCCATGCTCTTACTGCTGAAAAAAGTTCTGTTTTAATAAAAAGAGATACTATGTGACTGGAGCCAGTTCCAGCGATGTCTGCTTAACATTTTCATGCTTCTGGGTAGTGTATATCTCTTCAAACAGAGTCATAAGTTCTTGTGTATGTGTGGTGCATGTGTGCATGTGTACATGAAAAGCTATGCAATTTCAGTAAAGACCAATAGTACTTCAATAATATAACAGGACCTAGACAATATTTTTCTGAGACAAAATTCTGTTTAGGATAATTACTGCCCATACTAAAATTTTGAAGAGAAAGGAAAGAAGTCTGTGAAGTGTATTGGCATCTGTATAACAACTGAGTTAATGTTTTGATGTCAATGTTAAAAAAAAAACAAAACAAACAAACAAAAAACTAATGTGTGGTTGTGAAGTTTAAAATACATACTAATTCCAGAAGAGAGGCAATGAAGCCTATGTCCAATTACCCACCTCAACCCTTTACTGGTCACCACATTTAGATAGTATGAAAGTCACTTTTGAGAATGAATTCCAGTAATGTAGTCTTTGAACCTTGCTATTCTCTAGTAGAGGGTAATGTTTCTTGAGGAAAGTAAGAAGTATTTTCAACATGGCAGAGCGAATATGAACGGGTTAAGTGGAGACCAAGGTTGAGGAGAAATAAAATGTAGTACTTTAAAAATTGTTTCAACTATGCAGAGAAATATATTACCTTATTTATTTAATGTGGATTCATTTTATATTGCCTTATTTAAGAATGTGGATTAGTTTTATGCACCAAGGAGTTCCAGACTGGAAAATGGAAAACAGAAACTTAGAAGGAGATTTGGTTAAAGTGTTACAATCACCAATCTGAACTCTTAAGAAATACTTGCATATTCATTCATACATCCATTCATTTAAAAAACTATTAAGCACCCTCTGGGGGCATAGGATGTGGGGCCCTGGTGGCGCAGTGGTTAAGCGTCGGGCTGCTAACCAAAAGGTTGGCAGTTTGAATCCACCAGCCACTCCTTGGAACTCTATGGGGCAGTTCTACTCTGTCCTATAGGGTCACTATGAGTTGGAATCGACTCAAAGGCAAGGGTTTTTCTGGGGGGTGGGGGGTGGGCATAAGAAGTATCCCTGCAATGAAATAAATAGATCCTATCCCTGAAGAACTTAGAATTGTTGTTGCAGTTAGATAATATTCCATTTCTATTCATAAGGTTTTCATTGGCTATATACATACATACATATATATATATATATATATATAGGGAGTAGATTGCCAGGTCTTTCTTCCTAGTCTGTCTTAGTCTGGAAGCTCCATTGAAACCTGTCCACCATGGGTGACCCTGTGACCCTGCTGGTATTTGAAATACTAGTGGCATAGCTTCCAGCATCACAGCAACTTGCAAGCCACCACAGTATGACAAACTTAAAACTAGGTTTAAACTATAGGACCTATTAAATAGTCCATATGTATTGCAGCTGGGGCTTATTTTTTTGTTGATTGGCACAGACCTGGTATTTATGTGTTTATGGGAAATGAATTGTGTTGACATGGCTGCCTTGTTTCTTACTAGGTGCTCTCCTCACTGGTGTTTGTGGCCTTTGTGGTCTCCACTGATTTCCCTAGGTCTCTCTTACTTGGGAGCCTTCCCTCTTTCGGGTCTCTCCTCCTGGTCCTGCTGTGTGCTGTTTTCCCAGAATTCATTGAGCCAGCTTCATCCAAGAAACCTCTTTATTACTCAAGTGTTAATGGATTCTTTTAGTTAACATATTTATATTGGAATAGCACCATGAAGACCCCTGCTTTAAGCCTGGGGGAATGCTCTATTGGTAACAATTTTAAGGGTTATGGTAGGCTAAAGAGTGGTGTTGAAGAGTCGTTGGAGTCCCTTTAAATAAGAGACGCACTCCATGACTTCTCTCTGTACCCATAAAAATGGCCGCTGACCTTCGACCTGGTTCTAGGAGCAGCTGGAGAGCCTGAAGGTTGTTCCAGGATATACTGACCCCTGTAGTTCAATTTCCCTCCCTTGACTCCTGCTCCTTAGAAGTGGAGGGGTGAATCTTGGAAAATCTTCACCTGTTACCTCTTCAAATATTACTTTTCTGCAATTCCCACTATTCCTTGTGTGAAGTGTGTCTTTCTTTTTCAAATTGACAAAGACTAAAATGGACTTTTTTTGGTGTACCTTTCTGTATAGTTTGTATAGTTTTAGTAATCATCAACACAATCAAAATACAGAACAACTGCATCACCTTCAAAAACTCCCCCATGTTATCCCTTTGTAGTCAGTTCTCTCTCCTCACACCTAAAACCTGACAAACAATGATCCTTCTCTGTCCGTGTAGTTTTATCTTTTTGAGAATATTACATAAAAGGAATTATACAGTATGTGACTTTTGGGGACTGGTTTCATTCACTCAGCATAAAACCTTTGAGGTTCATCTAAGTTATGTGTATCAATAGTTCCTTTTTATTGCTGAGTAGTATTCAATTGAATGGATGTTTGTCTGTTCACTTGCTGAAGGACATTTTTTGTTGAAGGACATTTGGATTGTTTCCCATTTTAGCGATTACGAATAGAGGTGAACAGGTTTTTGTGTGAACATAAGTTTTCATTTCTCCAGGGTAAATACCTAGGAGTGGGTGATAAATGTATCAGCAAATATAAAACAAAAATAATTGTAAGAAACTACCAAACTATTTTCCAGAATAGCATCACTCCAGAATAAGTGTTGCTATAGAAATTACTCTTCTAGTGCCTCTGATCTCAAACTGTCCAAAAAGCAAAGTGAAAGAGTAATCTTTCCTCAAACAAGAAGCCATTGGTAGTCTTATTCAATGTTTATTTCTACCCAGTGCATGAGAATTCACCTTGGGGAAGGCAAGCACCTTTTATCTTTCCACGGTGAAGTGGACTGGCTTTGTGTTGAGCCTGGGTTTCTTAGATGTAGATTAGATTGCGTTACTGTCTGGGTCCACAGAATTAAGCAAAGCTCAGAGTGACAGCAACAGGAGACTGTCAAGCTTTCTGCCTAAGCTCAAAGGAAGAAAATAAGCCAGGGGTTCTACATAACATTTGGTTCTACATATCATTAAGCATTCAGCAGGAGAAATCCCTGAATCATTGTATTATCAGTATCATCAAAATGCAAGCAGATAAATGTGACAATTCTATAGCACCTCTGCTGTTGGTTGTCTTCTGTCTTGATTGGTCTGAGTGCCTGATGCAATTCTTTCAACCCCAGACTGCTGGGAATTCAGTTTAGCTAGCATCAAACCAAGTCTTTAATGGAATCCATCAGCAATTGCACACAGCAAGAGGTTAAGCAATTGTTAGGAAAAGCTTTTACTAATCACAGAAAAAGCTGCACTTTCTTTATATTTTAACACATCTTTCTATGTTAAATCCACTGAAATGAATCAGAGATAGTTGTATAGAGGATATATACACATTTCAGTTAATGTTAGTGACATTTTAAAAAAGTTTACTTGTCTGATTTAAATTCTATAATACTACAACTTTAAATCACTCCTAGCACGACTATAAAATAGAAAAATTGATATATGTGTAAAGAAAATAATGGATCAGGGATCATATTAGATAAACCTATAATTATAAGAAGAATTATGGTGGATGATAAGTAGCAACTGGAGAACCTCAAAAGGCTTTCTGGCTTGTTTTGGATGACCACCCAAAAGTTTCACTTCTCAGGCAGTGTGTCTCTGGAGCTTAGAAAAACTGAACTGGAATTCTTATGAGAGCAGGTGTTTCTAACTTCTGGTTCGATGACCAACATTGCCAGAAAGTTTCTCTCAGGATGTTTAGCCCTTGTCTCATAGCCCTTTCCAGAAATCAGAAGTTTTCAGATCCTACCATAGTTAAAAACAAACAAACAATAAAATGGCCACTCATATGGTTGAGTAAAATCTTGCCAGTCCCTTTCCCTCCCGTGAGGTGTGGGGACTGACCCACACCTGGCTGACTGTTCACAAACTCAGGCTAAATTTACTGAGCTTCTCCCCACTCGCTCCCTACCTTGCTTTCACTTTTGTCTTTTCTGAGAAGGAACCAAGGCTAATCTTTTTATTCTTTCTTTGGAAATTGCCTAGAGTGCAAGCAGTACGTGGGTATTTGTGGTCCCCTTAGTTTGAAATGCCCTCTCCCTCCTCTGATGGTCTTGTATCCTGAGGCCTTTGACTATCACTCCTGTGATATTTAAACTTCACTGACTTGCATTTTAATTAGACGTGTCTATGCCTTTTTCCTCTAACAGACGAAGTTCATCGTTAGCAAGGAGATGCTGGCCCAGTTTTTGCCTCTTCCTTAGTATCTAGCACTGCCTTATTATGAGCCGACTTCCAAGAAGTATTTGTTGAAAGATTAAATTCACTCACTCACTCATTCGTTCATTTATTCAACGAAGACTTAGTGAGTACCTACTATGTGCCAGGTACCATTCTGTAGTGAAACTCAAGAAACTTACCTTCTGGTGAGCGAGAGAGTCTGAGCTATCTTGACTTGCACGCACCCACATTAACAGGATTATTTTGTCCCAGAAGATTTAGCTTCACGTGCTATTTCAGCCATATAGATGTAATTGGGGAGTGGTAAAGGGTATACAGTGTCCCTGACTGGTGCAGAAGGTTAACCTGCTCTGCTGCTAACCAGAAGGTTGAAGGTTCGAGCCCACCCCACCCCAAGGTGCCTTGAAAGAAAGGCCTGGTGATCTTCTTTGGAAAAACCAGCCATTGAAAACCCTATGGAGCACAGTCCTACTCTGACACACCTGGGATCACCATGATTTGGAATAGATTCCATAGCAACTCAACTTTTTTTTTTTTTAAAGCATACATTTCCCCCTGTTTACCATGTATCCATCGTCCTAAATAAAACAGCGCCTGGTGGCACAACGGTTAAGCGCTCGGTTGCTAACCGAAAGGTTGGTGGTTTAAACCCACCAGAGGCTCTGCGGGAGAAAAGACCTGGTGATCTGCTCTGGTAAAGATTACAGCGTAGGAAACCCTCTGCGGGCAGTTCTACTCTGTCCTCTAGGGTCACTATGCATTGGAATCAACTCCACGGCACACAATAGCAACAATGACGACAACACTACAGCACCCTGCCCAAGAACCACATGTAGCTTCACCTGAATAATTTTGTAGATTTTATACTATCTTCAGGTCTCTGAGACTTCTTAAATATCCAGAACTGATGTGGATTACTCACTGAAATTTGAAATGGTAATTTTTAGTCACTAAATAGAAATGAGAAATGAAAATGATTGCTTCAAGATCCTGCAAGATGTTCTGTTGTAATTACATACCAAGTTTAATAATGGTTGTACATGCCAGCATTCTGTTGGAATTAACTGAGGGAAAATATTTGTGGATCTTTTCCCTTTTTTCTTCTCTCTGTATTTATAATTCAAATGAATGAAAGGAGCCTGATTGCTAACTGGGGAGAGTTCACTAGGTTGCCTTTTTTTGGTTAAAGATGCGTAGCCACAAATTACTGTTCCCCCTTTGGTAACCCTACCTGGTAATCAAGTTGTATTAAGAGATGCTATTTTTATATTACGTCACAGGACATAGTGTAGAAGCTTTTCACATCTGACATTACATAGCAAAAAAGGCTACAAATAACTAGCTACAGATCAATCTTTTTGTTTGACCAATTCCTAAAGAACCCATTTTTCAAATGTACCAGTTGTCTTGTATAGTTGAACCACTACGATTCTTAGAGGTCACCGTGCGTCCCATGTACCACATAAATAGCACTGTGATGATCTGGAACGGTTCAATTTCTTATTTACCTTATACGCCTTCTTTCTGGTGTAAAAGTATTAAAGAATTCTGACATAATGATAAGCTGCTATTTAAAGTCCTCGCTTGTGAGATCGGAATGCAGTGCATGCAGAAGAAATTTACAAGCTATGCATTCATGCTAGGTTAGAGCCAATGACGCTGAACCTTGTTTAAAGACAGGAAACAATTCACACTTAAAATATCTATGACCTTGATTACATTGACTGTGGAGGTGGTTAATACAGAAATTTGATAATATCTTTAAGATTCTTATACAGTCTTATAGGAAGCAAAATATCTTGGTGATACTAAAAACATTTCATTGCTATCCAGATGTTTTGTTTTTGTAATGCCAAACATCTGGATGTTAGGAAATGTTTGGATAATTGAGTGCATTTTTAAAGATTTTTTTTTTTTAAAGTATGAGTTTATGCTTTCCATCATGTGGTCATAGCTGCATAGTCAACATCAGAACATGGCTATTTTATAGCTTTATATCATAATACTAGCACACACCATCATTCGTCTGTCAATTTGTCGTGCTATGGTGGCTTGCATGTTGTGATGCTGGAGGCTATGCCATTGGTATTTCAAATCCAGCAGGGTCACCCATGGTGGGCAGGTTTCAGTGGAGCTTCCAGACTAAGACAGACTAGGAAGAAGGATCTGGCGTCCTACTTCTGAAAAAATTGGCCAGTGAAAACCTTACGGGTAGCAGCAGAACATTGTCTGATATGGTGCCGGAAGATGAGCCCCTCAGGCTGGAAGACACTCAAAATACGACTGGAAAGAGCTGCCTCCTCAAAGTAGAGTTGACCTTAATGACGTGGATGGAGTAAAACTTTCAGGATCTTCATTGGCTAATGTGGTCTGACTCAATATGAGAAGAAACAGCTGCAAACATCCGTTAATAATTGGAATGTGGAATGTATGACGTAGGAATCAAAGAAAATTGGAAGTTGTCAAAAATGAAATGGAACACTTGAAGATTGATATCCTAGGCATTAGCTGAAAAGGACTTGTATTGGCCATTTTGAATCAGAATATGGTCTACTATGCTGGTCTAATATACAAATTGAATAGGAATGGCATCACATTCGTCACCCAAAAGAACACTTCATCCTGAAATACAAAGTGATAGGATAATGTCCATACGCCTACAAGGAAGACCAGTTAATATGACTATTCAAATTTATGCACCAACCACTAATCAAGTTGCAATATTGAAAGATTATACAGAGAAAATATTAAACGATGCAGGAAGCATCAAAAGAAGATGGAAGGAATACACAGTCACTATACCAAAAAGAATTGGCTGATGCTCAACCATTTCAGGAGGTAGCATATGATCAGGAGTTGATGGTACTGAAGAGAGAGGTTCAAGCTGCACTGAAGGCATTGGTGAAAAACAAGGCTCCAAGAATTGATGGAATGCCAATTGAGATGTTTCAACAAACGGATGCAGTGCTGGAAGTGGTCACTTGTCTATGCCAAGAAATTTGGAGGACAGCTACCTGGCCAACTCACTGGAAGAGATCCATATTTATGCCTATTCCCAAGAAAGCTGATCCAACCAAACATAGAAATTACAAAATAATATCATTAATATCACACACAAGTGATTTTGCTGAAGATCATTCAAAAGCAGCTGCAGCAGTACACTGACAGGGAACTGCCAGAAATTCAAGCCAGATTCAGAAGAGGACGTGGAACCAGGGGTTTCATTGCTGATGTCAGATGGATTCTGGCTGAAAACAAAGACTACCAGAAAGATGTTTACCTGTGTTTTATTGACTATGCAAAGGCATTGAACTGTGTGAATCAGAACACATTTTGGATAACATTGTGAAGAATGGGAATTCCAGAACGCTTAATTGTGCTCATGAGGAACCTGTACATAGATCAAGAGGCAGTCATTCTAATAGAACAAGGGGATACTGCATGGTTTAAAGTCAGGAAAGATGTGTATCAGGGTTGTATCCTTTCCCCATACTTATTCAATCTGTATGCTGAACAAATAATCCGAGAAGCTGGACTATATGAAGAAGAATGGGGCATCAGAGTTGGAGGAAGACTTGCTAATAACCTGTGTTATGCAGATGACAGAACCTTGCTTGCTGAAGGGAAGAGGACTTGAAGCATTTACTGATGAAGATCAAAGACTACAGCCTTCTGTATGGATTACATCTCAACATAAAGAAAACAAAAATCCTCACAACTGGACCAATAAGCAACATCACGATAAATGGAGGAAAGATTGAAGTTGTCAAGGGTTTCATTTTACTTGGATCCACAATCAACACCCGTGGAAGCAGCAGTCAGGAAATCAAATGACACACTGCATTGGGCAAATCTGCTGCAAAAGACCTCTTTAAAGTGTTGAAAAGCAAAGATGTCACCTTGAAGACTAAGGTGCACCTGACCCAAGCCATGGTGTTTTCAATGGCCTTATGTACATGCAAAAGCTGGACAATGAATAAGGAAGACTGAAGAAGAATTGATGCCTTTGAATTATGGTATTGGTGAAGGATATTGAGTGTACCATAGACTGCCAAAGAATGAACAAATCTGTCTTGGAAGAAGTACAGCCAGAATGCTCCTTAGAAGCAAGGATGGTGAGACACTTCAGCCGTGTTATCAGGAGGGATCAGTCCCAGGAGAAGGACATCATGCTTGGAAAAGTAGAGAGTTAGTGAAGAAGAGGAAGACCCTCAATGAGATAGATTGACACAGTGACTGCAACAATGGGCTCAAGCATAACAACAATTGTGAGGATGGTGCAGGACCGGGCAGTTTTTCGTTCTCTTGTACATAGGGTTGCTGCGAGTTGGAAGCGACTCGATGGCACCTAACAACAACAGCAACATAGAGAAAAATAAAACATCTTCATTCTGTATATATACGACTCAGATATTTTTTCCTAAACTTATTTAATCTAGATAAAAAAAGTAACACAACCTCCCAAAGTTCTTATTTCTGTTATATATTTATTCAACATACATTTAGAAAATATATACTACATGCAAAGCATGTTGCTATGTACAGAAGAGATACAAAAAGAAAAAAGGGAAGGAAAGAGGAATAATACTTCCTGAAGAGATACGCTGTCCCAGGCACCAAGTAGACATTTTATATTTGTAGAGCTATTTAAAGACATGGTTACAACCTTCAACAAGTTTGCAATCTAGTAAAGAGGGTATGATGGTAACTATACCCATGATCCAAGGTGGAATGTGAAAGAGTGCCACAAGAAAAGCACAAACTATATTATATGTGAGATCAGAGAGATCACTTTCAACTGGGGAGGTGAAGAAATCCCATTCTCTGCAAAATGTGCAGGATTTTAACAGGAGGAGATGGGGTGTTGTGTGTAGAAGTTGAGGAATCTACAGGTAGATGTGTGATGCAAAGTGCATGAATATGAAATGTAGGAAATGTTAGAGCAAAAAATATTAGAGCAAAAAGGCATGTAGGGTACATCGGTGCCTTTCAACCATATCAGACCAAAAGAATCCCTGTGGATATCTGTGAAAAAAAAAAAAGATTGCTTGGCTCTACCCAAAACTATTGATTCAGAATCCCTGGGGTATATTTTTGGGATATATGTGTATGTATGTATGTATGTATGTATGTATGTATGTGTGTATATATATACCCACACAAGCATTCTTCCAGTGATTCTTAACATGAGGTGAATTTGGGAAACATTGGAATGTGAAAGAATTGAAAAATTGAAAAAGAAGGCCTTGCATTTGGATGTTGTTTTATTTAGGAGGCAATAAGTTGTAAGTAAGAATTCTCACCTCTCTGACCAATAAACAAAATATTTCCAAATTCTCTTTGGCTATATCACTTTGACCCTTAAATCACACTCTTTAGACATTTGAGAACTCGGGCTGAGGAGGTCGATGTGACCCAAGGCCCGCATCCCTATGTTGAGCACCTGCTGCCCTGGGAAGTGTAGATCAGCCCAGCCCAAGCTGAGGAGTCAGCTGTCATCTTGAGCACTCTTATTTCACTGAGTTGGGCTATGATTTCAGTGGCATGTTAAATAGTTCTCTAAAGAAAATTAAAAATAGGTTTATATTGCTTATTCCTTCATGGTTGCCACACTGATGGAGCTGGGACATGTATCCTGTGGACAGAGAATGCAAATCTAGCTTGGTCTCTTCAGTCTGTCTTATGATCTAAGAAGCAAATGCTTATGTGCTGATGGGGAATTAGTAGACAAAATGAAAAGTTTGGTACTGGATTCAAACTTTTTTATTTTTATGAGTGGATTCTCTATTGCCTGTGTCATGATGCTAATGCCATACCCTTATTAATATGATGCTTTCATTTTCTACTAGCAGAGGACTATAGGACATGATGGCATTTTGAATGCCCAAGGAGAGGACCTTCTCTTCACTTTGCTCTCTCTTATCTCTATCTTATCATTCTAGACCCAGATCCTGTTTCCCAAACACATCTCTTCTAGGCTCTACCTTGTAGGACTGTCTCCTTGATGCCTTCCCTTTAGCGCTCTTCTCTCTTTAGCTGCCCGCTTTACCCCTTCCTGCTACTTCCCATCCCTTCCTCATCTGAACTCACTCTTAGACTCTTGGTGCTGGGTCATGGTCGCTTCTCTCTGTCCCAACCTCTCTACTTTTCATTCTTGTCCATGAACTCTGCCAGTCTACTTCTAGATTTTCTTTCTTTGGTTCCTGGTCCCTTCCTCTTGCTTCTGCCACACTTTGTGCCCTGTTGTCTAGTCACATTCTTCCCATCATCATTTTTCTTGCAATATCTGTGCTCTGCCTCTTCGCATTTTCCTCTTTGACTGCCTTCGATTTGCTTAAAGCTACCACAGCATTATGAAATTCTGTTCAGAGACAAGATGTAAGAGTGGTTAGGAACAGGAGTTAAGAAGGGTGGTAGTTAAAATCTCATGTTCTTGAGCTGTACTGCCTGACTTTGAATCCAGACTGCGTTATCTACAGCAAGTTAATGTTAATGTTTCTCTGTGCCGCATTCTCATCTAATCGTACGCAACTCATAGGGTTATCATGAGAATTGAATAAATTCCTATACGTAACGCAATTAAAACAGGGCCTGGCACATAAATGCTAGGTATGTGTTCATTGTTTTTCTGTTTCTTTTCTCCTGACTTGTAACTACTGCTTTTTTCCTTCACACTGAATATGTCTCTGCACATTTCTCATATTAAAACATCGGTACATTATTTATAAAAACATATTATTCTTTAATTTCAGATAGAAAAATTTAATGTTTTTATAGTGTCTGTGTGTGTCTGTATGATAGTGTAAAGTAAAGATTGTGAAGCCCCCTCTTTCCCTATATGTCTACTCAAATAAACAACTGATCCGTTTTTGGGAGCACAGACTCACGAGCTACAGGGTGGGTTGATTCAAGTGATTCCTCTTTGCTAATATATATTTAGAAATGGTGAGCTGTAATCAGTGGCATATCTACGGTATCGCACCGGCCCTGAGTGTGTGGTGCCACTGAGCAGTTTCGCTCAACCCGGTATGGCCCAATGTCCTTCCTCAAGCATGGTAATGAGTTAATTAAAAGATTAAGGTGCTTGACTTGTATTTTTGAGCTGATAATATGGTAAAGTTATCTAAACGAGGGGGGTCAGGCCCCAGACACCTTTTTAACTCAGAACTGAGGTCACTCCCAAAGTTCACCCTTCAGCCAAAGATTACACAGATCTGTAAAACAAACAGAGCCCTGGTGGTGCAGCAGTTAAAATCTCTGCTGCTGACCAAAAGGTTGGCAGTTGGAATTCACCAGCTACTCCTTGGAAATGCTATGGGGCAGTTCTACACTGTCCTATAGGGTGGCTATGAGTCGGAATCGACTCAATGGCAATGGGTTTGGTTTTTTTTTTTATAAAACAGTTACACATGTGAGGAACATGCTTCTTAGCACAGTCATGTAAATGAGAACAAATGAGCAACACCTGCCCAAAAGCAAAGATGAAAAGTCAGGAAGGGACAGGAAAACGGTACGAAGGAAACGGGGAACCCAGGGTGGAGAAGGGGAGAGCGCTGACACATTATGGGGATTCCAATCGACGTCACAAAACAATTTGTGTCTAAATTGTTGAATGAAAAGCTAATTTGCTCTGTAAACTTTCACCTAAAGCACAATAAAAAAAATTGACAAAAAAACAAACAAAAAAAAGAAGGGTGTCAGATGTTTGGACAGGGATACAACTTCAGTGCTCGCCATAGGCGTCATTTTCCATTGATACACTGCTGGCCTTAGTGGGTTAATAGAAACTGCTCAATGGTGCCAGGCACCCATGGCCAGTGCAATACTTGCCATACCTGCCATACCCTAGTTATGTCTCTGGCTCTTGTTCTTTAAGTTTTTCCCATGTATTTCTAGCTATAGTCACTGACCTGCGCCTGACAGTTTGTGTAATGCTCATGGACTAGAAGATGACAGAAATTAAGGAAGAAGAGCTAGAAAGAAGAAACTAGAAGGAAGATATTTTACAACTTGTTAAAAGATGAGTACCAGCACCTTATTTTTTTTAAAAAGAAATGGATCTCCAGGTGGGAAGCATCCATCATCCTATAGAACAAAAGTCCTAGAAGTTTCCATGCATCAGATTCACCTGGAGAGTTCTAGCCCCAGGGTTTCTGACAAGTTCAGAGTTGCATTTTTAACAAATTCCCAGGTGATGCTCGTGCTGTGGTCCAGGGACAACATTTTGAGAAACACTGCTATAGACATTTCTTCTTGTCCTTTTCCTTCCTAACACTTTGTTCTTTGATTTTTATTTATTAAAAAAATAGCATTCCCCTTAATAATAGCTTTTACTTCTTCTCTGAAATAATTTGGTGTTTCATTGCAGTTATTGCCATTTATTATACTTTCTTACCTATTGTTTCTGTGTGTAAAATTGCCCTTTATCACTTCAATAAATTCTTTCCTTTTCCTCCCACCCCCATCACCACCTCATCCTGCATCAGTCACTGGCAGACCTTAACTTCTGCTTCTCAGTTGCCCATCCTGCCTGAATGGCCAATACATACTGGAATAGGGACTGTCCCCTGGGTCAGAGTATGGAAAAGAAGGACCTCCAGGTTGGGTTAAACCAAGAGGGATGTTACCAGGAGAGTTTTCTAGGAGTGTGCTGAGCCAATAAAAAGAAAGGATAACAACATTGTCAAGAGCTTAAATGCTGGTGACAAACTTGAGGATGTATCAAGCTGAATGTTAGCCGAAGCCTCTAACACCAAACCCTTTGTCATCGAGTTGATTCCAACTCATAGCGACCCTATAACAGAGTAGAACTGCCCCATAGAGTTTCCAAGCAGTGGCTGGTGGATTCAAACTGCTGACCTTTTGGTTAACAGCTGAGCTCTTAACCACCACTCCACCAGGGCTCTGAAGTCTGTAATATACATCTGTATTTTTGCCTTCCTAGCACCCCTTCCCTCTTTTTCAACACAGCATCTGACTTTTCCTTTGAGGAACTGTTTCTCTTATACTTTGCAGGACTGATGATATGGGGCCCCACCTCCCCAACCTCAGATGAGGGCCCTAGGCTCTTCAGTCAGAGAAGCTCATAAACCCTGGTCAGGGTGATCTGTCACTGGGTGGACATGTGGCCCCAGCTGGTCTCTTCTGAGTCCTTCTTTGAAGCCTAATTTGGGAGGGATGAGAGGATTACTCTCCTTCGGAAAGTGCAGGAGCTAGGATCATGTATGTCTGAAGTTGCCAGAGACTATGTAGAATTCCATTTGGAGAGGGCATGCCTGAAGATGAAGCCAAGTCTAAGTAAAGCAGGACATACACACACACACATGCACACACACACACAGAATTCTGTTATTATTTGAATCTCTGATTCTAGCTGTGCCCTAAGCCAAACTGCTGTTGGAGTTTCATTTATGTGAGCCAATTAAGACTATCTTGCTAAAACTAGATAAATTGGGTTTCTGTTATTTGCAATAGAAAAAAAAGAAAAAAAGCCCTGAAAGACTTAGTTGGTATTGTTTTGGTCTACAAACATCTATATCCTTCTCCCTTAGCACCCTGGTTTTCCTTTTGGAAACTCCCTCCCCTCTTCACTCTTGAGACTATGAATGGTGACACTTGGCTTGGCAGATAGGTGAAGCCTATCTTCTTGGCTCTGGTGACTGGTTCAGGGATGGGCACGAGACATAATCTAAGTCCAAGAGACTCAATTCTGGAATTTGTGTAGGAACTATCAGAAATGAAAAGCTTGCTTTTCTCTGGAATTGCTATGGTGGAGTATGTCAGCCTGGAGCTGTTGGAGCCATTATGTGGGAAGGGCCTGTCTGAAAGCAAAGCCTAGAGAGAAAATTTGAATATAGAGAGATCAAGACTGATGACATCAAGCTTCAGAACAGCTGAGGTTAAGAGGTTCAGGAAGCTTAAAAAACACATTAAAGAGAATTGTTAATCAGAGGCAGAGCACACATGTTTAGAATCTCACTCAATCATGGCCAACTTAAGCAGATTTTCCAAATTGGCTTTGTATTCCAAAAGAAGATTTTAGTTGCAGTATTAGTTAAAGGAGAAGTTATTTCTGCCATTTGCTCCATTATATAAAAGGATTAAGACCATTCTTTTAAAAAATTATGACAAAATCAGGATTTCAGAGCTGAAAGGGACCTTAGAGATTATCTAGACCAGTGGTTTCCAAACTATGAGCCATATAGTTTGCACAAGTGGTCTTTAAATCCATATGTGTCACAAACCTTTAGAAAAATATAGGTATCTGGTGCACATACATATAGTATAATTTTTCAAATGTATATAGATGCTTCTATGATTAACTATTTTAAATTCGTTTGAAGTCTAGACTGAAAGGATAGTAGCTATTTATCGTACTTTTCAATATGTAAATAGTAACCTTTAGTTGGGCAGGAAGATCCGAAAAATATTTCGAACTTAAAAAATTTCACATAACTGAAAAGACTTAAAAACATTTCCCTGGACCAAAATGTTGATTTGTATTAACTGAAGAAACTAAGAGGTTACATGACTCATCTAAAGGTTTGCAGTGATTCTGTGATACTTTTGTCACCGTGCATGGTATTTAAAGGTAGCTGCCTAAGTCATGGTATCTAAGTGGTAACTGGAAAGGAGATGAAGGGTCTTGTTGACCTGTTATATCTCACCCCCGCATCCATAATTCTTCCTGTTGTCTGCTAGGTTCTATGGGGTCTGGCCCGTGTGTTTCTTTCCCCCATCATTTTGTACCCCTTCCTTCTTGCTTTCTGTACTGCTGTCACACAAAAATTGTTTCTCCTGAGGTTTTGGAAAGGCTCCACTTTCTCTTAACACAGGACCTTGGCACACGTGGTTCCCTTTGTCTGGAATGCTCTCCACCCTCTTCCTTTAACCAGTTGTTGTGGAGTCAGTTCCGACTCGTGGCTACCCCATGTGTGTGATAGAGTAGAACTGTGCTCCATAGGGTTTTCAAAGGCTGTGATCTTTCAGAAATAGATCACCAGGCCTTTCTTCCTAGGTGCTTCTTGATGGACTTGAGCCTCTAACCTTTTGTTAGCAGCTCAGCACCACCCCCTTCCTTTACTTCAGTTAATTCTTCTTTCTTCATTTCTCAACTCGAATATCACTTCCTCAAGACTTGCCCCAGCCTCAGTCCCAGCCAAGTCCCTATGTTCTATCTCTTCACTGAACAGCACTGCTTTCCTTCCAGGCACTTCTCTCAGGGGTAACTTCCTTTGTGCTGAAGTTAGACCTGTCTCCCCATGAGGATGTAAGTGCCCCTAGAGCAGGGACTGGGTCTGTTGTGTGCACTGTTGTCTTCTAGGGTCTGACACCATGACTGGCACTTAATAAAATTTGTTGAACAAGTGAAGCAGCTACTAAGGTGCCTTGAATTCTTACCATCTGCGCTCCTCTCTACCTCTATTATGCCACTTTTCACATTGTGTCATGTCCAATTCTTACCTTTTCTGCCCCTGCAACTAGTTTTGGAACTCTTCAAGGGCAGAGACTGTATTGCATTTATCTTTATATCACCAACGTATCTATCTATTTTTATCCAAAATGTGAATAGAAGGCACACCTGCAAGTTTGTGACTTAACAAGAAAAGTATGTCCTATATACAGCCCTGTTCTAAAAATAACCCAGCACATGCTCTAGTATAATCTGACTCAGATGCTTTGTATTGTAGAATTTCAAGAACATGCCTGTCTTTATATACTAGTTAAAGCTCTCGCATTCAGTTGGCCTTTAAAATGCACAAGTAAGCAACTGCTAAGATGAGATGACTGTATTACCCACGATTTCATTAGAAGCAAAGACTCCTTAAGCCTTATGTGTTTTGTTCCTTTACAAACACCCCCTTCTCTACCTAACCTCAAGTGAAAGCTAAAGGATAGAAGGACATGTGGCCTGGGAAGACCACCCAAGAATAATGCAGCATTTACTGGAGTGCATGAGCACAAATTTTGGGGCACATACCTTGGATCTGCTACTAACTAGCTGTATGAACTTAGCTGGTTACGGTATATGTTTGAGCTTTATTTTCTTTATCAGCAAATTGGAGAGAAGAATAATACCTACCCCAGAGGTCTGTGGGAAACATAGATGAGACCATGTCCATAAAGTGCTCTCTGCACAGGACCAGAAGGAATGTTCGAGATGATCACTGCTTCTCCTCCTCCAGTGGGAGGGGTATGGGTGGGTAGAGCTGGTGCAGCCTGAGTAGGACAAACATCCTGGATTGGGACAACTCTGCCTCTTTTTTCTCTGCATCAGAAAGGTTGGTGGTTTGAATCTGCCCAGTGGCTCCAGGGAGAAAGGCCTGGCAATCTACTTCCATAAGATCACAACCATTGAAAACTCTCTGGAGTGCAGTTCTACTCTGAAATACTTAGGTTGCCATGAGTTGCAATTGACTAGATGGAAACAGATTTGTTTGGTTTTAAGAAGGTCCAGGTGAATAGACAACAACTCTGCCCATGCTATTATTAACAATTTGTTCTTTTTGAGGGGACGAGTAGCCTTGAAGAGAAAGATGAGAAAACTGACTGACATTTGGGTGCAACAGTATGTTTGTTCAAATAAGAATAGAATATCAAAAGACGTTGGGAATGGAGAATACAACACATACATTTAAAATATAGTTTAATACAGATCCTATGATAACAGATTAAGTGCCTCAGAGCTTGCTGGCAGCTGTGGACTCTTGGTATTTTTATTGTAGATTTTAAGCAGAGATCAAGTTTGTGATGTTTTCTTTGCATGATGCCTCATTTACATGCTCACTTCCTCTGCAAGCTGATGTTTACTTATTGCCTTTTTAAATGGTGAAGATTCAGATTAGATAATGAAGTGAAAGAATACTGAAAGTTATAAAGCACAACACAAATGATAAGAATAATTATTAACGCATTCTAACTCCAATTAACTTTTTCCATCAGTTCCTTCTAGTTCATTCTCCAGACTTGTGCCAAAGGGTGTTTACTAAAACACAATCTAGTCATGTCCTCTTCCTGTTTATAGTATTTTTGGCCTAAATACTTACAGCAGTGATTGTCTTTTTAAAGAAAATTCTTAAGGTTTTTTTTTTTAAATGGTTAAAAAAAAATCAAATGATATAGAAAAGCAGCAGTTCTTTTCCTTACTCCATCCTTTCCCCAGTTCTGTTCCTCAGAGGAAACCATTTTAAACTCTTTAGCTCTTTAGTTTCTGTTGGTAATTGGGTTAATAATTATGTAAATAACATGCTTATAATATTATTTATCAGTTTAAGGCTTTATCTGTTGACATTCAGGATACCCATAAACACACATACACATATATATGGGATAAGTCGTTTTTTTTCCTGAGCTATTTGAGAGTAGGTTGCATATATCTTGCCCCTTACTCCTAAAACTTCAGTGTGCATTTCTTAAGAAGAGGATGTACTCTTATGTAACTATAGTACAGTTATCAAATCTAGGAAATTGTATATTAATGTAATACTAATATCTAGCCTACAGTCCATATACCGTTTTTTCAATTGTATCAGTAATGTTCTTTATAGAATCTTTTCTCCCCCTCCAGTACAGGATCATATATTGCATTTTTTATAGACAGTGAAAGTGGTGAGTCAAGGGATACTTTTATTAGTAGAATAAAAAATAAAAGTTTAAGTATATCACCTAAATTAATGGAGATAACCAACAGAGGTCATGTTTCTTTGGTCTGTTAATTTGGAATAGTTCCTCAGCTTTTTTTTCAGTTTTCATGATATTGACTTTATTTTTTATTTTTTAACTTTTAGGATTACAAGCCCCTTGTTTTATACATTGTTCCTTAATGTGAGTTTTATGATGCTTTCTCATGATTAGATTCAGACTGAACAGTTCCAGCCGGAACACTACGAGCGGGATGCTGTACCCTTCTCAGGGAACCACGTCCAGAGACATACAATGTTTATTTTGATCACTTGGTCCTGGTATCATCCAGTTTCTCCTCTGACTGTATAGTTAACTATTTTCCCCTTGCAACTAATTAGTAGTCTCTGGGAAGACACTTTAAGAACTCTGCATCAAACTTTCTTTCATAGGTTGGGCATCCATTGATAATTTTTGCTTAAACAAGACTTTACTATGAAGGTTACAAAAATGGTGATTTTTCCACATTCACTTTGCTCTCCGCTTTTAGTAATCGACATTGTACCATAAAGAAGAACCCTCCCGTGCTTCTTTCCTCCCTCCTTCTCCTTTCTCTTTCCCCACCCTTCCTTTTCCTCCTCCCTTCCCCATCCTTCTCTCTCCCCTTCTTCTTCTGTCTGTCTCTCATTAGCGAATGAGTTATAATCCTTATGGTCCTTATTTTTTTTTGATGTTCAGATTGTCCCAGACTTGGCCAGTGGAAGCCCCTTCCAGTTGGCTCCTGTGTGTTTGTGAATGTCTCCATCACTCATCATTTTTAAAACACTTCCTTACTTTCTGACGCAGATATTCCAGGCTCATCTTGTTACCATTCTGCCTCGACCCTGGAATCAGCCATTTCTTCAAGGAATTCTGATTCTTTTAAGTGTTGAGAAAGTGAGAAGTGGTATTTAGGAACTAAGATCGGGGGAATAGGTACTGTAATTGCTACTGTGATATCATTTTTCTGGACCTTTTCAGCAGACAGAGTTAGGAAATGTGTATATATATGTGTGCGGTGCGCGCACGTGCACGCACGCGCACACACACACGCACACACACACACACCCAACTCCAATTCAAGCTTCAGGCTTCTCCCTTGCCTTCCCCCCCAGTTACATATTGCTATTTGATCTTTATCCTTTCAGATGAGGATTTAGCCTACTCACATATCCCACCCCATCATCTCCCCTCTTCTCATCCTTCCAATATAGTTTCGTCACTATTTTTAGTTCCTCTGTTGGTTATCTTTGTAACTTTAGACAATGCACTTACATTTTCATTTCTTATTCTACTAACAAGGAAAATATCCCTTGAGTCACCACTTTCACTGTCTGAGTATATTAACACCTCTCCTTTCTCTTTAATTTCTCCTACCTCCCAATTTCTCTCATCTCTGCTTTGCTCTTTCTAGTGTCAAAGTTTACAATATTTATGTCTTGATCTGTAACCATAATTAAGTCTCCTGCGATTTGTCTATGGGCTAATTTCAGAAGGTGAACATAAACAGATACAATAGCATTTATGTTATTGTGACCAAAAAATGGCACAAAGTCCCTATACATTCTAGTTAGTACGTTCCCTCCACTATTCATACAAAATTAACTGTCCTCTTATTCTTCTGGGCATCTTGGATGGTTGTATATTTTTAAAGCAGGTAGCTGTTTTGTAGGCAAGGTTAAATTTCAAGCAGAGGTTTTTGTGGCTCTTTGCAGGTATATATACATTGTTCACTTTAGAACAAAGGATTGTACTACAGTTACATTCTTTTTGTCCAGCTTTTTGTTTTTCTTGGCGTTTCTAATGGTCTCTGTCCTTTCTTGTACTGTATGTCTTTATCAAAAAATTATTTTAAAAACTATGTCATAACCACCTTGTAGCAAGTTTGGAAAATACCAAAAAAGAATATGCCTTTGCTTTTATGACTGTAATGGTACCAGAGTTTATTTAACCATTTCCATATTGTTGGCTGTATCCCAAATTATATCATTATTCCCTTAATTTTGGGACATTTAAATTGTTTCCATTTCTTGTTACTATAAATAATATCGTGGAAAACATCTTTTTCCATATCTTTTAAAAAATTATTTCCTTAGGATTTATTATTCAAATAGCCAAACCTGGGCCAAACAGTACAAACGCTTTTATGGAGGATCATGATACTTATTACCAAACTACTTTCAAAAATGATTTTAGCATAAACAGTGCTGCCAGAAATGTTCGAGAGTATCCTTTTCACCTCACCCTCGCCATTCTTTTTTAATTTTGGCTAAATAATAGTTCATTGTTGTTTTGAAATCTAAGCCGTTTTATTTTTAATTGTACAGAGAGTCACTGCTTAAGTATTATTCTTGGTGGGAAGCTTACTGAGACATAAATTTAAAAATCTACTTTTAAACTTAGATTTCTTTTAAGGTTCAAAATACTGAAGCTTGATTACGTCCCAACTTGTAATTATCAAATTGCCCGATATGATGAGTTCTAACATCATTTTCTCATAATTTTATTATTTCTACCTTGCTTCAGTTCCTGTGGCTTGGTGCTACAGCAGACGATATGGTGAATCACCTGCCATCCTGTGCTGGCCAAGAAAATAACTCCTCTCTCTGCAGTTGTCTGGCACATCTCGACTAAATACACGGTGAAGCTTAGAAGTGTTTCAAAGGTTTCTTGCTACAAAATTTAGGGAAAAAAACTATTAGTTGATTGCATATGCCAGCATAAAATGATTCACTTGGTATTAATACCTTTAGGTTCCTTTGACTGAAGAGTGAACAGGAGGGAGTGGAAAGCACTCTAATTTACATGCAATAAAGACTTGAAATTTTTTCCTCTTTGAACACTAGAGGAAGATTTATAGTATGGTAAATAGTGATTCCAGACTGGCTCTCAGGCATGATATCTGTGCATGATGCCAACTTTTGCAGGTGAACTATAAATTTTGTTCTCAAACAATTTGTTATAGATTAAATTGTGTCCCTCCCAAAATATGTGCTGTAATTCCTAACCTCTATGCCTGTGGTGATAATCTCATTTGAGAATGGGTTGCCTTTGTTATATTAATGATGCAGGATTAGTGTAGGTTGTATCTTGAATCAATCTCTTTTGAGGTAGAAAAGAGATTAAACAAGCAAGCTAAAAAGCAGAGATGGAGGAAGAGAGATGCCAAGTCACATGAAGATTGCCTAGGAGCCGAAGCTCCAAGAACGTTCCTCTGAGCCAACAGAGAGAGAAAGCCTTCCCCTAGAGCTGGCACCCTGAATTCAGACTTCTAGCCTCCTAAACTGTGAGAAAATCAATTTTTGTTTGTTAAAGCCACACACTTGTGGTATTTCTGTTATAGCCGCGCTGGATAACTAAGACACTATTGTTTCATGCCATTTTTCACCAGAACAACAACAACAAAAAAGTATAGAACCAGACGGTTGCACAGATGGCCAGTCAAATTGATCCACCTACCTTAAAGGATCATTGTGCAACAGCGTGGAAAAACAGGAAACTTGATATAGGCACACCATTTTGATCAGACACTGAAGTCAAATGACGTGAGTGCTCAGATCATTACGATGTCCTGCAGTAATTGCATTCTGTGTGAGTTCATCTCAGAGCAGAGTGGAAAGTTCTGCTGACTTCATCTCAACCATGCTCCTGACAAACAGAATTGCTTTTCATAGCATCAACATATGATGTGTTTCGCAATAAGGTTTGCCCAAAGAAGTGTTACAAATGCAATACTTTTATTTTGACAATTTTCTATTCAACTTTAGAATAGGGAGAATATACATTGTCTTCCCATGGGATTTATATAGAATCTGTCATAAAAAATGTGCTCAAATTTTATAGTTGTTCATCCCTATCCCATTCCTAGCTCCTTCTCAGCTTCTCAAAACCCTCATCCACCCGCCTACTGGCTCACCCACCCAGTCTCAGAACCTGTGTGACCTCTAGTAGAACAAGCTTCCTCTACCCTTTAGTGAGAAGGGTTTAGAAAACATCTTCCACTGTAAATGTTGTTCCCAAAACGTTTGTTTCATACCATTCTTCACAGAGGCAAATAAATGAGCTGATCTAAGGAACCAAGCAGTTGCATGGGTGACTAGTCAAACTGATCCACCTGCCTTAATGGATCATTGTGTAACAGAGTTTAAAAAAAAACAAAACAACACATCAAACCCTCCACCCCCATCCCACTTTGCTCTAAGCTCTGGGGCTGCAGTGCCTGGAGCTCAGCCAAGCCTTTACTGTTCACGGATGATGAGGATATGGCAGCTTCCTGAACCAATCCTCATGGGGGTGGGGGGACTAGGGATTGCGGGGGAGGGTGAGGAGCTGTGGAGAGGAGGTCTGCCTGTTTGGTCCCCTTCTGCTGAATTCCTTCTCTTGGTCGTTTAGTTATTTTCTTTCTTGTTTTGACTGCTTTGTTCCACCTCCCCTACTGGTACAAAGTTAGCATGTCCTTCCCCCCGACATGCTCTATCCCTCAGAATCTCCCGTGTGGAGAAGGGGGCCAGCCTTATACCCTACTACATTGCCTTATTCCTAATAGCCACAACTCTTGTTGCTGGACATCTTTTCCACCTCCCTGGTTTCATGTTCGTCTGATTTTTGTACTTAAAAGATTTGTTGAGCCTGAGGCTTCCTTATCTCAGATGCCTTAAGGTGAATGAGTGTCTAGAATTATGGCAGAGCGTGGTCTCTCCTCCCCAGGAGGGCTACACCTCTGCCATGACAGTGTCCTCTGCTGCTGCTTTCTCACTCTTTTGGTCTCTCGTCATCACTTTCGCCATGCTGGGCAGTCAGTGCTCTGAGGTAGTCGAGTCAACCTACTTTGGGAAGGTATTTTTGACGTTTGCCTCAGTTGTTTGGATGTTGGGGCATGATGGAGCCTTCTCTGTAGTCTACATGTAGGTAAATGGCTATAACAAAGAGTGTGCAATAAGTGATGTGAAAATGCACATATGCAAAATGAAACCAATATAAAAGTGAATTATGCTATTGACTTTTCTTAATACGAACAAAATTTTCTGGCAATAGGGAATAGAAATATAAATTTAGTTTTTGGTGATTCATTACTTAATACGAAATATTCCTTTTAACATTTGTAAGCAAGGTAAAAGCACAATTTATTCATTTATTCATCCATTTAGTCAGCATATATTATTTGAGCATCATTTATGAGTCAGATTTTGTGCTAAATCATGGAGATGCAAAGATGAATAAAACAGTTCCCACCCACAGGGATGTAACAGTCTAAGAGAAGAGAGAGATACAAAAACAGGTCATTTGAAAACAATGTGATATGTCTATTAACAAGATATACACAGAGGATTAAGAGAGTATGAATAAACGAATAATTGAATGAGTCAGTGAATCTATTCATTTTTTTTTTCAATGTAATGGAAAGAAAGTTCAGTTGCAAGTTTGCTACTTATTGGACATGGTGAATATAAAATATATCAACAAATCCTTTAACGTTTCTCTCATCAAGAGGTGGGATTTATGGTCTATCTCTATCAACTGTTTTGTCCAATAGAGTATGGCAGAAGTGTTGCTATGTGACTTTCAAAGCTAGGAGATAAAAGATGATGCAGATTCTTTCTTGCTTGCTGGAACACTCACACTGGTGCTCCAAGCTGCCATGCTGTGAGGATGCCCAAGTCAGCCCATGTAGAGAGACTACAGGAGAAGCCCTGAGATTACATGAAAAGAGAGAGAGCTGTCTGGCTATCCCCCAACTGCTCCAACCCCATCCCCTATGTTTCTGCTCCAGCCACTATCTGACTTACAACCTGATGATAGACCCCAAGCCAGAACTACCTAGGGGAGTCCTTCCCAGATTTCTGACCCATGGAAACCATAAGAGATAATGAAATGTTTGTTATTGTTTTAAGACACTAAGTATTCGGGAGATTTGTTACATATCAGTAGATAAATGGAACAGATTTTGTTAACTTGTACTGAGATGCTGCTAAAACCTAAAGTGTGTGGCATTAGCTTTGGGTCTGGGCAGCAGGCAGATGTTAGAAGGGCCTTTAAGAGACTGTTAACAGAAGGCTGATGGGCCTTGTGGAATCTGTTGTGAGTGCTCAAAGGAAAGCAAGGAAAATTTTGTTGAGAAAAGGAGACCTTTGTTAGGTGATTGTGGTTTAGCAAAACTGTCACCTGTGGTAATATGGGAAAGAGAAAATGTACTGGATGAACTGGTGGGCCTGGTTAAGAAAATTTGTGGTCAGAACGTTGAAAAGGCCAACGAGTTTCTTTTAGATTTGCGTGATAAAATGCAAATAGAAAAAGTAATCCAAAAAATGCAACAGTTCAGTTTTCAATAAAAATTTAATAAGAAATATAAAGATGTTAGACTTTTTGGGTTTGAAAAGAAAACTGTTTCTCATTTTAAATGAATAATTTCTTTTAAAGAATCAGCACAAATCTGGTTCCTATGAGGTGGAGGTTAAAGACGTCCCAAATGCCCAACTTTTCCAAACTGCTGTAGCGCTCCATCACCTCTAACATCAACTACTCCTCCTGCCCTCAGTACTTGTCCCCCCATCTTTGGGTTCTGTAATCTGCTTCAACGTCTCACAGAACTCACTGACTGTAGCAAGGAAATGGCTCACGCAGTTGTTGAGGCTGGCAAGTCCCAAATCCGTGGGTCAGGCATAGGCTTCTCCTGACCCACGTGGATGCAAGGGCTGACAAACCCAAACTAGCAGTTCAGACCAGAGGTTGCTGGCTTGCAAGGCTGCGGAAGCTGGCGAATCAGATCAGATGATAGGCCGCCAGCCCACAGGGCTGCAGAGGCTGGCAGATCCCAGAATCGGCAGGTCAGACGGCAGGCCTCTGGCTCAAGTCCCAAGAACTGGAGGTTAGATAATCATGAACTGGACATGGGATCCAGATGCAGAGAGAGAGAGAGTGCCGTTAGGGCATCCACATATATACCTTAGATGCAGGCCACACCCCAGGGAAAGGTGTAACTTGTGTAAGGATGAGACTTGAGTCATGCCCTCCTTCAAGGCTGTGACCCAAGACACACCCCACACCAATCCTGCCTCATCAACATGTAGACGTCAGGACCCACAACACATAAAATGAAGGACAACCACACGATACCTGGAATCATGGCCTAACCAAGTTGCCACTTAATCCCAATCCTTACAGGTTCATTATACCTTATTTGCTTAGTCCCACCCAATCATTGTGTGAGTCACGAAGACCATGGTTAGAAGGACCACATTAAGAACCATGACTCGAAAAGCCAGGAGGTGGCTTGTGATGTGATGGATCGCTTTTGTGTGGCCTTTCTTCCATGGTCTTGTAATGCACACCCAAGTGATTGGGTGGGACTGTGCAAATAGGGTAATTGTAGCCCACCAAGGGGGATTGGTCAGTTTTGTCATCCCTCTGGGCTTGAAATGAGCCATCCGAGAGGCTGGAAGGAGAGGATCTCACCATCACCAGTGAAGAACAGCCAAGAGTGGAGCATGTCCTTTGGACCCAGGATCTCTGTGCTGAGAAGCTCCTGGAACCAGAAGACTAAGAGAGAGAGAAAGAGAAGGAGAGAGTGAACTGTAATAGTGAAGATGGCAAGAAGCAGTGGCAGAGAAATGGCGGCAGGAGAGACCAGCAGGAGACGATGTGGTGGGCTTCCTTGTCCACGGAGCGAGAAAGCTGAGTGCCTTCAGGCTGAGGCTTACTGGCAGAGTAGGGTGCCTCTGGGCACTTATTGGCAGAGCTAAAAGAGTTTGTAACACTTGCCTGAGTAGGGCAGAGGCTGAGGACCAAGGAGAGGCTGGGAAGAGGCTTCCTGATGGAAGAACTGTATCCTGAGCATTCCTTAACCTGAATTGTAACCTGTTCCTTCCCTAATAAACCCCATTGTCATGAGTATTGTCTGTGAGTTCTGTGTGGTCATTGCAATGAATTATTGAACCCAGCAAAGAAGTAGAGAGTGCCATGGTAGGAATGGTTGTGTCAGAATTGGTAAAGATGGCAGAGAGATGGAGCATGTCTGACTTCCACCTCATAGGAATCAGCCTTGGGCTGTTGATCTTGATTCTTCTTCCCCCTTGTGAAGTCTACAAATACTTTGATACTCCTCTTGTCAAGAGGTTGGCTCTATGTTCCTTTTGCTTAAAACTAGGTGAGCTTTTGAAACTGTTGTGACCAATAGAATAGAGAAGAGGGATGCTGTATAATTTCCAAGGCTAGATTATAAATGGCATTGCAACTTCCACCTTGCTTGCTGGGGACACTCTCAACAGAGCCCTGTGCGGCCACGTAGGTGGTCTGACTGCCTTGAGACCACCATGCCGTGAGGAAGCCCAAACTGGCCCATGTGGAGAGAGAGATGCCTGGCCAGCCTATAGCTGCCCAAGACCTTCCAGTGTCTCTGCTGAGGGGGCAGAGCCAAGAACCACAGAGAATCATTTCCTGGAATGGCCATGTGAACTTGAAAAATATATAACCTCTTAAGTTTCCAAATGGGAAAATAAACACTCATTTATTCACTCATTTACTCCATACTTTGTGCCAGATACCTTGCACGTAATTTGTTGAATGATTGAATCAATGAATATCAAAAACAAAAAACAAAAAAACCAAACCCATTGCTGTCAAGTTGATTCTGACTCACAGTGACCCTCCAGGACACAGTAGAACTGCCCCGAAGGGTTTCCAAGGAGTGACTGATGAATTTGAACTGCCGACTTTTTGGTTAGCAGCCAAACTCTTAACCACTACGCCACCAGTGCTCCAGTTTCACCACCAAGGGACTGAAACATCAACCATTGAAAACCACTGAAAACTATGGAGCACAGTTTTTCTCTGACACACATGGAGTCTCTATATGAATCGGAATCTGCTCGAAGGTGAATTCCAACTGCCAATCTTTTGGTTAGCAGCTGTAGTTGTTAACCACCAGGGCTCTGAATAAATGAAGATCCCAATTTTAAAGGTGAGAAAACTGAGCCATAGAGAGATTAAATAGGCAAGGTCATGAGGCAAGCAAAAATCACACCTGGGCTTGAAACACTCCCAAAGTCTTTCATTACAGCTCCATTCATTCATCTAATTATTGTGTGTCCACTATGTGCCAGGCACTGTACTAGGCAATGGGGCTATAATGATGAACAAAACAGCCATGGTTTTTTGACCTTACATTCTAGTGGGAAACTGACAACGAATTAAAAGTAATTAAACAGTTTGATGAATGTGGTGAAGAAATATGAGAGAGTGCTGGTATAGATTAGACAGGGAATGCTTACTTTAGAGAAAGTGTTCTGGAAAGTTCTCCCCGAGGAGGAGACATTCGAGCTGGAACCTGAAGGTTGAGAAGTAGCTATGCGAGAAGAAGGCACTTAGCATTTTGGAAAGGAATAGATGACATACTGTGTGAAGTTTTTCACTCTGTACCTGGGCATGTTGGTTCCCTTCCTAGGGCCTCAGATGAATAGGACTGACAATGAGAAAGCTTTGTATGGGCACCTTGACGGGGAATGCCCCCTTCAGTTTTTCACCGTTTCACCTTACTTGCCTCACTCTAGTCCTGACTCTGCATGTAGGCCTGCACATTAGGTCTGGGTCGCATCACTGCTTATCAAGTTCAAGACACAGCTAATGATTTTGTAAATAAAAGAATTGACACGTACACAGACACACATACCTAGGAAAAAGTTCAAGGACTGATAAAAATTATAGCCTTTTAAAATACTCACAAAACAAATGGGAATTTTATGATACTAACAAGGGAACTAGCTCTTAGATTGAGGCCCAGGACCAACTAAGATACAAGGCTGGGGTTACATGGTGGGGTTAGCAGTCTTCTTGTGCTCATAATTTTTTAGTACCTGTTGGGGGATATGAACTAAACAGCTCCAAATGGGCAACAGGTGGTGATATCTTCTGAGAGAGAGAGAGAAATAGCAGTGTTTAGCCAACGATCTCAACGAGAAAATGTGAGTGCCTTTCCAGCAGGGGACCTCTGGAAAATTCAATATTCAGTAAGTCCTCTTCTGTAACATAAATATTTGTTTTGGTCAAATTCTTAGGAGCTATCTTAGAGACTTGACGAGTATGTATTACTGCACTTCGGTTCAGAATGTATCATGGCCACGATGAACCAGGAATCCCCCTTCATTAGTGGAATCATTTCCCCCTTGCAGATTCTAAATCATTCTAGTGACACGGGAGACATTAGCTGAGGTGAAACTATGTGACTTGCAGACCTGCCAAGGGAGGTGGTGCCAAGCAACAGACCTGAAACAAATTCTGTCCCCTCACTTTATGGTTTATCTTCCAAGTCTTCCTTTAGTATAAGCAGTTTTACTTATCCTACCAGTGTTCATTTCTCTCACTTTCTTTGAAAGATTATTTTTCCAGAGTAAAATGTGCTTCAAGGTCATTGCTATTGTCCACATTTATTACTATTTGGTTATGGATGTATTTTTACTCTGATCATGTATGCCTTTTTCCCCCTCTCTCTTTAGGACTGTATATTTATAATTTTAAATTTTTTTACTTCCTCTTACAGGCATGACTGTAGCCTAATTAGCCCATGTACTCAGAGGACACTGAGGAAAGCATGGATTCTACTCATCTGAAAAGCTAGTCCAGCACAGGTTTATTGAGTAGCTGAGTGGATCAGGCATTGCTCCTAAAGTTTAGTGGGTTCCTGGAAGAACTCACAATCTAGAGTGATTACCTATTCACATAACCTTACACAGTTATGTAAAGAGGTAATTACAACACCAGCTTATAAATATTAAAAAAAGTATGTATAGAATCTGTGTTTGGGGTGGGTTGCTTACAAGTGGGTGATGTTGAATTTTTTTAAAAAATATTTTATTGTGTATTAGGTGAAAGTTTACACAGCAAATTAAGTTCCCATTTAACAATTTTTATACAAATTGTTCCATGACATTGGTTACGATTTTCACAATGTGTAAGCATTCTCATTATTTCCATTTCATTTATTCTATTTCCATTTATCTCGCTTCCCTGCCCTTCCTTACCTTCTCATTTTTGTTTTTGGGTAAATGTTGACATTTTGATCTCGTATAGTTGATTGTTTAAGGGAGCACATTCCTCACAGGTGGTATTCTTTATTTTATAAACCAATCTATTATTTGGCTGAAAGTTGACTTCTGGCAGTGGCTTTAGTTCCAGGTTAAAAGGGAATCTTTGGGTAATAGTCTTGGGGGTTCCTCTAGTCTCTATTAGTCCAGCAAGTGTGATCTTTTTTAGGAGTTTGAGTTTTGTTCTACATTTTTCTCCCATTCTATCCAAGACCTTCTATTGTGTCCCTGGTCAGAATGGTCAGTAGTGGTAGCTGGGCGCCATCTAGTTCTTCTGGTCTCAGGCTACAAGAGGCTGTGGTTCATAGGGGCTTTTAGTCCTATGGACTAGTTCCTTTTCTGAGTCTTTGGTTTCCTTCATTCTCTTTTGCTCCAGACAGGAAAAAGTAGTTGTATCTTCGGTGGCAGCTCACATGCTTTTAGGACCCCAGACACTACTCACTAAACTAGGATATAGAACATTATCTTTGTGACCTATGTTATGCCAATTGACTGAGTTGTCCCATGAGACTACGGTCTCAAGAACTATAATGCAGTAAACCAATTCCATGAAGTGTTTGGATATGTCTAGGTTGTTGTTGGTCTTAGGTGCCGTTGAGTCAGTTCCGACTCATAGCGACCCTGTGTAAAACAGAACAAAATACTGCGCCATCCTCACAATCGTTGCTATGCTTAAGCCATTGTTGCAGCCACTGTGTCAATTGATCTTGTTGAGGGTCTTCCTCTTTTTCTCCTGACCGTCTACTTTACCAAGCATGATGTCCTTCTCCAGGGACTGATCCCTTCTGATAACATGTCCAAAGTATGAAGTATGTGAGATGTAGTCTTGCCATCCTCACTTCTAAGGACCATTCTTGTTGTTACTTCTTCCAAGACAGATTTGTTCATTCTTTTGGCAGTCCATGGTATAGTCAATATTCTTTGCCAACACCACAATTCAAAGGCATAAATTCTTCTCCAGTCTTCCTTATTCATTGTCCATCTTTCGCATGAATATGAGGTGGTTGAAAACACCATAGCTTGGGTCAGGCACACCTTAGTCTTCAAGGTGACATCTTTGTTTTTCAACACTTTAAAGAGGTCTTTTGTGGCAGATTTGCCCAATGCAATACATCTTTTGATTTCTTGGCTACTTCCATGGGTGTTGATTGTGGATCCAAGTAAAATGAAATCCTTGACAACTTCAGTCTTTTCTCTGTTTATCATGACGTTGCTTATTGGTCCAGTTGTGAGGATTTTTGTTTTCTTTATGTTGAGGTGTAATCCATACTGAAGGCTGTGGTCTTTGATCTTCATCAGTAAATG
>NW_004444059.1:6078071-6107792 GCF_000243295.1 Trichechus manatus latirostris | reverse complement strand
TCTCTGTCAGTTTTCTCACTCCATTTGGTGCTTGGCTGAGTTCTTTATCTCTTCATTTGATGTTTTAGGGTTTCAGGATTGTTGTATTCTCTGTTCGGCTTAGCTTTTTGGATCTTTGCTGTGTAGTGACGGCATGGTGCTTCTGCCTAGAGCGCCATTTTGCCGGAACTCTGTTGAATATTTTTTGAAGAACAATTTGTAGTTCAATAAGTGGACCATGAAGGGCTGTGGTGGGTCAATGGTAGAATACTTGTCTTCCATGCAGGAGACCCGGTCAATGCCCCTCAAGTGCAGCCACCACCTGTCTGTCAGCGGAGGTTTGCATGTTGCTAGGATACTGAACAGGTTTTAGCAGAGCTTCCAGACTAAGACAGACTAGGAAGAAAGGCCTGGCTATGTATTTCTGAAAATCAGCTAATGAAAACCCTATGGATCACAATGGATCCTATTGTGCATGGGGTCCCCTGTGTCAGGGGCCTACTCAATGCAGCTAAACAACAATAAGATGTGGACAGTTAGGAAATTCCAGAGAAGGAGCTCATTAGTTTTTTCTTCCTTCTTTTCTTCTTCTCTCTCTCTCTTTCTTTATTTCTTTTTTCTCTTTATCTCTCTCTCTCCTTCCTCTCTCCCGCCTTCTCTATTCTCTTCCTCCCTTCCTCCTTCCCTTCTTTCTTTCTCTCTCTCCTTCCTTCCTTTCTCCATCTCTCTCTCCTCCCCTCCTTCCTTCTCTCTCTCTTTCTTTCATCAGACATTGATCAAGCACCTATTACTATCCAAAAATATGCTAGGCAGTGGCAATAGAAAAAGTGAATACAAAATACAATAAAAAAAGTGAATAAGGGGTCCCTGCCCTTAAAGAGCTCACGCAGATATGTTAACAAACGCTGAAATATTTTAAGTGCTCTGATGGAAGTATATACATGGCATAGTAGGGCACAAGTGGAGAGCCTATTTCTCCTGGGGAAAGCTTCAGAAAAAGTTTCATAGAGGGGGTAATGTTATATCAGAATTTTAAAAGACCAATGAGTGTTTACCAGGCTTATATGAGAAAGGCTGAGAGAGAGAAAGAATATTCCAGATAGAGTATGCACAAAGGTAGGGAGGCTTGAAATCGCTTAGCACATTTGGTGGAATTGCGAGCATTCAGCCTGGTTGGAATTTTAGATGTATATGGTGGGGCACAGGAAATAAAAAGCCTGGAGGGTCATACTCGCGCTAGCAGAAAGGTGAGACCCAGGGCAGTGCAGGGAACCATAAGTAGTTTGGTCTGGCTGAGTGTCAGAAGGAGAAGAAACTAGAAGGGCAGGGAAGGGTCAGAACAGAAAGAGTCTTGAATTCAGGTCTAAAGCTAATGGAGTCTTTTCCTGTCAGTGATGGTGAGCCATTGATGGATTTAAAACATTAAAAAAAAAATTTTTATTTATAAAAAATTATATGCAGTAAAATTTGCTCTACGAATTCTAACAAATGCATACAGTTAATGTGACATCCCTCAGAAAAAAATACAGAACAGTTCTATCACCACAAAATATTCCCTCATACGACCATGGCCTTGGGGGAACATCTAACCCAATTGGCATAACATAGTTTATAAAGAAAATGTTCTACATTCTACTTTGATGAGTAGCGTCTGAGGTCTTAAGAGCCTGTGAGTGGCCGTCTAAGATACTCTATGGGTCTCACCCCTTTGGGAGCAACAGAGAATGAAGAAAACTAAAGACACAAGGGAAAGATTAGTCCAAAGGACTAATGGACCACAACTACCATGGCCTCCACCAGACTGAGTTCAGTACATCTAGGTGGTGCCCAGCTACCACCACTGACTGCTGTGACGGGGATCACAATAGAGGATCCTGGACAGAGCTGGAGAAAAATGTAACACAAATTTCTACCTCACAAAAAATGACCAGACTTACTGGCCTGACAGAGACTGGAGAGTATGACTCCGAGACTATGGGCCCCGGACACCCTTTTAGCTCAGTAATGAAGTCACTCCTAAGGTTTGCTGTTTAGTCAAAGATTAGACTGCCCCATAAAACAAAATGAGACTAACAGGGCACACCAGCCCAGGGGCAAGGACTAGAAGGCAGGAGGGGACAGGAAAGCTGGTAATAGGGAACCCAAGGTCGAGAAGGGTGAGTGTTGACATGTTGTGGGGTTGTTAACCAGTGTCATAAACCAGTATGTGTGCTAACTGTTTAATGAGAAGCTAGTTTGTTGTGTAAACCTTCATCTAAAGTACAATTAAAAAAAAAAAAAGAAAAATACTGAAAAAAAAAAAAAGATTCCCTCATGCTGCCCATTTGGAGTCAACCTTTCCCTCATCCCAGGCAGGCACTGATCTGTTTTCTGTTCCTATAATATCTTTTCCAGAATGTCGTATAAATGAAATAATGTATTAAAGAAAATGAAATCATATAATACATAACCTTTTAAGTCTGGTTCCTTTCACGTAGCATAGTGCATCTGAGATTCATCCATTTGATGCATGATCAGTAGTCTGTCCCCTTTTATTACTGAGTAGTGTTTCACTGTATGCATGTATCACAGTTTTGCTTTTTTATCCATTCAACAGCTGAAGGACATTTGGATTACTTTCACCTTTTGGTGATTATGAATAAAGCTGCTGTGAACATTCAGGTATAGGTTTTTTTTATGAACATAAGTTTTCTTTTTTCTTTGGTAAATACCTAGGAATGGAATTGATGGGTCATATAATGAATGTATGTTCAACTTTATAAGAAAACTGTCAAACTGTTTCCCAAAGTTCCTGCACCCTTTTGCATTCCAACAGGCAGTGTATGAGAGCTCCAGTTGCTCTGCATCCTTGTCTGCACTTGGTATTGTCAGTTCTTTTTTGTTTCTTTTTTTTTAATTGTTGTGCTTTAAGTGAAAGTTTACAATTCAAGTTAGTCTCTCATACAAAAATTTATACATACATTGTTATGTGACCCTAGCTGCTCTCCCTATACTGTGACAGCACACTCCTCATTTCCACCCTGAATTTCCTGTGTCCATTCAACCAGCTCCTTTGCCTCTCTGCCTTCTCATCTCACCTCCAGACAGGAGCTGCTTATTTAGTTGCATGTATCTACTTGAGCTAAGAAGCACACTCTTCAAGAGTATCATTTTATGTCCCATGGTCCAGTCTAATCTTTGTCTCAGGAGTTGGCCTCGGGAATGGTTTTAGTTTTGGGCTAACAGAGAGTCCAGGGGCCATGTCTTCCGGGGTCCCTCCAGTCTCAGTCAGACCATTAAGTCTGGTCCTTTTACTAGAATTTGAGGTCTGTACCCTACTTTTCTCCTGCTCCATCAGGGACTCTGTGTTGTGTTCTCCGTCAGGGCAGTCATTGGTGGTGGTAGCCAGGCACCATCTAGTTCTTCTGGTCTCAGGCTGATGAAGTCTCTGGTTTTTGTGGCCCTTTCTGTCTCTTGGGCTAATACTTTCCTTGTGTCTTTGGTGTTCTTCATTCTCCTTTGCTCCAGGTGGTTGGGATCAATTGATGCATCTTAGATGGCTGCTTGCTAGCTTTTAAGACCCCAGACACCACTCATCAAAATGGGATGCAGAACATTTTCTTAATAAACTTTGTATGCCAATTAACCTAGATGTCCCCAGAAACCGTGGTCCCCAGACCCCTGCCCCTGCTACTCTGTCCCTCTAAGTGTTTGGTTGTATTCAGGAAGCTTCTTAGCTTTGGTTTAGTCCAGTTGTGCTGACTTGCCCTGTAGTGTGTTTGTCCTTCCCTTCAGCTAAGATAATTCTTGTCTACTATCTAGTTAGTGAATACTCCTCTCCCTCCCTCCTCACCCTTGTAACCATCAAAGAATGTTTTCTTCTGTGTTTAAACCTTTTCTTGAGTTCTTATAATAGAGGTCTTATACAGTATTTGTCCTTTTGCTACACTCATCATAACGCCTTGCAGATTCCTCCATGTTATAAGATGTTTCACAGATTCATCGTTGTTCTTTATCATTGCATAGTATTCCATTGTGTGAATATACGGTAATTTGTTTATCCATTTGTCTGTTTCTGTTTTTTAAATTTTAGCTACTTTCATAAGTATGTAATGGTATTTTACTGTGGCTTTATCTTGCATTTCCCAAATGATTAATTATGTTGAACATCTCTTCATGTGTTGTTTACATCCATGCATCTTCTTTGGTGAAGTGTGTCTTCAAATCGGTTGCCCAACTAATTTTATTGTGTTGTTCGTTTTCTTATTATTAAGTTTTGAGAGTTCTTTTGAATCTACATCTTTTATTATATACATGCTTTATAAATATTTTCTCCCAGTCTGTAGTTTTTATTCTTTTGACAGTATCTTTGGAAGAACAGAAGTTTTTCATTTTGATGAGTCCAATTTATCTTTTTTTTTTTCTTTTATGGGTCCTACTTTTGGAGTATTTTCTAAGAAATATTTGCCCTAACCAAGGCAACAAAGAGTTTCGCTTATATTTTACTCTAGAAATTTTATAGTTTAGGTTTTACATTTAGGTCTATGATCCATTTTGTGTTAATTTTTGTATTAGGTTAGAAGTACCAGTCAGGCTTAATTTCTTTTCATTCACGGTTACATATTATTAGAAAGCTCACTCTGGCAACAATATGGAGAATGGATTGGAGGGACAAGAAAAAGATTAGGAATAATGTTTTTCAATAAATTTACCCCTTATTCTAGGCAGTTGTGCATAATAAGTATGTGGGAAAGCAATTGTAACACAGTGATTGCAAACATGCATGATCAATTAAATTGATAAGAACAACCTGAGTGGTAAAGTATTTAAAAAAAAAAAAAACCCTATCAGCACATTGCATGTTTGAAACTCAGTGATTTGACCATATAGACACAGCTTGAACCCTGATTTCAAGCTGATATTTCCCCCCTTCCTTCCCACTCAGTGAATGTAAGGAATTCAAATCGAATGTTTCATTTTTTATGTTCGATGATTGTCCTTCTGAGATGATTACTAGTTTGTTTCCTGATACTGTGTGTGGTGGCACTATGTTAAGAGATGGTGGATTTACTTTGATTAATGAATAAAAATCTTGTTTTAAGAAAATCCAGGTGTTGGCTTATGAAAAACCAAATCTCAAAGAATAGTTGTTATTTACTCATATGTATAAGAAAATGGAACTACTTTTTTTGCCTGTTCTAAAGCTTAATTCTCAGTAAAGAAATTAAGTCTATGCTTTTCTTGAATTCCATTTAAATTGATTTAGAAGCTGTTATGGATTAAATTGTGTCCTCTCCAAATTTGTGTTGAAGTCCTAACCTCCGACACTGATGGGAAATAGGGGTTTTCTTTTATGTTAATGAGGCCATACCTGAGTAGGGTAATTATCTTTAGCCTAATCACTTCTAAGTGGTGTCTTATAAAAACAGCAGAATAGACACACACACAAACACAAGGGGAAGATAGATGCCGTGTCAGAACCTGTCTATAAGCAGAGAAGTGTGAAGGATTGATGGCTGCCACCAGAAACTAGGAGAGAAGCTCACAGAAGTAACTGACATTACTGAGACCCTGATTTGGACTTTTAGCCTCCAGAGCTGTGAGAAAATTAATTTCTGTTCTTTAAAACTACTACTTGTGGTATCTTTTGTTATGACAGCACTAGGTAACTAAGACAGAAGCTGTCAAGTAGAAGGTAAAGTTAGAGGGTGGGAACTTGGGCTGTGAATCCAACTGCTCGGGTTCAGTTCCCACTTCCATTAACTGTGTGATGTTGGGAAAGGTACTTAAATGCTGAGATCTCGTTTTCTCCTCTGTATGGTGTGAATGATAATGATACTACTTATATATAGGATTCCTGTGGAAATTAACTGAAATAATGCCTTAAAATGCTTAACCAAAACTGTTAGTTAATATTTTCTCAGTAAATACGAGCTGTTATAAATTTTGGAGCCCTGGTGGTGCAGTGGTTAAAAGCTAGGCTGCTCACCAAAAGGTCGGGAGTTTGAATCCACCAGGTGCTCCTTGGAAGCCTATGGGGCAGCTCTACTCTGTCCTCTAGGGTCGCTATGAGTCAGAATCAACTCGACAGCAACGGGTTTTGGGTTTAGGTGGAGTAATATAGTGTGGCATTTGATTGGGGCCTTGGAGAATGGGTGTGTGTGTGTGCACCATAAATAAAGAAGCAGAAGAGAATGGCCCAGACATGGGGCTAGAAAGGGTTTGGAGAATGATTCTTTTGAGCTAGAGAATAGGAAGGGTAAGGGCTAGTGGTAAAAGATGTGATGGGAAGGACAAGTAAAGAGCAGATCATAAAGGACCCAGGATGCCAAGATGAGAGGTTGGTCTGCTTACTCATAACACATTATAAACTTTCCATATCACTGTTCAGAAAAAGCCAGCCTGGAAGAGAACTCATGAAAAGTTTTATTTTCCTTCTTTTGGAAAAAAAAAAAAAAAAACCCCAAACCTTGTAAATCATAAATGGCCTGTTTTAAAAAGGAGATTACAGTCCTGGGAGTTACTATTTTTCTATTCGGCAGAGAAATAAAAAGAAACATATTGAATTATGTGGAATATGAATTGGCCTCTGTGCTCCAGTGCCTATCTGGGACAGATTTATAAACAATGCAGTGATATAAATAACCATGGTTCGGCACCTTTAATGTTAAAGAACTTTTAAGGGTAAGGTAAGGATAATGAAAGTAAAGGTTTGAGGGCATCATAATTGTAGTCTAGAAATCTAAAAGTTATTCTTCTACTCTTCAGTGCTCATTTATGTCTAACTAGTACTTGAAGATTTTTAGTTTTCTGCCTACTCTGTTAATTCTTAGAACATTCATGAAACTGATAATTTACTTCCTCATTTATTAGTCTCTAAACACATTGAAAAAGTAGCACTGAGATCTAAAATTATTTAATCACCTTTCATTGTGCAATATCATTGATGTAGAACTAATATTCAGAGAACTAATTTCAAAGAAAGGATTAATTAGTTCTAAGAATGACACGATTGCTTTCATCAAAAGTTTAATCTGATGTCTCCTAGAATAATACTGCAGAGTAGTGTTGGGAAGAGATGATAAATTGTTTCTTATTCTAGATGAGGCAAGCAAAACACTAATTAATAGTCTGCCAATAAAGGAAAAATTGTCCAAAGAATTAAACATGAAAACCAAGCCTGTCGGTGTTCCCAGATTGTGAGTTCTCTTAGAGACATTTACATATATCTGAACTGGGAATTCTTTAAATTGTCTATGCCCCCTTTAAGTCAGTATTGAAAAGAGAAATAGAAATAAAAACTCCCATCCTCAAAAGCATTTAGGGCAAAGTTGGAAGCACCCAAAGTTTTATCTTTAGCCTTGACCTTGCTTCCTGTCTTGAGTAGTCAGCATTGGCTTTCAGAGTTTTCTACTGTGACCTTCCTCTGGGCTTTCCCTCCAAAGAGGTGTCCTTGTTTCTTCAAAACTAACCTAGCTAGTGTTGTGTTTCCTTAGGGCCCTGACAAATAACTGGCAGTTCTGATAAAATAATTTTAGGGCCCAGTGTTTATTTGGTATTTATAGATTGCTATGTATGTATTTCAGGAGCTCTGGTGGCACAGTGGTTAAACGTTCGACTACTAACCAAAAGGTTGGTGGTTCGAACCCACCAGCTGCTCCGCGGGAGAAAGATGTGGCAGCCTGCTTCCGTGAAGATTACAGCCTTGGGAACTCCATGGGGCAGTTCTACCCTGTCCTATAGGGTCACTATGAGTTAGAATCGACTTGATGGCAATGGGTTTTTGTTTTTGTTTTTTATATTTTTCATCACCTGCTAGATAACAATATTGTATTTATAGTTGAAAATAATACAGTATGAATAATAATAATTATATTATCATTATATTATGTAATGATATAATAATAATAAAGCATAAAAATAATATGGCTTTAGAGATCAAAGTTTTGAGTTCATATTCTGACTCTACTAAACTCTGCCAACTGTCTCTGCTAAACTCATGTAATTTCTCTGAACTCCAGTTCTTTCGTCTGGAAAACGGTGTGAGAATAATTTCCACCACACAGGCTTATTGTGAATACTGAGGAAGATATGCACATGAAGGGGATTTACCAAATATAGAGTGCTATTTGAATGTTAATTTTTTAAAATGAGTAAATCCTGCTGAGGAACCACTTTATCACAGCACAGAATACTGCTTTCATGGTAAATGTTTTAGGCATGTAGGCAGGCAGAAGTAGAATATTCTTTGGGATATGTGGCAGATAGTATTTTCTCAAAATGGCTACGGTGACAGGGCCCATCCGACGTGCTCTCCTTGCAATGTCATCTTGCCGTATGACTTCTGAGGCTAGCTTATGCAATCCTGTGCTCTTCCGTCTTGCTCTCTTGGAACACTCGTATTTGGACCCCAGCCTTAAGGCTGTGAGGAAGCCCCTGCTATTCCACACAGAGAGGGCCCTTGTAGGTGCACTGGCTGAGAGCCCAGATGAAGCCCTGACAGCCAGCATCAACCACCAGTGAGTGAAGACTGCTCTAGATGATTCCAGCATCCAGCCTTCACGTCTCCCCAGTTAAGGCCCCAGATGATGTGGAGCAGAGACATGCCATCCCCACTGTGCCCTGTCCAAATTCTTAACCTACCAGAACCTGCGAACATATAAAATAATTGTTTTATGCCACCAAGTTTTAGGGGGAGGTTTATTACATGTCAATAGCTAACGAGGGCAGGATGTGAGGATTCATCTACTCCAAACATATTTTTAACATTTTAATAAGGTTACAAAGAAAATTGGGATGATGTTATTTCTATTATTTCAATAGTTTCACATTGTGATGGAAAGCAGTAATTATTGCTTAATGGAACTTAAGAGCTGAACAGAGATTTTAAAAATATTGCACGTTCATACTTTTTTCACAAGTAGGAACAAACATAATGATGGTTATTGTCATAATCACCCCCATGTTGTCACCCCAGCATTAGAGTAGAGAGACTGGCTGTAATCTTGTTTGTTTCCACTGTTTCAAGGAATGAGCAGTAAGCCTCTGCATCCATCCAAATGTCTTTGAAGTGGAATCCCATGTGAACTATCTTCTATGTTGTTTCATAGAAAAAAACATTCAATCTCTCAATCTTTCAGAACCAGCGGCAGGCAGAGAGCAGCTGCTCTGTGGATAATTTGGGAAGAGAATACAGGAAATATTTTCTCCTCTTTGTAGCTCTGTATGATACTTTGGGTTATTGGTTTTTCCTGAACCCAGGTGTTTTAACCCTATAGTCCATCTCCTCATCTGTTCAAGAAGATTGTAAGCTCTTTTCTTCTTTGTTTTAACCTCCCGGCCTTTGCTCAAATGATTTACTCTATCCAGAATGGCTCCCTTCACTTCCTAGTCTTCAAAGTCTAGTAGAAATTTCACCTTCCTTATGAAAGTTTCATGAGTTAAAAGCAGCATTTACAACTTCTTAGCACTTTGCTGGTACCTCTCTTAGGATTCTTCACACTGCTGATGCCCGTTTCCCTGATTAGATTGGGCTGCCATTCCTGGCATGGTCACCATCTTGCTCTCCTTCATGACCCCTACTGTGGTTTCTCAGGAAATGCTTGTTGAATTCCATAAGGCAGCCTGATGTAATGCCAATATTGTGTAATCAGAGGCAAGACACTTGGCTCCCAGTCTCAGGTCTGTGACAGGTCTGGCAGGTCTGACCCTGGAAATGGTCTGTGACACTATCAGATTCTTCATGTTTCCAGGCCTCAATATACTCACCTGTAAAAGAAATTTAGAGTATGTCAGGGGTGCTCATCAGGTGTGCTTTTTAATATACCACTGGTTCCCAGAGGGCCTGGCACTCCCTTGGCTGAGAAATGCTGGACTACACAATTTCTAAGATGCTATTTGATATTGCTGTAGCCTGTGCAGTTGGATGGAAGGAAATGAGAAGATTGGAATTAAAGGTCAGAACTTCAGAGACATAGCAAAACAGGGTTGTTACATCTATCTGAATAATAATAGCTAACATTTACCAAGTCAGGCAATCTGCCAAGGGCTAGAGACACATTATTTCACTTAATCCTCACAATACCCTTATGGGGAAGATATTATTATTATTCCTATTTTACAGGTAGAGAAACTGAGGCTTAGTGAGGTAACGTAATGGGCCCCAGTTGCTGAACTAGGCTACTAAGAACTGGAACTGAGTTTCAAATCCAGGCTCTTTGGCCCTAGAACCTGTATTCCCAACCACTGCCTGAGCTGTCTGTCTCTTAGTTTTGTTTTTGTTGTGGAGAGCTGGTAATATGATTATTAAAAAGTATTGACTTAATCAGTCTGCAGTTTGTCTCTATGTTCTATATAATATTTT
Source organism: Trichechus manatus latirostris (assembly GCF_000243295.1). Taxonomy (NCBI): domain Eukaryota; kingdom Metazoa; phylum Chordata; class Mammalia; order Sirenia; family Trichechidae; genus Trichechus; species Trichechus manatus. The sequence goes on along the minus strand of NW_004444059.1, from coordinate 6,097,471 downwards.
GTTACCAGTGTCTAGCGAGTAATGTATGCACTCATAATAATTTCTGTGGAGACATGATATGGGGACGTGGTTTGGCCATTTAATTTTTGAAAATAGCAGCATACAATACCAGATTCATGTGTTGATGGTTTCATCCTATTCTATCATATGTACTAGGGCAGATGTTGTTTTACAAAACACATTTACTTTCTGAAGGAAATGCCTGGAGTTAGTGTTACAAGATCACCAAAGGCCAGGAAATGTAGTAAATCTTCTAGAAACTCACCCAGAATTCTCATTAGTGGTGAGGGAAATGATATTCTGTAATGCATAGATAGAACAATGATAACCCACTTCCATTTGCAAGATGTTTCACTCTACAGAGTGATTATGTAATTAGTATTTACTGCACCCCAGATACTACTCATGTTTCTATATGTAAACAACTCCCAGATCTACCCTTCTACCCCCAACTTCCCTATCACTGCATAATTTCTAACAGCATCTGTAATGCCTCTGTTTGGTTAAATGGCTTTTGGCTCCTGCTGAGCATGACTGATGGACTGATTTTCCCCTTAGGCTCTTCTATAGCCCAATTTCCTAGTCTTTGTTGGCAGAATGCCTTTGTCCCATATACATTTTATCTTAAGGTTAGACCTGCTCTCGTTCATTTGTGCTCTATCGTCCAGGGGTTGCTCAGTTGGGTGACTTTTGCCTCCATGACATAATGAATATTATGATTAAAATGGCGATAATGACCATATTTGCACTGCCTGTTATATAGAGTTGATGTATTGAGACTGGAGACAAATGAAAGAAAGGATGTGAAAGTAATTTGAACGCTGTAAATCCTTGAGCAAACGTTAATGAACTGCCATGACTATTTTGTTCTTTCTTCCTTTCTCCTTCCCTCCCTCCATCTCTCACTCTCTTCCTTCCTTCCATTCATTTATTCTGCATCATATATTCGACTCTTTGTTGAGAATTGAACTAGTAATGGGGATACAAAGACCAACAGAGAGAGTTTCTATCCTTACAGAGCTCATAGTTTTGTGATGGGAGTCAGACACATACATAGTTCAGTGTGAGATGTGCTATGGTAGAGGTTGGTATGGAGGCATCTAACCTAGACCTAAGGGATCAGGAAAGTTTCTAGAGGCTGTGGCAAATAATAAATAATCGAGTGAATAAATATTAGCCACAACAACAACTACCACCATTTAGAGAGTACTTGCTATGTCTCATACATATTATGGTCATCACAACCCTATGAGGTAGGTACTATTATTATTTTGTAGAGAAGCAAACTGAGGCATAGGGTAATTAAACAACTTGCCCAAAGTAACACAACTAGTAAATGGTGGAGTCAAGCTCCAAATCCAGGCTGCCTCACTCCAGACCTGATTTCATAACTATTGCGCACTTCACAGGATGGGATGGGCAGTCCAGGCAGATGTGAGAGAAAGCTTGTTACCCTGGGGAATTGCAAGTAGTTCACCAAAACAAACAAACAAAAAACCCTGTTGCTGGCGAGTCAATTCCAACTCATAGTGACACTGTAGTTCACCAGGGGTTGAGGAAAGCACTGAGAATGAGGCTGGGGGAGAGAAGAGTGTAAGATTATAAGAACACAGAGAGGTAGGGCAGGATAGAACCTGGAGGACTTTGATGTTCCACTAAGAAACTTTTATGTTATTTACCCAAAGAGAAGCTAGTTAAGGTTTTAGCCAGGGCAGCTTTTTATAAAGATCACTGTGACACAGATGGGTAATGGATTGGTGGGGGCGACACTGGACACAGGGAGGGCAGTAAAGAAATGCTGGCAGCTAGGTTTAAGGTATTGTCATTGGGACTGGAAAAAAAGGCATGGACATGTGGGATATTAAAAAGTTAGATAGACTGGGTGGTGGTGAAGGAAAAAAAGTCAGAGTCAAGGATGATTTGTAGTACCTAGTTTAACCAGATGGGAACCATTCTCAGAAATGGATGATACAAGAACAAGTTTGGGAGATGAAGAAATTCTAGTATATGGAATGTGAGGTGCCTTTTTGATGAGCAAATAGGCCATGGAATATACATGCTGAATCTCTGAGGAGGGACCTGGGATGGAGAGAGAGACTTGGGAATTATCAGGATAAGGATAACGATAGAAGTCATGGGAATGGATGAAATTTCCAAGGAGAAGTGTGTGGACTGGGAAGAGGTAAGAGCCAAGGACAGACCCAGGGGAGCACCTACACTTGGAGTGGGAGCCGGAGGAGAATGGGAGGTACAGAGAGACAGGAGGAAATCAGAGGGCAGTGCAGTTAGAGGCAATAAGTGGACGATCTCATACAGAAAGGAGGGCTGGCATGCATTAAATGGATAAGAAAGGACAAGGAAGCTGAGAACTGAAAGTATCAACCGGATTTATCTACAAAAAGATAAGAGTAGTTTCAGGGGTTGCTCCAAGTGAAAGTCCAGTTGCAGAGGGTTGAGATATAAATAGGAGGTGTGAAGGTAGAGGCAATACATTAAAACAAACAGTAACAACAACAAAAAAACATAACTTTTTTCTAGAACTTTGGCTTTGACAGATGAGAAGACCATAGGAGGCAGAGAAAACTAGCATTCTCCCCTCCCTCCCTCCCTTCCTTCTGTTCTTTATTTCTTCCTTTCTTCTCTTCTTCTCTCCCTCCATAATACCTCTCTCTTTCTTTCTTTTTACTGTAAGGTGAGGACAGTTGAGCAAGTTTTTCAGTGTTGGGGAAAAGAGTCCCTAGAAAGGGAGGGGTTAAATAAAGAAGAAAGAGGGATAATAATGGAGTGAGGTTCCTGAGGAGGCTGAGGGAATGAGGTTCAGAGGTTGGGTGAAAGGATGGGTTTCAGAGATGAGAATGTCTTCTGTTTCTGGACAGGGATCGAGGAGCCTGACCCTTGTCACAGGATGCTTCCCCTCCTTGCCACCTACTGTTTTGTGCTGTTATTCAAACAATTTATCACCATTCACCCATCCAAAAAGTATTGATTGAGTATCTACTACGTGGTAGGCACTCTTCTAAGGGCTGGAGGCACATTGGTGCTCAAAACCGACAAAAATCCCAGTTCTTGAGTTTATATTCTGGTGGAAGGACATAATAAAATAACTATGTAAATTACGTAGCTTGTCGGAAGATGATAAGGGCTAAGGAGAAAAATGAAGCAGAGAATGGGGAAAGAGAGTTCTGGGAGGAGTGAAGAAGGGCCTCACTGAGAAGGTGAGATTTGAGCAAAGGCACTAAGGGGAGGTAAGAGAGAATCATGCGGATGTTTGGAGGAAGAATAATCCAGGAAGAGGCAAGAGCAAGTGCAAAGATGCCGAGGCAGGAGCAGGCCTGGCGTCTCTGAAGAACTGAGTAGGTAAGTTGTAGATAAGGTCAGAGTAGTAATGGTTGGGTGGGGTGGGAGTCCATTTAGGGACTTGTGGATCATTTTAAGAACTTTGGCTTTATTCTGAGTGAGATGGGAAACCACTGGAAGGCTTAGAGCAGAGGAGAGACATAATTTTTCTCATGTTTTAAAAGGATTGCTAGGACTGTTGGGTTGAGGATAAACTGGGGTAAGGAGGGTGGCTAGAGACAAGTGTGGAAGGAGGAAGATCACTTAGGCAATAATCGCAATAATCCAGGTGAGGGATGATGGTGCCTTGAAAGAGTTTTATGAAGGGAGATGGTGAGAAGTGGCCAGACTCTGGATACGTTTTGAAGGTTGAGCCAGAAGAATTTGCTGACAGATTACATCTGAGTCAAGGGAGACGCCAAGATTTTTGTCCTGAACAATTGAAAAACCTCTTATCTGTTACCCAAAAAAAGAACCTGGTTTTAGTTTTCTCTGTATGTTTCATAGCTCCAAGTAAAGTTTTGGACGAATTTCAGGCTTTCAGTAAAAGCTGTCTGAATTTAACTGAAAGATTTACAGCCCTCTAAACACATGCCTTGTGGAATGATTAAGTAGCTGATTCCAACCAAAACCAAACCCGTTGCGACTCATAGAGACCACATAGGACAGAGTAGAATGCTGCAGAGGGTTTCCAAGGCTGTAATCTTTATGGAAGCAGACTGCCACATCTTCCTCCTGTGGAGTGGCCGGTGGGTTTGAAACCCCAACCTTAAGGTTGGTATTCCAACAGTTAACCACTGTGCCACCAGGGCTTCTTTAAGTAGCTAGTTAGTTGTTTCAAATATACTTTTTCTCTACTCTCAATGTTAAGTCTCTCAAAGAAGCACCTCTTTTACGGCAGCACATGGAAACCATATAGTATGATCATGCAACCGGTAGGGTTTGCATGGAAGCTTAGGTGAAAGAGAGAGAAGGAGTGGAGCTGGCCTGAGTGGGCATCATATGGGAAACCTGGGGCAGCTGAGGCTTTAAGGGGTTGCTGACACGGCGGGGGTGAGAATCTAAAAAGCGAGAAGGCAGACCTGGATTAGAGTTTTTTCCCAGCCCCTTCAGGTCTCTGACAATGTACACGCCTTTGTATGACATGCAAATAACAAGGGGCTTCATAGAATCTTAAGTTCTTGAATTGCAAGGAGAAGGAAGAGGCCATTTGGAAATATGCCCACCTTTTTTCTCTTTAAAAAAATGTGTATTTTTTTTTTTTTTTTTTTGATTACAGAAATAAATGTAGTGCCAGTCATCTGTGTGTTTGCTCTCAGATCCGTACCTTACCTGTCCCTTGGGCTGCTCTGTGTTGCAAGTGGCTTCCCCTACAAACTACATTTCCCAGGAGCCTTGCCAACTGGCTCTGGTCAGGCTCAGCTTGAGTGAAGCACTGGCAGGAGATTGGAGGGTGTGAGGTACAAAAGAGCCAAGATAATTTTTTTCCCTCACTCTGTACTTCAAGTACTGTTCCTAGAAGTGGCTGTGTCTTCTCTGCTTGTAGCTCACAATATGGTACTGAGTGGCTCTTGCTACTGGCTCAGCTAATACCACCTCCTCGCTTTTCCCTCTAACATGTTGGTAGTAGCTTCTTGATGTTGCTAATTGCTGGGCTGCCTCACTGTTCCCTGTTTATCTTTCGTCTCTTATAAAATCTCTATAGCTCATTTCCCATGTTAAATTCCTATTATTGAAACCTGGTATGGGCTATTTTCTGGGTTGGACCCTGACTGAGATATCTATTTATTATAGAAATTTGGAAAAAGAAGAATTTTGTGGAAACTGCAAAAGAATATAAAGTCACCACTGATACCACTATCCAAAGATAACTGTAGTTAACATTTAGATGTACAATGAAACCTGTGAGCGCCGGAACTCGACAGGACTTCTTTGTTTTTCTGGGTCTCACAAGTTTTCAGCTTTTGACAGGGTGCAGTCTTACCACTGTATCACTTTCGATTAGTGGAAAATATTTCAGTTTTCATCTCAGCCAGGTTTCAGCCTTACACAGGTTCTGGCTTTTGCAGGTTTTATTGCATATCCTTCAGTTTATTCTCATATTCATACGTACACTTTTTTCTTTCACAATTTTGGAGACATACTGTATTCTCTGTTTTGTAATCTTTTTTTTCCTCGCTTGTTATGCTGGAAAAAAAATTTCTGTATGATTAAGTTTTCTTGCATAACATGATTTTTAAAATGATCTTTGTGTGACCTCAAATGGATATACCAGAATTTATTTAACCAGTTCGCCACCGTTGGTTATTTAGATTGTTCCCAATGTTTTGCTATTATAACAATACTATATGCTAATTTGGGGGATATATTCCTGACTGTTCCTTAGAATAGCTTTGAAAATGTAGCTTCCATGAGGCGAGGGGTTTTATCTGGCTTGCCCACTGACGAATCCTCAGTGTCAAAAACAGTGCCTGGCCACAGTGAGTGTTCCTGGTGAAGATTGAAGTGGGTGACTATGTCAAGGGATATGTACAATCTAGAGACTTTTTACATGTTGACATGCCTCCCTTTTGTGGGCCAGGGCTGATTCATCACACGGAAAGCAGTCTGCTTAGGACTGGCCGGTTGCCTGACATATTGTACAGGATGGAGCTCCAGGCTACCACAGCTGCTGGGGTTCATCTCTCTGGTGGAATTTGCCTTGTTGCAACCAAGAGCCATCTGGACTGAGAGTGGAGGCCAGGGCCACGTGGATTCCTCTGAAGTCTACTCCCTCTCCCCCAGGACATCTGCTGGCTGCTCTACTGAGGCTGTTTTAACTGTGCCATTCCAAAGCTCAGGCGTCTCCCAGCTGGACAAGGCTGCAGGGGAGGCCCCTTCTGGTCCCAGATCTTTCTGATGGAGTTTTTAGGCCCTTCAACACTGAACCCTTGAAAACCTTTTTAAAAATTGGGCCTGTCAACTAAATTTGCAAACAGTACACTATTTTGGGGGCTAAACCAGGTCTCAGAGAAAAGCTTGACCACTGAGTAGATATTAAGGGAAGTGAAGCACTCACAGGAGGCTAGAAACTTATGTTTTAACTTTTGTCTTTGGTTTGCTTAAGTCCAAATTAATGACTGTGTGTCCCAAGCTAAATAACAATAACATACCAATAAAACGAAACCACAAAAGACAACATAGAATGTGGAGGACAAGCAGATTTTATTCCAGGAATTAAACTGGAGAATTCGAATGTATCTGTACACTTCTTGTTCTGAATACCCTGGTCACCATCAACAAATACTAAATGATTTAAAGTACTAATTGAATCTAATAATTATTTATTGATCATGTATTATCTGCTCAATGTCAGAAGCTGCCTCTAGGAAGTTTCACCTTAAGAAGAGGGATAAAGCAGCTTGCATGATATGGTTCAAATTCACATCTCAGTAGACAATAGAGAACTTGGTTAGGAATCAATGGTCAGGCTGCCTGAGTTCTAATCCTGGCTCCCCACTTACTAGCTGTATGATTTTGGGGAAGTTGCCTGTTCTCTCTTGGCTTCAGTTTTTTAGCCTGTAAATTGGGGGTAATGACCCATGGAGATGTTGGGGGAATTAAATGAGTTAGCGTAAGTAATATACTTAGAACACTGCCTGGGACATGATCAGTGAACCCTTCACTTTGCTGCTCCATAACTTCTCTCCAGTGCTAGGTTCTCCTGGGTATGGTGGAGGTGGTGAGGGTAACCACCTTGTTTCTCAGCCTGCTGTTGGAGTTTGTCCCCTGTGTCTGCAAGGACTTTCTAGTTTTCACCCTTTTGTGGCTGTTGACCTTGTTCTTGGATTTCATGGCCTTTGATCAGTCCCTGCCCTATCTCTCAGCTGGGAGGTGACACAGCACTAGGCTAGGCACTGTGGGAGACAGGGAACTAATAGTCTAGAGACTTTTTACATGTTGACAAGCCTCCCTTTTCACCTGACAAGCTGAGTCTGCAAGGGTCTAAGACATCAGTAAGAATTGCCCAGTAAGAATTGCCTTAAGAGAAGAGGGCTGGCATAAGTGTGGGAGCTCCCAGAGGCATGTCCTTAGAATCAGTGAAAGGAGCCTTGACCTGAGAATGACCCTTACCCAGTGGACAGTTTGTCGAACAAGGACTATGGAAACCCAAACTCAGAGTTCTTTGGACACTACACCTTGAGATATAGTTATTTAGCTTCTGCTGTAATGTTTTATTCATTTGTTCATTCACTCAATCATTGGACTAGGCCAGTCATGGAGGCTTCATTACTTTGTTCCACTATCAGACAGCACGAAATTGAGTGAAAATCCACCCCGGCAATTTCCAGCTGGTAGTTCTTATTCTGGTTTTGCAAAAATAAATAAATAAATAATAATAACTCGAATCTTTATTATATGCAAAAATATTTTTCAGAAATTATCTCAAGTCTCTGTTTTATATATTTGATGGCATGTATTATCTTCTTAAATCTTCAGCTTTTCAGACTCATTGCTCCAGATTTAGGTCATTGTCATGGATTGAATTATGTCCCCCTAAAAATGTGTGTATCAGTTTGGCTGGGCCATGATTGCCAGTATTGTGTGGTTGTCCTCTATTCTGTGATTGTAATTTTATGTTAAAGACGATTAGTGTGGGATTGTAGCATCTTTACTAAGGTCACATCCCTGATCCAATGTAAACGGAATTTCCCTGGGGTGTGGCCTGCACCACCTTTTATCTTACAAGAGATAAAAGGAAGGGGAAGCAAGCAGAGAATTGGGGACCTCATACTATCAAGAAAGCAGCACCAGGAGCAGAGTGTGTCTTTTGGACCCGGGGTTCCTGTGCCTGAGAAGCTCCTTGACCAGGGGAAGATTGATAAGAAGGATCTTCCTCTAGAGCCGACAGAGAGAGAATGCCTTCCCCTGGAGCTGATGCCCTGAATTTGGACTTTTAGCTTACTTTACTGTGAGGAAATAAATTTCTTCTTGTTAAAGCCATCCACTTGTTTATTTCTATCATAGCAGCACTAGATGACTAAGACAGTCATTTAACATACATGGCATGATTTCCACACGCTCTGCCACTCTGATTGCTTTATTTGGGGGAGAATCTCAGTCTGGAAAATCTCCTTCCTAAAATGCAGCACAAAGATTTAGTTCCAACACTCCAGATGTAGAAAAGAGCCTCTTTGATATTCTTTATCTCCTAATGTAGCCTAAGACAATTTAGCTTTTAGAGGAAAATTTAAAGGAAAAATTTCTAATGAATCATTAGCTACCCAGCTTTTTGCCCACCCTGTAGTTATGCAATTGGCTTTATGAACCTACATGCAACAATTTACATGAATTTATTTTAAATAACTTCAGCCTGTCTATTCCCTGATGTAATTCTGGTTTTACCAACTAGAGGTATTTCTGCCGTCTGTAATTTTCATAAGCATGTTACTGAACAAGAAAAGGCAAGGACCACACACTCCAGCACTCCCTGCAAATTTTGTACTGAGAAAAGTATCAGTCGAATAATCAATACTCTTTGGCTTTGGATTCAACCAGTTGACTTTTCTTTCGAATCATTGTCTGGAGTCAGACTATCCAAGTTTGAGTATATTTAATGGCATATATTATCTTCCTTAATCTTCTCCTTTCAGACTCATTTGTTCCAGACTCAGGTCATTCAACATATGTGGCAAGATTTCCACACTCTTTACCATTCTGATTGCTTTCCTTGAGGAGAATCTCAGTACGAGAACCTTCTTCTTAAAACGCAGATTTAGTCCCAACAGTCTTTGTATATTGTAAGTGAACACTCTTCAGTTATGAACATGGTGACATTGGGAAAGTTATGTAACTTATCTGAACCTCAGTTTCATCATCTGTAAAATGGAGAACTATCTACCTACTAGAATTGAAGTGAGGGATAAATGAGATAAATTGTGTAAAAGGTTTATCACAGTGCCAAGCAGGTGGCAAGCATTTAACAAATGTCAGTTATTTAATATGTCATTTCATTTCTCCATCTTGTCCAGTAGATATCAGAAAGACTGTCAAAAGTTGATCTGAAATTTCATATGCCTATCTACAATATTTTCCTATCTTTGCTGTTCTGTGCGCTTTCCCATTTTTGAAGACTTCTTAGGGATTACTTGGCAATGATCTCAAAATGAGTCTAGAGACTTATTCAAAGTAGTGATGGAGAGCAATTATGATTTCCAGAGGTTAGGAATATTTTAGGGAGATTAGCCTAATGACAAGTACAAATAATGCCATTCATTTGGGTGTTGGGGAAAGAGAAAGCCAATCTGACTTCATAAGAGCTGAGAGTCAAACCTGGGAGCTAGACAATAGTTGTGTGTGTGTGTGTGTGTGTGTGTGTGTGTTTTAATTAGGTATGTGGTAGGCGGAAATGGAAGACTACACAGGACTATTTTATTGGATTTGATTACAGAACAATTTAACATGACACAGTGGTTGCCACTCGGGTGGCTGATTGTTGTCTTCAACTTGAAACAGTTTATCCAATAGCATCATAATGACTTCGAGGTTCTGGGTTCAGACTGCCCTGGTTCCACCATTTACTAGATTGGACAAGGTCACAACTAAAACCTTGAGCTGAATCTCAGTTTGCTCATCTTTTAAATGACGTTAAGAATATAGGGTTGTTTGAGGATTGTAGGAGAAGGTGCATCTAAAGTGCTTAGCATGGTTCTTAGTCCATAGCACCACCAGGTGCTGTCAAGTCGATTCCTACTCATGGAGACCCCATGTGTTGCAGAATAGAACTGCTCCATAGGGTTTTCATGGCTGTGACCTTTTGAAAGCAGATCTCCAGGCCTCTCTTCTCAGGTGCCTGTGAGTGGGTTTGAATGGCCAACCTTTTTTTTTTTTTTATTTTAATAATATTTTATTGTGTTTTAGACAAAAGTTTACACAGTAACTTAGGTTCTCCTTTAACAATTTTTACACAAATTGTTCTGTGCCATTTGTCATAACGTGTCAGCGTTCTCATTATTTCCCTTTGCCTCCTTGCCTTCTTATCTTTGCTCTTGGGTAAGTGTTGTCTGGTTTCATATTGTTAATTGTTTACTGGAGCACGTTAGTCGTGGGTGATACTGTTTATTTTATAAGCCAATCTATTATTTGACTGAAAGGTGACCTACAGAAAGAGCTTCAAATCCAAGTTCATAGGTTATCTTAGAGTGATAGTCTTGGGGGTTCTTCTAGTCTCTATCAGTCCATTAGATCTGGCCTTTTTCAGGAATTTGAATTTTGTTATCCATATTTATCCCTTTCTATCAGGGACCTTTTATTGTGCCCCTGGTCAGAATGGTAGGTAGTAGTAGCCAGGCACCATCTAGTTCTCCTGGTCTCAGGTTAGACGAGGCTATGGTTTGTGTGGGCTATTAGTCCTATAGTCTAGTTTCTTCTCCGAGCCTTCGGTTTCCTTCCTTCTCTTTTGCTCCTTATGAGCAGAGATGAATACTTGTATCTTAGATGGCTGCTTGCAAGCTCTTAAGACCCCAGACACTACTCACCAACCTAGGATGGTGAACTAGGTTGTTCTAAGTTTTTCTTGCGTACTTCTTAATGTCTTTATTTACCTTGGTCAAGTTGTGCTGACTTCACCCATATATGGTCTTGTCTTTCCGATCATCACCAAAAGTAACAAGTGTCTACTATCTAGAAAGTGATTCCACCTTTTTCTCTCTCCCATCTCTGGTAACCATCAGAGAACTTTGCTTTCTGTATGTATACCTATTCTTGATTTTTTATAATAGTGGACCATACAATATTTACCTTTTTGAGATTGACTTATTTCACTCAGCATAATGTTCTCCAGATTCATCCATGTTGTTTCATGAAATCCTCGTTATTCTTTATAGTTGCATAATATTCCATTATATGAATGTCCCAAAATTTGTTTATCCAATCATCTGTTGATGGGCACTTAGGTTGTTGCCATCTTTTTGCTATTGTGAATAATACAGCAATGCACGTAGGTGTGCATATGTCTAGTCTATTTGTGTCATTGCTCTTGTATGTCTAGGATATATGTAGGAGTGGGATTGCTGGATCATCAGGTATTTCTATTTCTAGCTTTTTGAGGAAGTGCCATACTGTTTTCAGTAGTGGATGTACCATTTTACAATCCCACCAACGATCTATGAGTTCCAGTCCCCCGATAATTGCACCAGCATTTACTATTTTCTGTGTTTTTCTTTTTTGATTGTTGTGAATGGTTAACCTTTTGTTTAGTAGCTGAACATTTAACCATTTGTGCCAGTCAGAGACTCCAGTCCATAATAAGTACTCAATAAATGGTAACCATGATTTTCACTATGCTGAGCGAAAAGTTCACAAAGGAATTGTTCACAAAGCGCCTATCACACAATATCATTTGACACTGAAAATTATAATCAGTGCCTTTTCCAGAGAAGGCAGAATATTTTAATGCTTGCTTTTTCTTTTTTGTAGTCAAGTGTATAACACTGTGACTGAGAGTGTTTTCTGTCACCAGCCAGCAGATTTCCCTCTCACTGGAATTTAGCTTATTAGCTGCATGGCTAACTCCTGGAGCCAGGAAAACATGTCCCACACATGACACTGCCATCAAGTAGAGGAGACAGATGTTTCTCGGCTTCCCCTCTCTGGGGCTTAATAGCTCCTGAAGTTTAGCCCTTATTGATTCATTAAGCCGTGTCTGCCTAGAGGTCAGTGGTGGCAACGCTTGCATTCACCCTGGCAAGCAGCTTTATAAAGGGAGTCGTTGCATTTGAGAGAAAGACATAGCTCCCTGGAGACGAGAGAAATATACGTGCTTTCTTAAAGGATTAGAAAATGAAACCCTTTACTTTTTTCTGTGTGTCTTATTGGTAGGAGATCTCAATATTCTATCCGTTGTTCTCTGTCTGCCTTTTGCCTCTTTATTTGCTAAAGAGCAATACCTGGATCCAGCATGAATGGATCCAAGTATTGCTTGGTGAGCACCTTACAGGCTGTACTGCAGTAGCTGCCACTGGAACAGGAATAAAACCCACAGAGAAAGGAAGGAAAAATGGTGCTTTTATCTCATTCAATAAAACATTTGAGATAACTGGTTTTATTTTCTCTTCTCTCTCTCTGAGTCCCACGTATGCAGTGAAGGGAATGGAAATGATCTCATCTGGTATTCCTGACTGAATTACTCCTTATTTAGTTTCATATGCTTAAATTCTTGCTGGGTCAGGAGGTACCTAACCTGTATGCTAACTCCTCTGGTAGTTCCCCAGGTGCAGGCCACCCCTCCTCTCTTGTGACTGACTCCCTTGGACTCCAGGCTGTTTCTTGGAAAGGTGTGCATGGTTGGGGGAAAGTCTCACTGTCATCATCAGTCACTGACATTTACTGAACGATTGTCACACTGTCCCTAGAGAAGTTCCAATAACATTTCTTAGAGAGCCAAGGCTGGCTTCTGGTGAGCATCCCTTCGTAGGTGTCAGAAATAAGCTCTTTGTTAATCTGTTCTAGAACTTTGTTAATCTTAAGCTTTATAATAATGTGTCCCCCTTTCTAATTACCACCCAAAATAATTTTTCTGGAACTAGAACTTCAATTTATTCAAATGGAATAGGTGCTCACTCTCCTGGGCTTCTAGTCTATTTTATATGGTTCATTATATACTTTCTAACAGGAAGAACATTATCTCTGATGGACAAATAAAAAATAGGTCTCTTGTTATAGTGAAGAGAATAGTCAAAAAGGTTAGGGATTTGGTTGGGATTAGATCTGTGCTATCCAATACTGTAGCCCTAGTCACATGAGACTAGGGGCTACCATACTGGACAGAGCAGATATGGAACATTTCTATCATCACAGAAAGTTCTATTGGGCAATGCTAGATTAGATGGTCAAGAGTCAGACTACCCTCTACTGGCCTGGGGGAGTCTCCCTCAGAAGAAGGGATGAGAGTGCTGTAGAATTATTCAGTCTCCTATAAAGACCATCTCCACCCCCTCACCCCCACCAACATTCATGCCCTCTCTACCTTCTCTGCTACCTTGGGACCCCCCAGGACTAATCGCATCATGTCACTTATCACAGAAAGGAAGCCCATAAATGCACAGTCATTCTCATTCCCACCACTCTAATTCCCTGTGGCTTTGTACTGCTCCTTCTTAAAGGTGGTCCCCTGGAACTCAAGGTCAATCATCAGCATAATCCCCTATACTTTCAACTCTTCACTTATGCTCTCTTCACCTTCTTGCTCTCCCTGAGACACTGTTTCTCTGCAGCCCTCTCAAGAGATTTCCTCTCCCTTCCTTTTGCATACCATTGGGCCTGGAGGTGAGGTAGGCGAATTATTTTGCTCCTCGTTTTCACTTGTAGTCAATTCTCTCTCCTCCCTAAAATCACTCAGCTTTGAATCTCATGTTATTAATTTAAATCATCCTGTAGTCCCCACTCCTTTGCTGCATTCAACTAGCACACCTTGGATCACTCTGCCTGATTTCTTGAAGACTTTAGCTTCTGGTTCACTGCCATTCCCTCATAATTATTTGTCTTAATTGTTGACAATTTAAATATACATGTAGACGATTCTTGACTTTCTCTCCTCCAATTATCTTGTTCTTTGTCCTATTCCAGCCACTCCCTTTTACAGTCAGTCATACCCTAGTAGATTTTGCTCTTCCTATTCACTGGAACCTTGCCATAATCCTATTTTTGAACCTTCAACTCTGTGGCCACAATTTTCATCTTCATAGTCCACTTCCTGTAGTACCCTGACTCCAAAAATACTTCAACTTCACCACAACCTTCAATCTGGCATCTCCACTAGTAAAGCCCCAAAGGTAACCCTTCAGGGTGGATGAATTAAAAACAGGTGTCCTCTCGTGGCTTGGGGGTACAGATTAGATTTCAGCCCCCATTTACCACTTTCAGGTAGTCACTTTTATGCAGTTCACCAGCTTCACAAGGGTGCATGAGGCCTTGCTTTAATCCATTGATTCAATTACATACTAACTGTTGCCAACCAACAGCTTCATGATCTCACTTCCCTACTTGCCCAGTTTAAATTGCATGAGCAAACATTATTTTCACCCCTTTATGTGCAACCTCAAGCTCCTTGCCTCTCTCTTGCTTCATTGTACTCTTTTGACTAAACTTAAACCCTGGTTAAATCCAACTCATTTCTTCCCCATGCCTATAGCTTTGCTATTGAATGTGGCTAGGGACAAGCACTTAACCATGCTGCCTGGCCTCACATTAAATTCATCATCATTAACCTCAAGGGGGCTGTAACTCTCCCCATCAATTGTACTGTATTTTCCTAGTGCTTATAATTTTCTATCTTCCTAGACAATTATTTCATTCTCTGTTCCTTCTCTTTCAACCTTTAACACTCCCTTCCCTCATTCAGTTTCAGCTAATGACCTTGCTCTCTGTTTCACCAATGAAATGGAGACCATCAGAAGAGAGCTTCCACAGCTTCTCCCAGCTCATCTATCCACTCACCTGCATCTGCCTCCATAAAATGTGCCTTCTTTTCTGCTTGTGCTCCTTCCACTTGTGCCCTAGGACTAATTGCTCGTATGAGACAGAATCGACTCGACAGCAACAGGTTAGTTAGTTTAGTTACGCTTGGAAATTGTTGCAAGAATTCGCAATGTTCTGTCTTTTATCATCAAATAATGCCTTTTAATTGGGTCATTCCTATCATACAGTAAACATGTTATCACTGATTTCATCTTAAACACAGTTCTCTGTAGACCTGTTACCCTCTTCAGTTTCTGTTCCGTTATTCTATTTCCTGCCATTGCTGTTGTTTATTGCCATCAAGTAGATTCTGACTCATGGTGACCCCAAGAGTGCAGATGAGAACTATTCCATGGAATTTTCAAGGCTGTGACCTTTCAAAAGCAGATTGCCAGGCCTTACTTCTGAGGCATCTCTGGGTGAGTTTGAACTGCCAACTTTTCGGTTAGTAGTCCAGTGTTTAAACATTTGTGCCACCCAGGGAATTCATAGGGAAATAGAAATCCTGGAACATGTCATCTGTACTTGATGTCTCCGTGACTCCAACCAGGCTTTCAGCTCCCTGCTCCAATGCTGCTCGCTTTTAGGCTCACCAATGACACCCACATTGCTAAATCCAGTGATCAAATGACCACCTCCTCTTACTTGACCTTTCAGATGCATTTGACTTAGTAGGTTGTTCTCTCCTCCTTGGAACATTCTCTTCACTTATCTTCTAGGACACACACTCTCCTGATTTTCTCTTTGCCTTTGTGTGGAGTGACTTCTCAGTCTCCTTTGCTGGTTTTTCCTTATCTCTGACCTCTAACTATAGGGATGCAGCATAGTCAGTCCTTGGTCCTCTTCTCTCTTCTATCTCTCATCCAGTCTCATGGCTTTAAATAATATTTTTATGTTGATCATTCTCTCACGTATGTCTTCATCCTAGACAGTCCTTTGAACTTCAGAGTTGTATTCTATACTCCGGCTGCCTGCTCAGCATCTCCACTTGCATATCAAATAGGCATCAGACACTGAGCAAGCCCAAACTGAGCTCCAGATCTGCACCCCTTCTCCCGAGTAAGCTGCTACCCCTGTAGTCTTCTCTATCTCTATCAATAGCACTTCTGTTCTTTTGGTTGATCACTACCCAAACCTTGAAATCGTTGATTCATCTCTTTTTCTCACACCATCAATAAGTCCACCTGGTTCTGTCTTTAAGATATATCCACAATCTGATCACTTCCCACTTCCTTCACTGCTACCACCCTAGAAGAGCCACCATCTTCTTTCACAGGATTTTTGTAACAGACTCCTATCTAGTTTCTCTGCTTTCACCCTTGCCATGTTTTAGTCTGTTTTCCACATAGCAGACAGAGTGATCCTTCTAAAACATAAGCCATATTGTGTTATTTTCCTACTAACAGACCAGCAATGCTTTCCATCTCACTCAGGATAAAAGCTGAAGTCCTATCCATGACCTACAAGGCCCTATATGATCTGGATCCCTGTTACTTCTATTCCTGGCTTCTCTCTGGCCTCATCTCCTACCACTCTTCCTTTCTTTCACTCTGTTTCAGTCACTATGCTTTCTTGAATTTATCTGTTGGGTTACTGCCTTAGGGCCTTTGCACTTGCTATTCCCCATGCCCAGAATACTCTTCCTCCAGATAGCCTCATGGCTTATGCCCTCACTTCCCTTAGGTCTTCATCTAAATGTCTCAGTAAAGCCTTTTGTGGATATATGATCTAAACTGTCATTCCCCTATACACACTTTCTGTCTCCTTCTCTGCTTAGTTTTCTCCTTAGTACTACTTAGCACTATCTAACATGCCATCTATTTTAATTATCTTATATTTTGACTATCCCATAAGAATCTAAGCTGCATGAAGACAGTGATTTCTTTTTGTCTTTTTTTTTTTTTTTTTTGGCTCACTGCTATATCTCCAGTGCTGAGGAAAGTGCTAGGCACCAAGCAGGTGCTTAGCAAATCTCTGTTGAATGACTAGTTTAAGGTAGAAAAGCATTCCCTTTCTTCCTCTTTTTGTGAAGCTTTTATAACCTACTGCCTGAGAGAATGGACTCAAAGCCCTGTGTTACCTTGGGCAGGTTACTTAACCTCCTGTGTAAAATGGGATAATAATAGTTCCAGTGCACAGAGCTTTTGGGAAGAGTAAATTAGATAACATTTGTAGCAAAATATATGTAAAAATATATGTAGATTAGGTATGTAGAAAGTAGGGTGGGTAGTGCAAACGGTTTGTGCTCAGCAACTAACTTAAATGTTGGTGGTTCAAACCCACTGAGCATCACCACAGAAAAAAGCCTGGCGATCTGCTTCCATAAAGATTAAAGTCAAGAAAACCGTATGGAGCCGCTCTACTCTGTAACACATAGGGTTGCCATAAGTCGGAATCAGCTTGACAATAATAGGAAGATATATAGAGATAAAATACATAGAGTAAGTGCTTCTTAAGAAATTCTTAATTTTCATCCCTACTGTTGTCCTCTGGTAACATTATGTCACCTTCCTATCTTCTCATTACACCTTCCTTGTAGGTTGTTTAGAAGTACAAAATAAACCCATTTATAGGAATTCCAGCTCTGCCTCTCATTAGCTGTGTGTTTGAAGGCAATTTACTCAATATTCTGAATCTCCATTCTCTCACTTTTAAACTAGAGACAATAACGCCTACTTTGCGGAGTTGTGGTGAGGATGAAATGATGTGTGAAGAGTGTTTAGTACGTTGCCTAGCACACAGTAAATGCTCAATAAATAATGGCTTTTAAATGTGTTTTAGGGGGTAAGGTATGGAGGAGGCATTCTGGAAGGCCAGCATGAGCCAGGCTGTGAGTCAGCCAGACTCTTCACATACAAGTTCTTCTAAAATTGAACTCATGAGAGAGTAGCCTGTGCAATCACAGTCTTTAGATTCAGTTCTTCCTTTTCCTCACCAAGATCACACAAAGTTATTAATCAGGGACTGTAATTTTTAGAGTTTCTTGAGCTGTGTTTCTTTTTATAATCTCCATCCTCAATAGACTCATTTATCTGATTTTTAAACATCCTTTTTAGAGTCTAGGAGAGCATATATATGTACATATTTATATACAGTTGATCCTCATTATTGATCTGTATTTGCTGATTTGCCTACTCGCTAGACTTATTTGTAACCCCAAATCAATACCCACAGTGCTTTCATTTCATTTGCAGACGTGCACAGAGTGGTGAAAAATTTGAGTTGCCGGATGTGCATGTTCTCAGCTGAGGCCAAATGAGGCAATGCTCGGCCTTCTCGTTTCAGCTCTCATACTGCAAACAAGTGTCCTTTCCATGGTCTATTTAATTCCATTTACATTTTTGTGCTTTTTATTGGTGATTTCACTGTTTAAAATGCCCCCTAAGTGTAGTGCTGAAGTGCTGACTAGTGTTTCCAAAGGCAAGAAGGCTGTGATGTGCCTTATGGAGAAAACACGTGTATTCAGGCATGAATTTTAGTGCTCTTTGCTGTGAGTTCAATAATGATGAATGAAAAATATGTGTTAAGTAGGATGTCTTTAAATAAACACACTCATAAGAAAGGATTATGTATTGATCGGTTTACAAAAATGTTGTGACCAGAGGCTTGGAGGAACCTAATCCTGTAGGAGCATTTGTTCAGTATTCACTAACTCAGTTTTCGTGGCAACTTTATAGCACAGAAATACCATGAATAATGAGAATCGACTATAAATACTTGTTGTTGTTTTTGTGTGCCATGGAGTCGATAACACCTCCTAGTGACCCTATAGAACAAAGTAGAACTGCCCCATAGGGTTTCCTAGACTGTAATCTTTACAGGAGGAGATCACCAGGTCTTTACTCTTGAAGAGTGGCTGGTGGGTTCGAACCACTAACCTTTCAGTTAGCAGCCAAGTGCTTTAACCATTGTACCACCAGGGCTCATATATATATATCAGAAATATCTGGGGTAGCTTGCTCAAAATAGAGATTCTTAGGCCTCATACATCTTACTAATCAAGTACTGGCTGTGGTGAGAACCAAGAATATGGATTTTAACAATCTCTCCAGGTGAGTCCTGTGCACACTGACCTCTGAGAACGCAGCCTCACAGATGCTCAGCAGATACTTGATGACTGTCCTGGACAACCTCTCACTGATACCTCGCAGACACCCTTAGATCAGGTCCTCAAGAGCCACTGGGGCTAGCAAGGCTGGATCTAAGAGTAGAAATTGTACATGCATTTGTTTAATAGACATTAATTATGAGCTTACTCCACTAGGTATGAGTATATATACATATATACAGAAATTCCCTTTTTGTTTCTGTTTAATTCTAAGATGATAATGTCACTTTCTTCCAAGATTCCAGCTCCTTCCATACCACAAGCCAGTTTTTCTTGTAGGTTGGGATTGCATACAGAGCACCAGGTCCACTTGTTTTCCTCTCTACTTTTTGAGCTGCAATGAGATTGGCATTTTTAAATTACAGGGCAAATACATGAGGTTCTCTGGACTAACTTTTTTTTTTTTTTTTTTTAAATATTTTATTGTACTTCAGGTGAAGGCTTACAGAACAGATAGTTT
>NW_004444059.1:6065604-6070454 GCF_000243295.1 Trichechus manatus latirostris | reverse complement strand
CTTTATCTCTTCATTTGATGTTCTAGGGTTTCAGGATTGTTGATTCTCTGTTTGGCTTAGTTTTTCGGATCTTTGTTGTGGAGGGACGGCGTGGTGTTTCTGCCTAGAGCGCCATCTTGCCGGAAGTCCTGGACTAACTTTTTCAACTTAATGTTCCCTCAAGCCAGACTTGACCAGCTTTAGTACAATCCTGAGAATACCCACAAAGCTGATTATTCAATACCACCCACTTCCACCCTTATGCATTCCTAGGTATTATTGCCCAAACTCATCTGCTGTCCTGGTTTTAGAAGGAACTCCATGAATGGAAGAATCCCTTAGGGGACAGAAGTGAGAGTTAAATCCTGCACTAAATACATGAGCTCATCTTTTTAGAATCCTGCAGAGCAGAGAGTGGAATTTTGCCAACACTTTGCATTGACCAGGCAAACTTTCAACATTGTCTATTTCCTTTCCTTTACGTGGATTAAATATCTTTAGAATAACCTACTAGAAAACTACAGAGGAGAAAAGACCACCTTCATCCTAATCATGGTTCAAATTTTAAGTAAGTGTGAAAAATGGAGTAAAATGATTAAATACAGAGAAGAAATTCAAATATGATTTTAAAAATGATTATTTCTCCCTAAGTAAAAGGGTTGAGATTGGGTGGCAACAGAATTCTTGAAGCCCACAAGGCCCTTTCCATTGTGAAATATAACATACTCTGTTATATATTATGTGCCATGGTATGATATTGTTTTGGAAGGAAGTGAGCATGATCGCTAACTAGCCTGAATTTATTTAATTTATCAGATAAAAACCTCGTCTTCAGTATTGTGATTATATACAGCAGTGTCGTCTTAGCTCCTGCAGAAATGAAATAAATACTAATTGAATTGATAGTTTTTTTTGTAATGAAGTAAGCACTTAATTTCTCCCCCTCAAATCTGTCAGCATCTCTTTATGTAATTCTTAAATATCCATCCTGACTCAATTTTTCCCACATTCATCCAGATTTTGAAAACAATCTAAAAAAAAAAAAAGGATTTTCTAAGTTGTTTTGCTGTAGCACTTAGGTTTTTAAAGAATGAGCCATCAACTCATTTCTCCATAAACACCTCTAGCAGTGCCTCTGCCAGTGGGTCATGGGAAGAGCTCAGACTTCTGAAATCAGGACACATTTTTTCTGAGATGCTGAGGATGGAAATGCTGTTGATCATAGCAATAGTATTGGGAGCTCCCTGCTGAATCTAAATGACTTGACATACAGGGAATACCGTTAGTTCTTGTTGCCTGGCACCAATAGGCGAATGGCCTTTTCCTTTCCTCTTATCAAGATCAACGTCAACTATAGCTCCAGAGCCCACATAGACTTCTCCATTGTAGGCACTCCCAAAGTGGTTAGTGCACACTGACCTTTGAGAACGCAACCTCACAGAGGCTCAGCAGATACTTGATGACTGTCCTGGACAACCTCTCACTGATACCTCACAGACGCCCTTAGATCAGGTTCTCAAGAGCCACTGGGGCTAGCAAAGCTGGATCTAAGAGTTAAAATTGTACATGCATTTGTTTAATAGACATTAATTATGAGCTTACTCCACTAGGTATCAGTATAAAATGGGGAATTAGATAGACACAGCCCCTACCCTTATGAGTCATTTTAACCCTTAATGTACCTTGCATTGCTCTCTAAGGGCTTACCGTCTTCTCTCTCCAACTAGACTGTCTCTTCTTACTTTGAGGGAAGAAACTAAGTCTTATATATCTTCTCTGGATTGGGATGGAGTCCCTGGGTGGCACAAACGGTTAAGCACTAGACTACTAAACTGAAAGTTTGGCCATTCAAATCCACTGAGAGGTGCCTCAGAAAAAAGGCCTGGTGATCTGCTTCTGAAAGGTCACAGCCTTGACAGCCCTAAGGGGCACAGTTCTACTGTGCAATACATAGGGCCACCATGAATTGTAGTCTACCAGAAGACAATTGGTTTGGTTTGGTTGGAGGTGGATACTTTAATGAGAGTTTTTCAAAGTGTAGTCCTTAAAATCCTACATCAGAAATATCTGGGGCAGCTTGCTCAAAATAGAGATTCTTAGGCCTCATACATCTTACTAATCAAATACTGGCTGTGGTGAGAACCAAGAATATAGATTTTAACAATCTCTCCAGGTGAGTCCTGTGCACACTGACCTCTGAGAACGCAGCCTCACAGCTGCTCAGCAGATACTTGATGACTGTCCTGGACAACCTCTCACTGATACCTCGCAGACACCCTTAGATCAGGTCCTCAAGAGCCACTGGGGCTAGCAAGGCTGGATCTAAGAGTCGAAATTGTACATGCATTTGTTTAATAGACATTAATTATGAGCTTACTCCACTAGGTATGAGTATAAAATGGGGAATTAGATAGACACAGTCCCTACCCTTATGAATCATATAGTCTAGTCATATAATTTGAAGGAACCTGGAAATGGTCTCTTCATAAGCTTTTTTTATTTTTCAGATATTTTATGTATATATTCTATTAGCCAGACTCTGTTCCATGATAAACAAGATGGATAAGAATCCCTCCCTCTTCATAAGAGTTTACATTTCAATCTAGAGAAAAAGACAATAAACAAGTAAATTAAAACCCACAAGTTAATTACAGATTCTGACAATTGCTATGAAGTAAATAAAGTAAGATGTGGAGAGATGGACTTCAAAGGGTGAAGGCTAGGCAAAGCCACTTGATGAAATACATCTGAACTGAAAATTGATGTATGAAGGTCTTTGGGTAATGACTGGAACTGCGGCAGATTGACGAGTCATGTGACACACATATGCCTGTGGAGGAATAATAATAATAATGATGACAGCTAATATTTATCGAGAATTTCCTATGTTACAAATCTCGTGTTAAGTATTTTACATGCTCTATTGTATTCAACCTTTGCTGGGAACCTAGGAGGTAGATATTATTGCTTCCACTTTCAGATGAGGAAACTGAGGGAGTTCAGAGTAGTTAAGTCACTTGTTCAGGGTCACACAGCCTGTAAGTGGCAAACTTAGCTGTACGTGATGGCAAAGTCTGTACTGTTTGGCATGACATGATTTCCCTCTTTGGTGGCATGAGGCTGCTGCTGTTGACTGCAGAGGAAGCATGAGGAAATACAAAATGCACAGGCTTGCTATGATAACAAGAATGGTTAATATTGAAAAGAGTAATAGTAATGATTTAACATTGTTGAGCATCTACTCTCTGCAAGACACCGTGCGAAGCACTTTATTCATGAGCTCATGGGATCCTCAAGATAATCCTATGAGTTACAGTTGAGGAAATCAGAGTTTAGGGAGGTTAAGCAACTTGGCCAAGGTCACTCAAGTGGTAAGTGGTAGAACCAGATCGACACTCATGTGGTCTGATTCTTTACCTGGGTTCTCTGCTGCTTCTTTGATGAAAGGTGCTAATGTCTATGAAAGGGCCTCAGACACAGTAAAGCTCTAAATAATCAAATAATCAACCTCCCTCCTTCCCCTACAATTGCCATAACTCTTTTTCTTCTGACCTCGTAGCTGATGCACGTGTCCTTCTCTTCTTGACTTTTTGGACATTTGCTACAGAATTTCTGGGCTTTCCCTCCCCTATTCCTATTTATGCAAGTTGACAGTTATTGGCAAGTCCTTAGGCATGTCACAGGATAATTTGCCACTTTTGTCTATCTTTAGAATGCCGTCTAACTCAGCATTAAATCACCTTCAGTCATTAACAATCCAGTATGGGTTTGTCTGTTAACATCTGTCCATAGGCAGAGGGTTGCTGATGACAGGACACAGAGAAGCTAAGTTGGGATGTTGAGGAGGATGCGAGGTCTGCTTCTTAGACTGGGGCATGCTCAGGGAGAAAAGGCTTAGCAAGGACTCTGAAAAACCAGGATAGAGATGAAGGTGGAATCTCCCGGGGGTTGTGGGGAGGAAGGAGACCCTTGAAATGGAAGATGGGTGGAGAACCAAAGCAAACTTCACAGTTTTGCCTAGTACAGCCCTTTTCTGCTAACTCATGTTGAATAAACAATGGCACCACCACAACAACACCGCAGTATCACATCAGTGAGGCATCAGATGGCAGTGAATACCAGGTTCACAATTCCATGCTGTGGATTTGCTTTTCAGTTTTGGTTAAAATCTGAGCCTTGTCCCATTTCTGGCAAATCAACTACTCTTAGAGTTGTTGACTTCTGTTTGGGATGTTCTGTGGCTTGGATTGGATTCCATTTGTGGGATGACCTGGCCCCATTCCCTTCACCCTCTGAGTTGATTTGGGTTGGGATTAGTGGGATATGGCTTCATTCCCTATGATTTGGGTTGAAGGAGATTGGGCTTGGGGGGAAACCTAGGGCCCATTCCTTATCCACCAACCCCAATGTCCAGGTCTCTAGTACCATGATGGAAACCCTAGTGGTGTAGTGGTTAAGATTTTGGCTGCTAACCAAAAGGTCGACAGTTTGAATTCACCATGTGCTCTTTGGATACCCTATGGGACAGTTCTACTCTGCTATAGGGTTGCTATGAGTTGGAATTGACTCGACGGCAGCGGGTTTGGTTTTTGGGTTAGTACCATGATTTCTACACCTGCCAAGTGGTCAAACTTTTCTTTTTAATTTTTAATTTAATTTAATTTTTTTTTTAATTGAACTTCAGGTGAAGGCTTACAGAATAAATAGTTTCTCATGAAACAGTAGTACACATGTTGTTTTATAACATCGGTTAACAACCCCACAACATATCAACCCTCTAACTTCTCAACCTCTTTTTTTGTTTGGTGAAAATACACATAGCCAAAGATACACCATTTCAAAAATTTCTACATGCACAGTTCAGTGACATT
>NW_004444059.1:6005417-6055479 GCF_000243295.1 Trichechus manatus latirostris | reverse complement strand
ATCCAAGCAGCCGCTGTTTCCCGGTCAAGAGACTGTGGCTGCGGGAAGCAGAGGAGGCCGAGTCGGGGTGAAGAAGGGTGGGGGGTGGGAAAGTGTATATCACCAACTACCGGTTGTTTTGTCTCCCACTGGAAGCTCCATTAAGGCTGCTTTCTCGTTCCCCGTTTGCTGGTTTCCGTTAGGAGTCCGAGATGGCGGATCCGCGCTGCGTTAGCTGGTAGGGGACCTCTGCATGAATCTCTCCTTGCTCTCCGTTCTCTGTCAGTTTTCTCACTCCGTTTGGTGCTTGGCTGAGTTCTTTATCTCTTCATTTGATGTTTTAGGGTTTCAGGATTATTGTATTCTCTGTTCGGCTTAGTTTTTCAGACCTTTGCTGTGGAGGGACGGCGTGGTGCTTCTGCCTAGAGCGCCATTTTGCCGAAACTCCAGTGGTCAAACTTTTTGAAATAACTTTTCAAACTTTACCATAGAAAGATGGTGGGATCTTATTATTGAAAGAGTAGTTTTTAACTTCACCTTTATGTGTGACTTTAAGGCGAAAAAAAATTTTGGCATCAGTTTCCATCTTTTTTTTCTATCCAGGCTAATCTTATATAATAATTAGCTATCCAAGTTATACACATTAGAAGTGTTAATAGGTTCCTTATCAAAAGGGATTAAAACTGTGTTTGTGTATTATTTCATACAGTAGTTTTATTTATAATAAATTCTTAGTAAAAACTAAGAATATATTGGGGATAGCTTTTATGTTTGGAGGTTGGAGAGAGCAGTAAATCAGGGATCAGCAGACATGGGTTCTGATTCTTGTTTTGGTGCTAACTAGCTGTGTGACAGAGTTCCTGGTAATTGAAAGGCTGGTGGTTGAAGTCCACCCAGAGATGCCTCAAAAGAAAGGCCTGGCAATCTACTTCAGAAAAAGCAGCCATTGAAAACCCTATCGAGCACAGTTACACTCTGACACACATGGGGTCATCATGAGTTGGGACTGACACAATGGCAACTGGTTAGCCTTGTTATAGGAGGCAAATCTCTTTGTCTCTTCATGCCTTAGCTTTTTTAACTGCAAAATAAGTTCAAGGATGAAGGGTAGAGAACAGGAGGTCGCACTAGTTGACCACTATGGGTCTTCCCTACCATCATTATTTTTGTTATGGAAGTGAATCTTGACTTCCAGAAACGTCCCTTGGTGGCACTCTCAGAGGCAGTGACTTGACTTAATGCTGTTATGTTTTAACATTCTAATGTATGATTGCTGCTCTTATTTTTAAGTCATGATAGTAATCTTTGTGATGAATTCAGATTCAAATATTCTATTTCAGACTCTGATAGCTGTTGGGTGATACTTGGTGAAAAGGTTTCTGCTGATTCTTTTAAACTGGAGCACATTGTCTCCTCCTCTGGTTTCCAAACTGCAACTTTGAAGAGAATCTTTTCTTATCAGCAAAGGCTTTGTTGAAGCTTTAGACAGCAGATATAAAAAATCAACTAGCTTTAAGCACTTGCATTTTTTTCTTTAAAATCTTTTTGGCAAGCTTCAGTGTGCTCAAGCTTCAGTGTAACAATAATGTAAACGAGACTGCTTTCCCCATTAATAGAAGAGCTAAAGACCAGGCTAACAGGTTTGCTGCTGTGCTAATACAGAATAATCTCTGATAACTATAATTAACTTGTATGCTCCTGTCATAGGTTGACTCACCAGAATACTCACACCCTGCAGGATTGATATTTCTCTTTGAGATGCAAGCAGATGCTTCCAACAATTGTCTAGAGCCACAATGCTGCAGCCTCGGATTTGTGAGCATTTATCCTTGGCAGGAGCACCATCTATTTTAGGAAGGTATTTTGACACTTTACCTCTTGGCTATGGTGTCTCCAAAAATGTACTCAGTG
Organism: Trichechus manatus latirostris; assembly: GCF_000243295.1. Taxonomy (NCBI): domain Eukaryota; kingdom Metazoa; phylum Chordata; class Mammalia; order Sirenia; family Trichechidae; genus Trichechus; species Trichechus manatus. The sequence goes on along the minus strand of NW_004444059.1, from coordinate 6,053,589 downwards.
AATAGAACAACCCTCTCTCCCCTGCAGGCGACAGTCAGCCCCAGCATGTTCTGTGGCAGAGTCAGCTGGCCCAAGACCAAAGTAGCTAATCAGCACTGAGTTTATTCTAGGGCTCGAGGAAAATTCCTTACCATTCACTGATAACTTTCCCTGGGTTTCCTCTGTTGTTTCCAGTCCTGTTATGCAAAAGGGCTGGACAACCATGTCTGGGAATACTCATTAACGCACCGTTTGTTGAGAATGGGCTTTATGTTTGGGCTTTTCTGGGGAGTCATTGGGTGGTGCAAATGGTTGATGCACTGGACTACTAACCGAAAGATTGTGTGGCTGTTTGAGTCCACTCATGGGGGCCTCGAAAGAAAGGCCTAGCTGACTACATCCAAAAAATCAGCCACTGAAAACCCTATGGAGCACAGTTCTACTCTGACACACATGGAGTCGCCATGAGTTGGAATTGACTTAATGGCAACTGGTTTGGGTTTTTTGTTTCTTTGGGGGTAGTCTTTAGAAGGAAAATCCTCTTCCTAGGCTGCCTGGCTCCTCAGGGAAAACTGCTCTTCCTCTACATGGGTTTAGTAGAGAGCGAGGGAGACAACCTGTTTTTTTCCCTTTGGGACAAAGGTGCGAATCATGGTGATGAAGTATTTGATAGGTATTTGACACACAAATAAGTGCATAGAAATCAAAACGAAAGTATATATATGAAACAAGGCCACAGTTTATTTTCTAGTTCAGTACAAGGTAGAATTATATCAGAAAAGATAGATCTAATCCAAACAGGGTAAATTGATGAAGTCTGAAAAGGAATTTGTAAATGAGGGTTTCTTAATAGAGTGGACTCCAGGGATGATGTTATGATCATGTTTTTCTAAGTTATTTTTGGTCTCCTAGAAATGCATCTTCTCCATATTCTCAATCCCCAAACTCACAGCACCCAAGTCATGTTTCCACTAGAAAGAGAACCCTCTGGTTGGTGCTAGTGATGTTTACCAAAAACAAAATTGCTTTTTCAGAGGAAAAAAGAAGAGACATCTAATCTTAATGCTGTTTATAGTAAGTGTTTAAAAAATTACAGAGTAGCAGCCGTCAAGTTTTCTGATACGAAACAAAGTTTGATTTGTTTTTAGGTATCTTGGGAAAGTCTTAACTTGTTCTGTGTTAAATTTTCCTTAATCCTTTTTTTAGGCTCACAAATCCCCGCACAAATAGATTCTTGTAAGTTGGTCATTGGAAGTGGTCAGGATTCATAAACTTCTCTAACATTATCTGGTGAGAAGAAGGGTCTCATCACAACATGTGTCCGCAGTAAGGAAAGCTATACAAATTGTTGAGAATAAAGTCTTTGTGATCAATAACCTTGGCAAAAAAAAAAAGTCAGAAACAAATAACTATTAGATGGGTCCCGTATTTTTATGGAGTTATCAAATCTAACCAATAAGATATGCTGTGAATCTTTGTTGGTGCCAGCAAGACTGCAGGAGAAAGACAGATTTTCCTAGGTCTGGAAAACTTTGACAAGGTGTCCCAAACAACCACATAAAGACCTCTATGTATCGACAACTCAGAGATTCTAAGAGAGATCATCCGTTCCAAGATTTAGAAAATCATGATTGAGAATCAGGACGTTTCCTGAGGATAAATGACCAGCTGGAAGGAATTCATAGTATTAAGTTCAACCAAGTGCCATTAACCCATCCATTCCCTGGAATTGCTCTAGACTAGTTGCTATTTGGAGCCCTGGTGGTGCAGTGGTTAAGAGCTTGGCTGCTAACCAAAAGGTCAGCAGTTTGAATCTACCAGTTGCTCCTTGGAAACCCTATGGGGCAGTTCTACTCTGTCCTATAGAGTTGCTGTGAGTCAGAATTGACTCAGTGGCAATGGGTTTTGTTTTTTTTTTTTTTTGGTTTTAGTTGCTATTTATGCTGGTCTCATGTACTGCTTCCAAACCAGGTGAACTGTAAAAGGTGGAACAATTGTTTCCAGATAGTAAGTTTCATAATATTAATTTCATGAATTTGAAAGCTTCATTTAATAGCAAGCATCCTTAGAAAATAGGAGCCCTGGTGGCACAGTGGTTAAAGCATTTGGCTGCTAACCAAAAAGTTGGACGTTCAAACCCACCAGCTATTCCGCAGGAGAAAGATGTAACATTCTGCTTCTGTGAAGATTTACAGCCTTGGAAACCCTATGGGGCAGTTCTACTCTGTCCTATAGGATGGCTGTGAGTCGAAATTGACTTGATGGCAGTGGGTTCTCCTTAGCAGGAAAGTATAATACTGTCTTATCCAAAGCTTGGAGCTGAGTCTACAAGGACAGAGCCTGGTAGGCAGCAGGGTGGAGACTTGGCATGAGGCCTTCTGTGTGTTGGCTGTGCCGACAATCTTCATCTCTGTGCCATGTGCCCAGGGGTGTTCAACAACCCATAATCTTGAAAATCACTGTGCTGGAACCTATCTTAGGGCAACTTTTTGTAGGTCATATCAAATAAGTTTGAGAGGAGGAAAGAAAAGTGAGTCAATTAAATCTTCTACTTTAAAGTTAGGGAGCATCTTTGAAATTTCCTAATTTTCTTTTTAATCATTAATGATGTCTCTTATTTGTTTCTGTTTTCAAGCACAGCATTTTTCAAATTGAATGAATAGGAATTCTTATTAAGCAGATAAATAGAGCAGCAATGTGAAGACCACAATTTTTAGACGGGATAATCTGTTGTTGCTTTAATTACAATATTGGCAGTTCAATTATTTTGATTACTAGTCCACTGCAATATATGGTATGATTTGGATTTTTCTTCATTTGCAGAGCTTAAATAAAGTACATTTAATATGATAGCAAAAATTACACCCCAACATTTTTACCTTTAGAAATTTACATTTTAATTTTTCACTGGTTAAACGTATCTCAAAAAGCAGTATATCTGAGTATAAAAAAGAATATTTGGAATACAATTACATTAAAAATATTCTCCTTTACAGTTATAATACTTTTCAGAATGTAGAATGAATATTTTATGCAGAATCCATTTTTTGACTTGAAGATGGTTTTGCATTTAAAAGTCTCTACTCAAATGTGTTTTCAAAAAGAATACATTTAACCATCTATTGTTTTCATGTCCAAGCTACTGTCAGAAGAAGGGAGTATTCAGTGGTATTCCAAGAGCAATCTTCCACTTGTAGAAAAAGAATAATTAGAATCTTTATGTTAATGTGGTATGCTCAGCTAACCTTTGATTCTCCACATGGTTGAATAAACAGAATTGCATAATTTTTAGGTTTTCCTATGAAAATGAAAGCATGTCATTCTATCCAGACTCCAAATGTGGTAGAATCAAATTGAAATATTATTTATTGACTATCAAGCATATGCTACGGACTGTGCTTACATTATCTTAGTTTTCATAGAAAATCAGTGAAAGTGTGAGGGGCACAGATCAAGACAGAAATGTCTTGATAAAATACTATTTTACATGCTATATTGTCTCCTTGTGTGGCCCATTCTGAGTTCTGCTCTCTTGGCCCATCTCTCTGAGCTCTGCCCTGCTAGAGATTCTGTTCTCTGAGTTTTTCACTCTCCTCATGCTCTGGTGGTAGGATCTTTTGCTTTTGGCACAGGGATAACTGAGCTGAAACGTGTCCTCACGGAGAAACTCTGAAAGCTCTAATACTTTCTGTGAAAAGCCGTAAGAAGCCTGCTACCATCACCTGTTATGTTGTTGAGGTGTGCCATCACGTTGATTCTGACTCATAGCGACCCTATAGGACAGGGTAGAACTGCCCCATGGGGTTTCCTAGGCTGTAATCTTTATGGAAGCAGATTGCTGGATCTTTTCTCCTTAAGCCTCTGGTGGGTTTCGAACCACCAACCATTCACTTAGCAGCTGAGCATTTACCATTGTACCACCAGGTCTCCTTCTGGGATGTCGTACCCAGGCCGCTTAGTATACAGCCTGTCAGATGCAAGAGGGGGTGTGTCAACAGGACAAAGGAGCGAAGGAGGCCGTACCTGCGGTTACAATCTGGGCAGAAAGTGGTTGTTTCCAACTTTTCAAGAGGTCACAAAATGCCAAACAGGAATATCCAAATTCCTCCCTATGCATTGTTCTCAGTTCACTTAGGTCCAGCTAACATTTCTGCGTGCTTACTCTATGCCAGGCACCATGCTACAAACCACATGTGAAGGGAATGCTCCTCTGAGTAAACTTAGGCCACGGTGCTTATTTTTCTTCCCAAAAGATGATTTAAAAATCAAGGGTTGAAAACTTAAATGTCTGTCAGAACAATATTGTAAACAAATGACGTGGGAAGCTGGGGAAGCCCATCTAAAGGACCAACCAATTCCAGGCAATTGTTACCACGTAGAAACGTGGGTCTTGTTGTTTCCAGATCTTCTGATTCAAGTAAAGCAAAAAAATGAAAATAAAAAAAAATACATACCTATTGCAGTTTTTAAATGTTAGCAACTAAATCAAAAAAATTTAAAGCCTATGTTTGCGAGCTACATCTGATTTACAGGAAGCCCAGTTTGCAACCTACGCTTTTAACTAACCTTTGAATGGGATCACTGCATTTGTAGTTGATTGTCTTGATATGAGAGACATATTGTCTCTGAGTCCATGGTGCTGGAAGGCTTGCATTGCACATATGGTTTTATAGACATATTGTGGGCAGCCAGTGAATATTAATCATGAGCAGCAGTTTTATCACCACCATTATGCAAGCTGGAGAAAGGCATAGTAGAGCAGTTAGTAGCAAATCTGCAACAGCAATTGTGGGACCACTTTGGGAAATGATGATCTAGAGTTAGATTTCACTCACATACTTAAAAGCAATTATTAGCAGTAAAAGAGAAATCTGATTATACACCATGGTCAAAAGGCAGGGCTATCTTAAAAAGTTTTTGAGCTTCTATAGACTGAAGAACTGAGTAGCTTGTACTTCATGAGACCTTAGTACAGTTTGATTATACAAATACATTTTTTGACTACTTGGTTTCATGGAAACAGTGAAGTGTTTACTTGCGTGATTGGTTACGGCTGTTGCAGCTGCTACATCTCTATTATACATGATCATAAGCACTTGCTTTCCAGATTTTGTAACTGTATAATAGAGACAATGTTTAAGAGATTATTCCCTGAAGAGAAGAAAAATGTATTTTTTTATGAAAATAAATTGAGGTGATAAAGTGTACATTACTTGTAACAAATAAAAATCCTTGAAATTAAAATTTACAACTTCAAATTTGCCACCAGGCAACGTAGAATCAATATTTAGAGCTGGGAAAAATCTTAGGGATCATCTACCTCAACTCAAGTCTTTCCGATTTGCAAACTCAGGCACAGAGAAGTCAAGTGATTGACTCATTGTCACACAGCCAGAGAGGAATAGAATTCAAGTCTCCAGCATTGGGTGTAAGAACCTATGGCATCTATTGATTTAACACTTGTAGTTTCAATTACATACCAATAACCTAAACTCTGTGACATGTAGTATTTGTAATTTTACTGAAGCCGGGACTTGAATGGGTGTGTAGTGATGCTGATACATTGAAATGGGTCAGTTTGCTGGTGAGTGATCTTAGCTGACCGTTTGGTATCTAATCTCAGTCCAGCTGTGTTTTCTTCTCTAATAGGGTCACTTGAATTTTTTGGTTCTATTTTATTGCCTGGCTTATGTAATGAGCTTTCAATAAAATATTTATGAAATGAAAGAATGAAAGACTCCATTTTATAGAGAAAATTACATGCTACAGAGGCATTTGCAAATATGAGCATTCAAAATTTCTCATGATGTTTGTTAGCCTTGGTGAATGTCAAGGGTCAGTTGTAGTTTGTATTAATAGAAAAGATCCTCAGATAAGGAGGTAGAGTCCCCTTTGGTTTCTCCAAAGGAAATTTGAACCAGGCTCATAATTTTGTGGGGTTAAAAGGTAAGACCGAAATAGAGACTTAAAAATACTGGGTCGAAGTCTTCCAGTTCTAAGACTTGTCCCTGAGATTAAGTTAAGGAACTTTGAAAACTGCATCAGCTCTTTGCAGTTTTCTGTGTCCATTTAATAAATTATTGCTTTAGGGATAGGAAATGTCACGCCCAGATTCTGAATGGTGTAAAAGGATCGAGACTCCCCCTCTGAATCTATTTGTTTTACTCTGGGTAGGGCACTTGGCCTCTTTGGTTCTTGGTTTCCTTGTCTGTAAAATTGGCATAACAACATCTGCTGCTAGAAAGGTTTTTGAAGTTCCCAGGGAGGCCCTTGGGAAGCCTGGGTTGGGTACCTCCCAGTGCTCTTTCCCAGGAGCCTCTCTTTTTTCTACCCATGGCATTGTAGTTTCCTGGTTGCTTGTCTGTGACATTGCACATTAAATTTTGCTCTGGGATGGGATGGGGAGAGACTGGTTTGCTTCTTTTTGTATCCTCAGGATCTACTCCCATCCCCAGCTCCTGGCACACACTATAAGCTCCGTAAATGTTTATTGAATGAATAAAGTGCATAATGCAAATGTGAGGAATTGTTATAATTTCATCTACAAAGTCTGGTTCTTTAATTTGATGGTACTAGAAATTTCTTGACCTTAGGCATACTCTGACTTTCAGTGTTTAGTTCTGACCCCACCATAAGGAAGATGGAGAATACTTATAACCCATTTGTAGGGGATTTTGGCACATGATTTGACTGCCTATACATTGTTAGATAGGCATTTCCTGAGCAGGGCTTGGATTAGCTTACCTTTAAGAAAATCTGTACTTTTTTGGGCTTTTCTAATGGAATGCAGGGATCTATTCCCTCCTTCACAGTTAAATGATATAACAATATGATATACAATAAACTATATAACTATTGAACAATATAGCCATTAAGTAATATAGCCACGTAAATGGCCCAGCACAGTCTTTGGCTCATAGTAATTCTCAGTAAATGCTGGTTTTTCCACCCCCTTGCAAACCTCCCAAACCTTGTGCAGTGTTTCTGTTACTAGTGATTTTCTTATTTGACTTTCCTTAGAATGTTAATATTTTGGAAGAGTTCTCTTCATATAAGTCTTAAGTGAGCTTCACCTTGGCCTCATCCTTCTAAATTCTGGGTTGGCTTTAGTCCAATGGTGGACTGAAGGCCAAGGGTGACCTGGGGCAATGTTGAATCCAGGCCCTCACAGCTGGGCCAAGCATGAGAGGCTTTTGCATGTCCCTCCGTTTTCTGATAGACTATGTGAGTGTGTTCTCGGGCTCTTGGCCAAGCTTTCTTGCTGTTCTCTCTTGCCACATTCCTCTACTCCACAAAGAGCCCACCCTTTCTTCCTGCCCAAGAACTTACCCCTGTTAGCCAAACCGGTACTCTCAGCTCAGTGGAGAAAGGAGGGGAGATTGTATGTGTGTGTGTGTGTGTGTGTGTGCATGGTGTACAACAAAGAGGGAGCCCTTATTGAGTTTTATATTGGGTCCCATTTTACCTTGTTGCATCATGCTACTGCCCCCACACTGTAACTAAGATCTTTGTCTCAAAGACTGCCTTCTCAGGGCCTTTGTCAAACAAAAAATCACAAAGATTATAGGAAATTATAGAGCCCAAAATGGGAAAGCCTATGGCTCTGAAATTACATTTAATGTAATAATGCATTTACTTGCTATAATATTTTACTGTTTTATTCCCCCAAAAGCACAATTTACAGTGGTTTTATACAAGTCATTTTGGTAAGTGATCTTTTATGTGTCTTTTAATTACCCAGATCAATTTTTCCTTGACTTCAGCTCATCTTAAAAAATTTCAGAGGCTGTGCCAGGGTAGCTTAGGGGGCACCAGGTTTCTTATAAGATGCCAGAAAACCACTGTGTGTTTGTTCTGGGGAACTTTAAAAAAAAACAAAAAAACGGTGGAGTGGTCTTTGTACTCACACACTCTTCTTGGGCTCCAAACCAGTTGCATGCTCTCTCCTAAGCTGAAACCCAAAGCTGTATATGGTATTGGGGTAAAATAGCGTCATACCAGAGATAATTATAAGTCTGTCTTGAGGGTTTGACATAAGGAGGCTGACACTTCTTAAGGAAAGTCTTGTAATTCTGGAGCACTAGGCATTAGTCTGCGGCTGTTTACAAACCCACTCTATTAAAGACACAGACCCTTCTAAGAGAAAATGCTTATGTCCTTGGAATTCCTCAAAACTTTTCACTTTAAGCTAATTGCAGGCTTTCCTGTAGGCAGAGAATCAAGTACATACACACTTTACAATGAATTTCTGATGTCCATTTATGAATGTATCCCATCTGAAAGACATAACATTTTATGGTTAGCAGAGGTCTAGGGCAACCACATTTCCATAGTTACTTCATTATGGTAAAACTTGATCTAAAATTCTGCTATATGTGTTTCCAGAAAAATATATATTGAACGTCCATTGTCCTATCAACGTTGGATAATCGAGACTACTTACGCAATGAATTCATTGTGCAGGTGAGGAAACAATAGCCTAGAGAGCGCAAGTGTCTTGCTCAGGATTCCCCAGAGTCCAACCTGCTTTGATTTCTATCCTCCGCTCTTTCTTCCAGCTGAAACTCCCAACCTCTGCAAGCTTAACCCAGTCCTGGTCTCTAGGACCAATCTGACTTCAGGCACAAGGCATTTAAGAATCTCTGCCCTGACTCTGAGGGTAAGGTTTCTGATGGTCTGGCTTTGACTCTGGCTTAGACCTTGTTCTCTGACTCTGAAAACTGAGCTTCTGATACTCTTCCCGTCAGTCCATCATCTGTATTCCCATTCTGTCTCATTCCCATGTGTCTGACGCCTCATCAAGGTCACTGTTTCAGTTTCCTATGGTTGCCATAATAACTTGGTGTCTGAAAACAACAGAAATTTATTTTCTCACAGTTCTGGAGTCTAGATATTTGAAATCAAGGTGCACTCCTCCTGGAGGTTCTAGGGGCGAATCTGTTCTTTGTCTCGTCCATCTTCTGATGGCTCCAGGCATTCCTTGACTTGTGGTTGCATCACTCCAATCTCTGCATCCATCTTCACATCACCTTCTCCTCTGTGCGTCTGTCTCAGGTCTCTCTCTCTGCCTCACTTTAAGATGTTCTCTTGCTCAAGGAGATAAACAAAAGAATAATTTTCATTAAAAAGGACAAAAAATTCTGAAAAAAACTGGGGGTGGGGGGAGGAAGAAACATTAAGAAAAATGGAGAATAGATTAAAAGGCTCCAAAACATATTTAATAGGAATTCCAGACGAATAAACTAGAGGAAATGGTGGAGAATCAATATTTCAAAAAATTATAGCTAAAATGTGTACCAGAATTGAAGAAAGGCATGAGTCCTTGGAACGAAATTGCACTCTGAGTACCAATCATAATAAATAAAAGTAAATTCGTAACTACACAGATGATGGTGAAGCTGCAGAATATCAAGGATAAGGAAAAAAATCTTAGGAGCTACAGAAAAGATTATCACAAAGGGATGGCCATCCAACTAGCAGCAGACTTCACTTTGGCAACAATAAATGCCAGAAGACAAGAGAGCAAGAGCTTCAAATTACTGGGGAGGAGCAGTAAATGTCTATCTGGATTTAAAACCTAGATATAATGTTATTAAAAAATAAGGACAAAATATTGATATTTTCAAACAAAAATTTACTAAGAATGTTTACTGCTTTACTAAAAGGTATGTCCTTTGGAAACAAAATAAAAATTGATCCCAGAGAGTCAGCGTGAGATAGAAAAAACAATAGTGACCTTAGAAATTGATAACATTTATGGTAAATTTAATTAAATATTAATTGAAAAAATAATTTTGTTTACATATTTTTAAGTAAAACTAAAATCTAGCAACAATAACATGAAGAGATATGTGTTCGGTGATAAGACATGGTACATTTGAGAAGATCATGGAAATCTGACTAACTTATGACATTGACAGGAAATTGATAGTTATGTATATGTTTTTTTAAGAAATTAAGAGAAACTTCTGAAGAAAGGAAATACATTTTATGACTTCCAACTTAACAGATGGAACACAAAGGGAATACAGAAAATGCTAGTATTTAAACAGCTGATAGAAAAGGAGGAAAAAAGAGAAGTAAAGAAAAGGGATGGTAAACATAAAGTACAAAATAATATAGTAGAAATAAGTTTAAATATATCATTAATCACATTAAACTCATATTTTAAAAAAAGATGATCAGATTGGAGAAGTGGGACATCTCAAAAGTAACAAAGAAAGCTTGAAAATAATAGGATGCAAAACAATGAATCATGCAATACAACTCAAAAGAGAGTTGTGTTATAATATTAATATCAAAGCATAAACAAAGGAAAATATAAACAGGAATAAAAGCGGTAACTCTGGGTACGTTCAAACCACCACCCTTTATGGTTAATAGTTAAACGCTCAATCATTTACACCACCCAGGGACTCCAATACCACATTATAATGTGGACAATGCATCAGGAAAATATAATGGCCATACATTTTCCACCTATAAATACAGTATCAAATATAGGAATAATACTTGATAGAATTAAAATAATAAATTGAAAAATCTATAATCAAAGTGGCAGATTTTAACCAGTGCTTTGAATTGGTTCTTCCTGGTACAGTCATGGCAAAGGAAGTGAAACTGGAATTTTTAAAATTTGAGTGAACCAGAATGGTAACTGGAATGGGAAAAATTACTGGTGGAAGCCCTGCTGGAAACTTCATCTCCCTTTTAGAAAACAAAGGCAGCATACACATAGCCTAGCAACCAAATCTCTTGCCTGTTGGATTTTGAGCAGAGTTGGAAACAGCAGTGCCACTCTCAAAGATGGTGGCTGACTGCACCACTTTGAATGTGTGTCACTCTCCACAGTCCTGCCAATAATCCAATCTCACCCATCACTCTCCTGAAAGGGCTTACTACACTTCTTCCGAGTCTCCCGTTCCAGGGCTCCACCTGTAATTTTTCCCATTCTGGTTATTGTCCTGGAACACCCAAATTGTAACAATTTTGGTATGTTCCAGTTTCACTTCCTTGGCCATGACTGTACTGGTTCCAACTGATTCGAAGCCCTGATTTTAATACATACCTACTAGAGCTAGAAAACATAAAATAGATATATAAGATTTAAATGATATTCCATAACTTGACCCAATACATAGCTGTATCTATATACCTATCTCTATATCTATATATATACACTCACATATGTTTGTGTATGTATGTATATTTATATTAATCTCGTACTCCACTCTATGTTATGTTCAAGTCACATGGAACATTCACAAAAATTGACTACTTTCCAAGTTGTAAGTATGTCTCAATCATATCATATAGATCAGTTCTCTGACTTTATGCAAACTGCTTTAGAGGCCAAACCCTGAAGAGATAGCTAACCAATTATGTGTTTGGGAATTTGAGAATACGTTCTTAAGTAATTCTTGTGTCAAAGAGAATAAGAATTGGAACTGAATGGTAGTGAAAAGATTACACATCAAAAGTTATGGGATGCAGCGAATTAGGTATGTAGTGATAAATATATATCCTTGAATTTTTATTAAACAAATAAGATTTACATTATTAAGAGTTTGTCTCATAAAGTTAGAAAAAGAAAAAAGATATTAATAACATGACATTTACTGAAAAACAAAAACAAAAATTCAGAAGGAGGTCTGTTGCATAATACTGTTTATATAAATTAAACATGCACACACAACTTCTACACATTTAAAAAATATGCATATTCAAGGATATATCAAGCATATTAATGAAAGAGACTCTGGGGTAGAGAGGGAGAGAAATGGGACTTGTGAGGGGCCAGCAGAAAGACTCTTTGCAAGGATGGATGATGACAACCCAGTAGAGAAATTCTCAAGGAAGATGCCCAAATGGCCAACAAACATATGAAAAAGTACTTAACCTCCTTAGTCAGCAGTAGAGGGACCATATGTCCCACATTGCCTTCCGCAGTCCCAGTTTACTGTGCTTTACTCACTCTGTTTAGATGATATGTTATATGGTTCTCTTACTCATTAATACAAATTAAAACCTCAGTGAGATACCACTGTTGTTGTTAGCTACCGTCAAGTTGGCTCCTGACTCATGGGGACCTCATGCATAACAGGGTTGGACCATTGTGATCCATAGAGATTTCACTGACTGCTTTTTGGAAACAGATTAGCAGGCCCTTCTTCCTTGTCCGTCTTCAGGTCTGCTGAAACCTGTTCAACATCATAGAAACACCCAAGCCTTAAATGACAGGCAGATAGTGGCTGCGTATGAGGTGCACCGGCCGGGAATCAAACCCAGGTCTCCTGCATGGAAGGTGAGAATTCTATCACTGAACTACCACTGTCCCCTTGAGATACCACTACACATGGGAATTGAGAAGACCGACAATGCCAAAGGTTGGTGAGGGTGTGGGCCGATAGGAACTCTTATACTCTGATCAGCAGGAAAGGGACCCATGGTTAATTCATGACACGTCCATACTGGAGATATATGGAGAGGTGAAGAGGGATGACTGTTTATGCCAAGCATTTGATACTTCCGTATTTTGGATTTTTGATCCTCTCCCATGACATGACATCCTTCCCCAAGGTCTGCATCTCTGTTCAAAGTTATGGGAGCTTGCCTATGGAGTCTGTGTCTTAAAGCTGGTTCAGCTTACTTTGTAGTTTATGATATACACCAACAAGCAATTTAGTCATGTCTAAGAGTTAATTCAGAACTGAGTAAAACTTTTGTTCAAACATATTATGTTCCCCTTCCTGTACTTAGAAATAAGCTATGTTATATAAATATTGATCCATAAAAAGTGGTAGCAGAAACCTTGTGGGGGCAATCACCCTGTATTTTACCTGGTCTCTGTGACGCTTCTTCAGACCAGCAGAAAGGAAAAGGCAATGAACCAGGTGAGTCCGTGAAATGTTCTTCTTTGAGGTCGGCTCTAACCTCTTCCTGTTTCATTCCTGTTTGTGGCTGTTTGGTCCTCATACAGGAAAAAGAGGGGCTAGGGGCAGGGACTATCTTATGTTTAGGTCTGACATGAGACCTTCCTTTTTTCAAAATGTGAGGAAATTAACCAATTCCCCTGGCCTCAAAATAAAACAAAAACATAAACCTCTGTAGTCAGTTTTCTAAAACACCGAAAAAGTAAATTCAACAAAACGGTCTGGATGACTTTTGCGCTCTTTATTCAAGGAGAAATAATTTTTTTTCTATTTTAAATTAAATTGCAAGAGCCAAGGTCAAGGAGTCATCTGGGATTCCCAGCTGCACTGTACTTTCTTCATTTTGTGGGTCCAAGCTAGACAATTAATGTGACTTCAATTTGTGTGTGTGGTGAAAATGGATTCTTGTCTGACTTCATCACACTCTCATCAGACAGGCACCGGGCCTCAACGTCTTCTGACCTGTTCCGTTTTTGATTACCTTTGCTTTGATGCTTGAGGATTTATTAGCCAGCCAAGAGCTCCCTGGGAACCGCAGCGCTGGGAGCTGTGTGCCAAAATCACAAAGTGCTCTTTCCGTCACACAAGGCTTTTGTTCAAACGTTTGTCGAAGGAACCCGCCTGTCAAGTCCGATTCTGTGGGAGAACATATTTGTAAGACAAAGCAATGCTGCGGCCTACCAGGAGGCCTATGACTCGCACAGTCAATTATTCACTCCTCTGCCTTGTTGGACATGCCAGGTCACCGGTGTTCACAGCAGGGAATGAGGCATTATTCATTACCAGTCTTTGGTTTACTGTCTTCAGAGATCCCCCTGCCCCCTTTATTGCCCCTTCAGGTTTTAACAAGACATCACATTCTTTTAAACTTCCCCTGGGCAGCAGTAGTCTCCCCATTCCCTTTTTTCTTTTTCCACTCACAGAAGGTACAATAATCGGTGGAAAGCCGGAGCAGTTGTGAATTGCCCCAGTTAACGTCAAATTGATGGAGCAGTGATCACATGAAGTTCATAACCACACAATGGAACCGGAGGGTGAAATGCTGTTTCAAACATTTCTAATGACAGGGTTATAAAATCATAAAAATGGAGACCTTTTTTATGTCCCAGCAATAAAAAGAATTCATGTGGGTGACCAAAACTATTAATGAGGATGAGACTGGACATTGGTTTTGGTTGACAGCTCTGACAGTTTGGGTCAGTGGCACCCTGATCAGAATTTCAGCTCTGGGGTAGCCTCAATCTTAGGATTTTCCCTAACCCTCTTCTTTTCGGGTTTTTAACCTTGGGTGCAGGGATAAAAGAGGAAAAGTTTGCTTGTCTAGAAAAGCAGTGGCAGTGAATTGCTGAGCTCTAGCATAGTTCATTCACCAAACAGAATGAGGGACAATGTCACACAATTAACAGGTAGCGCGACATTTAAAAATCTATTACACTGGATGCTGTGCAGCTGACTTCCAGCTATCTGTTCAGCTGCAGCCAGCAGACGGAAAAGTGATTAGATGCAGGAAAACAATACAATAAAAAGAGTCAGAGAATAATATTGAACACATCCCGTTGTTGCTTTCATATAGACGGGAAGAACAGGTCCGTTCACTTTTTGCTTATTAGATTTCTCCCCTCTACTGGATGTAAATAGTATCAGTGTCCGAGACAATAACAAGTTCGGAATGATTTAGTAGCAGAGAAAAGAATGAATTGTGACTCGATGTCAAGAGTCATGAAATGAAATGAATGACAAAGGCCACTGAAATAACTACTGTGATCTCCATCCACCATTGAATGATCTGCTCTCCGCATGTCTTATACTGTACTCACATGCTGTGGGTTATGTATGTAACTAATATCCTGGGCAAAAGAGTAAATGGATAACTTTGCTTCTTACAGGTAGTGCTAATCCTATCATTAGTGATGGATTTTATAATTGTTGAAATTGTGGTTTGTGGCATAACTATTTCATTTGAGACTGGAAATACCCAAGGGAATAATTGAGCCTGTTGTTAGTTGCTGTTGAGTCAATTCTGACTCATGGCTACCCCATATATTACCCAGTAGAAATGCTTTATAGGATTTTCTTGGCTGTAATTTTAATAGAAACAGATTGCCAGGGCTTTCTTCCGCAGTACTGCTAGGTGGGTTTAAACCATCAATCTTTACCCTAGCAGTTGACTGCAAACTGAACTGTGTCAATTCACATAAGCCTGTAAAGATAAACCTATATGAAAGCATATAAAGTACACACAAAAAAAATGATTTAGGCTTATAAAGCTTGTCCATTTTTTTCCAGTTGCTGTCAAGCTGATTCCACAGAAGCTCACATGCAACTCGGTAATTGCGACAAACAGCTTTGGTTTGTCCTCAATTACCTACACAATTCAGAACCTAGCTGGGCCACTTTTGTATGGACATAATTAGGGTGATTCCTTTTGATTGTGTGGACCTGGGCATATAATATATTTCAGTTCCTATAAATTAAGGCCTTATGTGTAGGCTAAATATTATAAAGCAGGATATGGTTCCTGAAGGATGCCAGCATTCACCCACTAATTGACCTACTAAGAACCGGCAGCAACATGCTCTCCAGTTGTGGTCTGGAGACAGAATTAAATACCCACACTAGTGTCCTGTTTAGATTTTTCCGATTAAAAAACCCATATACAAAGCTGATGAGACCCACATTCGCTTCAAGTGAATTCTTGCTGGCTTCTTGCAGTCAACTTGCCAGCACCACTCAGCAAACAAGGACTCAGGCACCGCTGGGTGCTCTTTGCTGCTGCTGGAAGTAGAGGCTTTGAGAGAGGCCAGCTGCAGGGCAGTGGCAGAAGCCTTGGTCTCAGAGCCAGACAAGCTGGGTTCCAGGCTTAGCTCTGCTACTCTTCATTCTTTGACTCCTGGTCATTTATTGAAGCTGGATCACAATTTTCTCATCTGGAAGATGGAGGAAACCATGTGTAGCTCACAGATACCTGTGAGATACAAGAGAGATACTGTAGGTGCGTTGCTCCTCATGAGCAAGTCATTGGCACTGAGGAGAAGATGGATGCTTACTAGTCATTTACTGGGCAGCATCATGGTGGGGATTTGTTTAGGGAAAAGAGCCAGTTAGACTACAACCAAGGGTGTCCTTGCCCCTGGAGATGCTGTTTAGACTCCAAAGAAAGGGAAGTCAGGCAGGAGGAAAGCAATTGTGTCTGACTGAGGGGCCAGGGGATTCCTCTTGGAAATAGAAGATCTTTAATAATGTTTTTAATGACAGTTACCTTCCGATTTAGGGAACGTCTGCATTGAGAGAAATTTGATGCCTCAGGCCTCGGGAAGCAGAATTATCTTTTAATCTCAAGGAATAAGGAGCCTTAGTTCACAACCACCCAAATAAGGCACACCCCATGCATCTTATCTAGGCCTCCTGCTACACTATGTTCAGGTATCACATCAAATGGGGAAATCAAATCAGTTCTGGCTGATTCAAAATGTCTTAGCTGAAAGGCAGCGGAGATGTCAGTGGAGATTTCAGGCTCATGGAAAAGTGCTTAGGTGCAGCTTCGTCTGCTTCTTCCATTCTAATCAGAGAGGTCTTCTGAGGGTCATAAGACAAGAAACAAGAGGCTTAGAGAGCCCCTAAAGAACAAGGGTGCCAAAAACTGGATCTGAAGAGCAAAACACTTAAGCAAGCACTGTCTGAGGAGTGAAGGTTAAATGACCCCAGGGATGAACCAGCTCATTCTTAAGCAGCTTCCTTGGTTTGGAGCCAGAGGGCCAGATGCCCAGACCCTGTGAATTACAGGATTTGAGGCAGACTGCTGCACTACAGAAACTTCTGTGCTTTTTACCTCAGCCTTGGAAGAGTTTCATCCTTTAAAATGTATATTATGAAAGACAAACCTGTGACCTGCTGTGTCCTCAACATAGAACCCATGCCATGGAAAAAAGACTTGACCAAGTAATAAAATGTTTTGAGATTAGTCCCATCTGAAAGATAAAGATCTTAAATTGCAAGAATCATAAGAGTTATATATTTAATCATAGACACATTTCCTGCTCTAACTTTTAAAAAGATGGTCTACATTTGAAAAGAATTAGGACAATGCCGTTATCTTTGATCAATTCAACGTCTCTTTAGGGGAAATGATTTTAGCACTCTGGTTTTCAAACAGAAATATAAATATGCATCAGCTAATAGTTTTCCAAAGTAGGCAGTATAAACTTCGTAATTTCATGACATCCAAATGAATAGGGGGCCTGTTTTATGCTTAAAAGTGACTCTCTTTGAATTGAACACACTTAAGTAAGAGGTTTTTGTGTGTCATTATTTTTGATGCAACTTGTCATTAGTTTTAACTTTGACTGGGTCGCAATGAGGAATCTGGTTGTGCAAGCTTGCCTATTGTTTATCTATAGCTAGACTTAATTATTGCTTCCAAGGTCAATCATCACCATTTTAAGTGGAAAGAAATGGCCCTAACCCATGGGATGATTCCCACAGAGTTTATTATACGTAGTTAGACCATGAGGTCAGATGCCTAGAAAGAATGGTCGGTGTACCGATGGGGGTAGGAGTTGGGGTAGGCAGGATTCAGCTGCTTGGAGGAAGGTAGAAGTACAAAGTTTTTCTCTCTTCTACAAACACTTTATGGGAGAGGGATGAGTTAAAGACTACACAAGGGTAGAGAGTTTGATAGACGATTGGCCACCTTCTGGTGTCACAGAAAAGCCCTTCTCTGTGTCTCCACCATAAGCCTTTTTGAAAATTTCACCAGTAAAGAATTCCTTACAGTGGAAGGCATTATTGACATTATGGGCTGGGTCTTTTTTGGTTGTGTGAAATTTCTTAGGTATTATAGGATGATGAGCATCTCTGAGTCTCTCCCCCTAGTCATGGCGGTAACAAAAATAATGTCTCCAAACTGTCAAAGAATTGTTAAACACATTAGCCAAGTCAGTAGACAGCCATGCACAGCCCAGACAGAAAGACCACAGAGATTTTCTTGGGGAAAGAGAGGGAAACTTCAGAGCATGTGTAGACCAAGTGAAGAAGAGGTACCCATTACCTTTGAGTTGATTCCAACTCATAGTGACACTATAGGACAGAGTAGAACTGCCCCACAGGGTTTCCAAGGCTGTAAATCTTTATGGTAGCAGACTATCACATCTTTATCCTGCGGAGTGGCTGGTGGGTTTGAACGGCCGACCTTTCGGTTAACAGCTGAGTGCTTAACCACTGAACCACCAGGGCTCCTTTCAAGAGGAGGTAGAGGTGATAAAACTATCTGTGGAGGATCACCAACAACTAACCTTGCCTACTAGGACTTGGCTATAGTGTGTCCCCCGTTAGGTGGGGAGGGAAGAAAGAAAGAGGATTAATTGTGTTCGCATTTTGTAATCATTATCTGACTTAATCATGAGTTAGATATAATTATTCGATGTTCACATAAGGAACTTAAATCAGAGAGCAGACTGTAAGTGACAAAGGTGGAATAGGATTCTTAGACCCCTTGAACTCCACTTGTCTCTTTTTAAAAAGTAGAATTCAAAATGAACCTTCCATGGCATCCCAAGCTCAATGATTTTCTTCAATATTGCATATGCAGATAAGATAGCTAGTGGTTCTGCTGCTGTGACATGTCGCCTCTACTATGAGCCTGGAAGAACATGGCTACATGATTCTTATATTGTGGACCTCTCCCTCCAATGCCAATCAGAGATGCCTTTGCTTAGTGCTTACGGCTATAATTATTCTATAATTTCTGATAACATTAGGCCATAGTTTATGCTATGTTGACCATAATTTCCTTCCCTGTGGCTAATGAAACTGAGTTGTAGAGAGTGACTTCATAAGATATCAATGATACTACTGATAGGCTTGAACAAGAGTGTTGGCGAAAGTGGCAGAGGCTGACTTGTTATTTGCCAAACTTGTTTCCCTTTCCACCAGGACACGCAGCTAGATTACATTCCCCAGCCTCTCTTGCAGTTAAATGTGACCATGAGCTGAATTTTGACCGATGGAATGTGACTGGAAGTTATTTACATTACTTTCAGGCCTGGCCCATAAAATCCTACTGTGGGATCCTCCACTTTCCTCCTTGTCTGCTGACTGGATGTTGGCATCAAATAACCTTGGGAAATCATATGTTGAACATGGCAGATTCTTCACTACCTTGGGAACCTGAGGAACAAACCCCTCCCCTCCTCAGCCCCTCTGAGAAGAGGCTGATTGGATTTTATATATTGGGTTAAGGCCATTGCTGTGCTGTATCCAGCTTGTACTGGCTGGCAAGAGCTGATTGTTAAATTTTCAGAAGTTTAGTAAGCCAGCTGATATTAAGTTAGTAGCTTGAAATAAGGCATGATTAGAGCATTTATAATACAGAAATTGGCAAATGCTACAAATCAGAGCTTTTATTTCAGGGACCCAGTTTACCAGCACACCACTGGTTAACCCACTGAGAATTTATTTTATACAGGTGTCATAATTAATAAATATACTGCTACCTAAAGTGATGTTCTGCCTTATTATTAGGTGCCGTTGAGTTGGTTCCGACTCATCGCGACCCTATGTACTACAGAATGAAACACTGCCTGGTCCTGCATCATCCTCACAATTGTTGTTATGCTTGAGCCCATTGTTGCAGCCACTGTGTCAATCCACCTCATTGAGGGTCTTCCTGTCTTTCACTGACCCTCTACTTTACCAAGCATGATGTCCTTCTCTAGGGACTAATCCTTCCTGATAACATGTCCAAAGTATGTGAGATGTCTCACCATCCTCACTTCCAAAGAGCTCTCTGGCTATACTTCTTCCAAGACAGACTTGTTCATTCTCCTGGCAGTCCATGTATATTCAATATTCCTTGCCAACACCACAATTCAAAGGCGTCAATTCTTCTCCAGTCTTCCTTATTCGTTGTCCATCTTTTGCGTGTATATGAGGCAACTGAAAACACCATGGCTTGGGTCAGGCACACCTTAGTCTTCAAGGTGACATCTTTGCTTTTCAACACTTTAAAGAGGTCTTTTGCAGCAGATTTGCCCAATGCAATGAGTCTTTTGATTTCTTAACTGCTGCTTCCATGAGTGTTGATTGTGGATCCAAGTAAAATGAAATCCTTGACAACTTCAATCTTTTCTCCTTTTATCATGACTTTGCTTATTGGTCCAGTTGTGAGGATTTTTGTTTTCTTTATGTTGAAGTGTAATCCGTACTGAAGGCTGTGGTCTTTGATCTTCATCAGTAAGTGCTCATGTTCTGCTTTAAGCCCGCTGCCGTCGAGTAGATTCGGACTTATAGCAACCCTATAGGACAGAGTAGTGCTGCCCCATAGGGTTTCCAAGGAGTGCTGGGTGGATTCAAACTGCTGACCTTTTGGTTAGCACTGTAGCACTTAACCACTATGCCACCAGGGTTTCCAATGTTCTACCTTAGCTGTCTTAAAATATGTGAAATTGGTTTAGAGGTTGGGTTGCAGGTGCCAAGAGGTGGCCATCAAGCAAACAAGTATCAGATACTGGCAAAATGGAGGTTCAAGTTATGTGGTGGCAAAACTTGTGGTAAAACCATTGTCTATGATAACTTGGAAGGCAGACTAAGTGCATACGTGTAGCCTGTACCTCTTGGGGAAGTGGCTGATAAACAGAACGTTAGTAGTGTGTATTGTAAGGTACAATGGTTGAGTGCTTGGCTGCTAACTGAAAGGTGGGCAGTTTGAACCTACCAGCTATTCTGGGGGAGAAAAGACCTGGTGATCTTCTTTTGTAAAGATTATAGCCTAGGAAACCCTATGGGGAAGTTCTACCCTGCCATATAGGGTCGCTGTGAGTCAGACTCGACTCAGTGGCACACAGCAACAACAGTAGTGTGTATTGGTTATTACTGGCTGTGATTAAAAAGTAGTGGAAAAAAAAAGAGATGAACTCAGGCTAGCACTGACTTACTTATACATAGAAATTAAAAAAGAATAGAGTGCAGAAATATGGGGCCTTGTAAAGTTGGAAAAGTTTACTACTTTTAGCCCCTAAATAGTAGGGAATAATACAGAAAAAGTTTATGAGTGACAAAGGCTTCATTTGAACATGAATCTGTACTCTTTTTTTTTTTTTTAACCAGCGCAAACATTTTAAGATGTGATATGATTTAATGTGTGTAAATTCTGGGTTTCATTTTAAATCAATCAAAAAGCAAAATCAGCCCTCTGATTTGCTCCCACTCACAGCACTTACTGTTCCAGTTATTGATTGCTGCATAATAAACTACCCCCAACCCTAGACTTAACAAAAAACAATCATTTATTTTGCTCATGAATCTGTAATTTGGGCAGATCTGGGCAGAGAAGACTTGTCTCTTGCCTGTTTCGTGTCACTTAGGGTGGCTTGACTGAGGGCTGGAGGATCTGCTTCCAAGATGACTCACATGCCTGGCAAGTAGGTATGGGTTGATGGCTGGGAGGTTGGCTGATGCTGAGAGTTGAGGGCCTTGGTTCTTCCCACATGGTCCTCTCCACATGGCTTGAGCTTCCTCACATAATGGTGGCTGGATTCTAAAAGCAAGTGCCTTAAGAGAGAGCCAGGCGGAAAATTTTGTCTTTTATAATCTAGCTTGGAAGTCACATAACATCACCTCACCTCTACTCCATTTTCCAAGGCAGTCACAAGGCCTGACCAGGCTCAAGGGGAAGAGACCATAGATTCCAATTTTTGATAGCAGATGGCAAAGTTCTAGTCTCTGGGTAGTGCAAATGGTTAATGTGCTGAGATGCTAACCCAAGTGTTGGAGGTTCGAGTCCACCCAGATGTGCCTTGGAAGAAAGATTCGGCAATCTATCTTTAAAAAATCAGCCACTGAAAGCCGGGAACACAGTTCTACTCTGACACACATGAGTGGGAGCCAACTCAATGGCAAGTAGTTTGGTTTGGTTTGGCAAGGTGCTAGGCAGAGCATGTGGAGCGGGATATATGGTTGTGGCGGTTTGCCATTTATCCTGCTGGGAAGTAAGAAAATTGCAGCCAAGATCATTTTAGAACCCATCTTCATTTCACAACCAAGAGGAATTTAATATCTTAAAGTGATGTTTTAAAGTTAGTGCTTAAATTTCTTACTAGTTCAAGACAGCCTAAAACTGGTTATCCAGGCAACAACTAGAACACAGTCTATAGGAAAAGGAGTCCTCAAGGGGTGCCAGGAGATATTTAGAGAGAACACAGAGCTGCTATTGAATAAAACAGAGGTAAAAACTCTTGGCCAGTCATTCTTCCAACAAGCATTTGTTGAAGGCCTTCTATGTGTCAAGCACTGTTCAAGTCACTAAAGAGATAAAAATGAATGATTTATTTCTGCTGTCAAGGAACCTAAAAGTGGCAGTGGTGGAGTGAGGGCTGGAGGTGAGTAGAGAGACACCTATCAGTCTGTCTGTCTGTCTGTCTATCTACCTACCTACCTCCTACCTATCTATCTACCTACCTACCTACATACCTACCTACCTATCTATCTATCTATCTATCTGTCTGTCTATCATCTGTAGACCCAATAAGAAAGATGGGAACAGTGCTTATGGAGTACCAACAATGACAAAATGTCTCATTTTATTTGGGAGAGTTGTGAAAGGCAGAGGAAATTTGACCTGAATCTTCACCTACCAAAGGTTACAAATCAAGTTATTAGAGGCAGAGCCCTGATCCAGCTTCTGACTCAGAGTTCAATGCTCTTTCAATGACATCACACCATTTTTGTTTGAACTGTGTGATGCAGATTACAAGTGTATTGGGAGTTCAGCTGTTGACAATTTCCTGTGAAATTAAGTTCTTCTCTGAGCCCCAAAGAGATTCAGGACAAGATCTTACTTAGACATGTTAACAAAGGACAGGGAGAACAAGAAAACTGACCATCCTCAGATGATGCGGAAATCTCATTGGATTTGAGAGGTTTAGTTTCCTTTCTGACTAAACGTTCACTAGAACCACTAACAAGATACCATAGAAGTTTGTTTCCGTTTCTTTTCCCTTGGCAATATTCTGAGGGAAACAGTAGTAATCATCATAATGACCAAAAAGGGGACAGAAAAAATAAAGGAAAGACAAGGATAATCTGCCAGTTCAGAAATTAGGAATTAATTAAACAACTACGTGAATTTTTCACAGAACCACATATATTCATGATTCTGAACACAGTTGACCCTGAATGTTTTTTCTCCTCCACCTTTTATATGTTTTGTATGTTTGGTTCAACATCTGTCAAGTCTGTCAAGGATAAAAGAGCAGTGATAACTAACTCCACTTTGGCAAATACCTAAGATATTTCTGCTTACCTTAAAGGTGGCCGAACATTCTCAACATGGAAAACTTTTAAATTAAACTCATTTTAATTTAAGAAGTGACACGTCACTCACCAAGTGAATTTAAGAAAAAAAGAGAGATGCTGTTAAATGCAACAAATAGTAACTGTGCTTGGCAGTTCTGAAATTGTTTGGAATTCCTGGCATATGGAGTGGGAGACAAAAAGCTATTAGAAAATATGGACTCATTGTGCAGTTTCTTGCATCTGGAAAACTTTACTCGACCTAAATTTCCATTTCTCTAAATCTGGCAAATCTAGCAGTTTTCTGATGAACTGAGTTCTGATCTTAACCATCTCACCTGTTGTATCGAAAGCCACTTGTCCTCACATTGTGTCCCTTCCTAAGCCTGTGACGGATGATGGAGATTAGCGCATCATCCCGTCTCAAGAATCTTCATGCTATAAATAATGTCACTTTGTGACAAGATGGCTGCTGCTGGCTAGGTATGAGAAAATGTTAAATTTAATAGAAAACTCTACTTTTAAATGCATTTCACAGTTTATACAGAGTGAGAAATGCTTAATTCTCACCATGTGAACTTCCAGATTGCTTTGTTGAGTGGTGCAGATGTAGCTATCTTGAGAATCTTTGAAGTAAAAATTCAGCTTTTACCTCAAAATACCTTATAATAATAATAACATACGAGGACCAGTGGCTTCTCCCAGCATCCTAAATAATTTTTACATATCTTCTGAACCTATGTATTTAGTAGCATAGCATATGTAACATCATGCTTGTTTGATTCCAAAAGTCTACACTGGAGTTTGTGGATATAAAGTTATAAACCTATCTGGCAGCTTTTAGTTTACAAGGGCTATCGGATTCTGAATCAGCAGCAGAAGGTATTTATTTAGTGCTCTAGTGGGCTTGAATTGTGTAGACGTTAGTGGATGATGTTTCGAAAAAAAATCCTGCCAGTTTTCTCAAGAGTGGGTAGGTAGATAGCAGTAGCTGCATCAATCAATCCCTACAGAAGCATGAACGGCTGAATGGATGGTGAGGTGTGAATGTGTTTTGGAAGAAATAATTCTTGAACTGAGTAAATCTAAGAACATTGGCGTTGGGTCAATTCTTTTATTCCTATTCTTTTATTTCTGCAAAGAGGTCCCTGTCTTCTCTGAGTCCACTCTATCCTTAATGCCTTTGAAATGGTAGGACAGTAGTATCTATTTTTATTTGATATGTGCCAGGCATTTCACATATATTCTTTTATTTAATTATTACATCTATCACTTGGGGTAGATATTTTGATCTTCATTTAATGCATAAGGAAATTGAGGCCCAGAGAGGTTAAGAGATTTGCCCTAGGTAACCTATATAGTAAATGATGGAGTGCCATTAAATTAAGGTCTCTTTTACGGAAGCTCTTGTGATTTTCTCGCGACTCTAGATCACTTTTTAAGTGTCTGCGATACCTGGAAGACTTAGTTGTTCATTCTGACTCACACTGTTTTAGTGTGATAGAAGCTGGGGCACAGATTCTTCTGGTGTTTGAGTTAGGGGGCAATTCTCCTCTCTGGCATATTTGCCTGCTGATTTACATAGGATCTGAAGACACGCTGGGAATGAATGTGAACTCTCACACTGATTAAAATATGTCTAGTGGATGAGGGTAACCCAGTGGAGTTCAGGTTTGGACCAGTTAGAGACCTCAGAGGTCTCTGGAAGGTAGCTCACCATAATGGAAGAGGGAAGTTGGCCCAGTGAGTCAGACCCAGCAGGCCAGTGGTGAGAAGTATGTAAGCTGCCATAGACTCATTACCACTCAGGCACCCTGGGGGGAGTCAGCCAGTGGAGGGGAAGAGCACTGTCAAGCCGCATGGCTGTGGACCCCTATAGACGGCGATACAGAAAGAACAGCCTCCTCTCACTCCACTCGCCTGTGGTGCACGAGTTTCACGGTCACAGAACTTTTAGGGGGCAAGGTCACAAAAGCAGAGTCTCTTACCCAAAGTTGACTTCCGTGAGATTTTGGGGGGCTGGAATTGCATGGTCCTGGGCTAGTGGCACAGTGGTTAAAAGCTCAGGCTGCTAACCAAAAAGTCAGCAGTTCGAATCCACCAGTATCTCCTTGGAAACCCTATGGTGCAGTTCTACTCTGTCCTATAGGGTCGCTGTGAGTGGGAATTGACCCAATGGCAATGGATTTGGTTTTTTTTTTTTGGGGGGGGGTCATCTGATGGTAATGGGGAACAATGGCCAGATAGATTTGTCCTGAAGATTCCTTCAAAGAAGGATATATTCTAAAAGCTTACACACCTTCAGAGTCAAAGACAATTAATGCTAATAGAGATCTTTCTGTCTGTATTCACTATTTAGTGAAGCTTGAGACGTTTGGGCTACATCTGGGATAACAAAATTAACAAACCAGATTCTCTCCACAGGCAGGTTCTATTGGGCATAGGTGCCTGGGGCTGTGACAGGAGATACATTAACTTTTAGCTTTTATATGGAATTTTCACTTCTCTTAATTAAGAAACTCTGTATTGAACAAGGAACCCTGGTGGCACAGTGATTAAGAGCTCGGCTGCTAACCAAAAGGTCGGCAGTTTGAATCCACCAGCTGCTCCTTGGAAACCCTATGGGACAATTCTATTCTGTCCTATAGGGTTGCTATGAGTCAGAATTGACTCAATGGCAATGGGTTTGGGGGGTTTATACTGAACAAAATCCTCTGTTAAGATTCTGACCAATTTGTGAATATAAGTAAGAGTATTAACTCAGGGTTCCACAGTACAATACATAAACAGAACTGGACTGGAGTCAGGAGACATGGAGTCTAGATAAACGAAAATAGTAAACATTTATTCACATTTAGCTTTCTACCAGCTGCAGGGAAAACAATGGTGCCTTCATGGAGCTTATAAACTAGTGGGAAAGATAGACATTAAAACTGATTATACAGTCTTGTATAATTAAAAATTTACATAAATAAAATGTAAAATTACCAAAGTGGTAAGGGCTATGGAGAAGTCAATGGTGCTTTGAATAGAGGAATATGATCTAGTCAAGCAGGGCAGTCAAGGTTTCCAAATAAGAAGAAGCCTCTATGTGAGGATTTGGGCTAGGGAGGTGGCTAGAAGGGCATTTTAGGAAGTGAGACTCGCATGGCCAAACGCTAAGTGACAAAAATATGGTGCTTCCTAGTCTTGCCTCTGCCAGTACAACTAGCGTACTGGTCTAGATAATCCTCAATTCCTTTTTAAATTGAACAATCCATGAATTATCTATGGTTTTAATCATGTGTGAGAACATGAGTTTGAATTTTCCCTCCACTATTTCCTAGCTTTAGGAACTTTGTCATCTATAAAATATGGTAATAGTATCTGCTTTATCAACCTTCCAAAGTCACTCTGTATCTCAATCAAAATGATATGGTCCTGTATATAACAATGAATTTAAGCTATTTCTCTTGTTTGTGTCCAATTTCAACCTGATTCATCTGAAGGCAGAAGTTTCAGGCCATGAACATTAGGCTAATATGAGTTTCTCATGAGGTGGTGAAAGTGCCATAGTTTAACACCTGGTGTTTTGGGGAAATGTTCCTGAATTCTCACTGTGGACAGCTGGCATCACTCAGGAAACTAAGAGTAGAGAGTTGTCATCATGTAAAAATATAATCAAGGGACTTTTAATGTTGGGTTGCATACGAGTTTTCATCTAGCCATTTTCCACAATATATATTTTTAAATTAATGAAGTTTGAAGTTAATGTTTGTTAAAATATTTAATACAAAAATATAAAGATCTCTTCAAAGGTTTCACCACATGAAAATGACTATGCCAGATAAAATACTTGAATGGATGCTGGATGAGGAGCCTTGAGACCTGCACTCTTGTCACACTTTTGTTGTAAATGAAGAGGGTGGTGTATATAATATCCAAGCCCTTCAGGCAGCACATCTTTTATGTTTAAAAATGTTTAGTTGGTATAAAAGATTCTCTTTTCTATCTCTCTGTGTCTAGTATGTTCCAGCTTTCACCTGCCTATGAGTACTGTTGAGGTTGTGTCAATGAGGTATGGACCCCAAATCCTCACAAGCTCACGAAGGAAGTGCAGTCTTTTCCTGGGAGTCACCTCTTTAATGATTCATGATTCCCCACTGGTTTCCAAAAATTGATCCTAAGCATCCACACCACAGCAGTGGAACAGAAACTCAGAGTTGCCCCTTGAGGCCGAACCCTGCAACTTCTGCACTTGATGTTCGTGGTGCAGAAAAGTCACCATTGGTGAACACAGAACCCGGATGAATGAGGTGGGCCTCTGCCTCTGGAAGTAGCCGGTGCAGGAATACCTGTACTCTAAGTCAGGTTTCAATAATGCTATCACACAAGTGATAACATGTGATAGGAAACATAGGGGAAAGGTAACGCCTATTGGGAGCAGTGGAAAGGCTACTTGGAGGAATTGAGGTTTAAGCTGAGTTTTGAAGGATGAACAGGATTTTGACAGGTGTAAATAAAAAGAAAATGCATTTAGGATAGAGAGAACACCTTGGGAAAAGGGCACAAAAAGTTGAAAGATAAGATATTTAGGGAAATGCAGTGCTGATGAGACTTCAAAGACTGGAAAATGTAAAGTGGTGGAGAGATATTTGAAAGCCAGCCAGGAATGTAGGCTTTATTCTCCACCCGTGTTGTCATTGACAGCATTTTAGCAGAAGCGTGACAGTATAATATCACTCTTGCAGGGAAATGGACTGAAGGGAGAAGGTTTTAGAGCAGTGTTGGTCTATAGAAATATAATGTGAGCTACAAATGCAAGCCACATGTAATTTTAAGTTTTCTAGTAGCCACGTATATTAGTTTCATTGGTGCTGTAACAAATCACTGCAAACTTAGTGGTGTGAAAAATCATAAATTTGCTCTGGAAGTCAGAAATCCAAAGTAAACCTTACAGGGCTAAAATCAAGGTGTCAGCAGGGCTAGTTTCTTCTGGAAGATCTAGGGAAGAACATCTTTCCTGCTTTTTCCAGCTTCTAGGAGCCATCTGCATTCCTTGGCTGTGACCCCTTTCTCCATCTTCAAAACCAGCCGTAAATGATCTTCAAATATCTCTCTGTGTTTCCATCACATCATCATCCCTTTTATAAAGACTTCTGTGATTACATTAGGCCTGCCCTGATAATCCATGATAATCTCCCTATGTCAAGACCATTAACTTAATTGCATCTCCTAAGTCCCTTCTGCCATGTAAGGCAATGTATTTACATGTTATCGGGACTAGGACATGAACATCTTTGGGAGACCATTATTCTTTCACCACAGTCTGCACTTAGACCCCCAAAGATTCACACCCATCTCACATGCAAATACATTCACTCCATTCCAACATTCCCTAAATCTCAGCTCAAAACCCAAAATATCATCTAAATCTCATTAGTTCAAAAGTCCCAAATCTCATCACCTAAATCACCTAAGTCAGGTATAGGAGACTCTGGGCATGATCCATCTTGGAGCAAAATTCTTCTCCATCTGTGGACCTGTGAAACTAGAAAACAAGTTATCTGCTCCTACGATACAGTGGTGTGACAGGCATAGGATAACAGTTATAGACATTCCTATTCAAAAGGGAGAAAATGAAAGGAGAAAAGGAGTTGCCACTCCCAAACAATTTCTAAATCCAACTAGGCAAACTCCATTAGGTTTCAAGGCCTGGGAATAATCCTCTGTGGTTCTTGGCTCTGCCCTCTGAGCCCACAGCTCTGCCTTTTTTTCTTTTTAATAAAGTGTAGCACATGTTTTCAGTTGAGCAGTTTTATCAGCTTGTTTCCTGCCTGTAGAACGTAGAAGTCCAACAGCCTTCTTTCATTTTTTCCTCTCTGTATTTCATTTTCATCCAAGCTGGCACTGTTTCTAAAGATATAACATTCTCAAAAACCTTGTGGGTCTCCTGTGTATGTCTTGGGAATGCACTTCATTAGACAAGTGGCCCATCCAAAGATCTTTAATAGATAATCTCATTTCTATTCTTGACTTCTGCTGCTATGTCTGAGGGGATTCATGAGTCACATGATTTATCTCTTCAAAGAGTCCTTGGTATACAGGTAGTCCCTGATTTATGATGTATTTGAGTTACAACAAACTGCACTTATGATCTTCTGTTTTTTTTTTTTGAACATTTCATTGTTAGTAATGTCCTTCTACTACATACAAAGTAACAGCACGTAGTTCGCTGATGTTATCATTCTCAGATGTTCACTTGCAGATATTTACATGTAATATTTCCAACCTCTAAAGACACATTAAGATTGGATTTATAAAGATACTGATAATTAAAGGCAATAATAATAAAAACTAAAAAAAAGTAGAGTATTTGACTTATGTCAGAACCGATTGATGAGTCGTCAGAACAGAACCCTGTTGTAAATCGGGGACTACCTGTAATTGAATACTCTGACCTTTTGATCCTTTCAAGGCTTTAGAAAAACATTGTCCAGTCACATCCTTGGCTTTCTCTCAGAGCATGCTTTCCTGACAGTGAATATCTTAATTTTAACATCCTCTGGTGGTGCAGTGGTTAAGACCTCAGGCTGATAACCAAAAAGTCAGCAGTTCGAATCCACTAGCCACTCCTTGGAAACCCTATGGGGCAGTTCTGCTCTGTCCTATAGGGTCTCTATGAGTCAGAATTGATTCGACAACAACAGGTTTGGTTTCGGTTTTTTGCAATCTGGATAGGCTTAGGATTTCCCAAATCATCATGTCTTGGGTCCTTTTGCTTAACAGTGCTTCCCTCAATTTATCTTTTTCCCCTCATATTTTACTATAAGCAGCAAGAAGAAATCAGGCCATATCTTCAGCACTTTGTTTAGAAGTCTTCTCAGCTAAATACCCAAATTCATAGCTTACAAGTTCTGCTTTACACATAACTGTAGTACACAAATCCACTAACATTTCTTCCACTATATAACGAGGATCTTCTTTCTTCCATTCTCCATAACATATTCCTCAATTCCTTGTAGCTCTCACCAGCAGCTCCTTTCACGTTCATATTTCAACCAACACTAGAAGGGAAGCCTGTGAGACCTATTTTAGACAAATAAAAGAGTTGCTTAGCAGTAAGTTAGGAATGTGGGTCAGAAATTTAGGAAAGAGGTCAGGCTGGAGGCCTAGACTTAGAATTGTTTTACGAGAGATGGTTGGAACCATGACTGTGGCTGAGGACAGATCTTGGAAATGCCTATGTTTGGAGGGCAGGTGGAGGAAGGGAAGACAGAGAAGGATAGTGTGGAGAAGGAGGGCACTTCTAAGACTATAGAGAAAAGAGAGATGGTAACAGCACACGGGAGCAGGACAATCTCCACCCACGGTAGCATTTTAGAGGTATCCTTGAAGAGTCTCTTCATAGTCTTTGAGTACCTCACTCCACATCTGAGGTAATTACTCAGCCTCCCACATGAGGGTGATTTTTAGTCACCAGTGGGAATGAGAGTGACAGTGGGAAAATGCTTATTCACAAAACCGTTTATCTTTAAAGAATAACATTATGTCTGTATCTACCAAATGGGCTTGGCATTTGGCAATTACATGGTTAATTTGATGAGCATAGCCAGCAGAAAGAGACATTTCAGTCTCCCTTTCTCTTCAACTCCTATGGAATTTCTCTCTGTAAAGGTCAAATTAATAAAATAATCGCCAAATTTCCCTTCAATTTGTCTATATTTTAAATGACCTATAATTTATTCTCCTTTGGGACAAATGATCCTAGATCTTGCTTCTAACCTCTTAACCACCATCTATCTGTCAGCTTTTAGTACTGTGGTGGCTTGCATGTTGCTATGATGCTCGAAGCTATGCCACTGGTATTTCAAATACCAGCAGGGTCACCCATAGTGGACAGGTTTCGCGGGTAGCTTCCAGACTAAGGCAGACTAGGAAGAAAGACCTGGAAATCTACTTCCAAAAATTAACCAATGAAAATTTTGTAGATCATAGATCGTGGAGATGGCACAGGACCTGCATCATGAGTCGAAGCTGACTTGAAGGCAACCACCACCACCACCACCACCACCAACCTCTTACAGAGGCATTTCTGTGCAATAGTTAAGAGCATGAGTTTGGGAATCAGACTGCCAGGGTTCAGAACCCAGCTCTGCCTCTTCCTAGTGTTTTGACTTTGAGCAGATCACTTAACCTCCTCGTACCAAAGTTTCTCACAGAAAAATGAGGATAATCATAGTATCTACCTCTTAGGGTTGTCGTGAGGATTAAATCAGTATGTTTGTGCATATTTATATCCACATATGCTTCTTTCCTCTGAATCTCCTCCAAGTGATTGAGAACATTCTGTCTCTATTTAACAATATGGAGCGACTCTCGTGGAGACCTGACAGTTTATGTGTCCTGTTACTTAGACGTATTCCGTCACCACCCCCTCCCAAGCCAGCTCTCCATCAATGGCCCTGCAGTAAAATATTTGGAGACATTTGCTTGTATTTCACCTGTAGCATAGGGTTTAGTCACAGACAGATCAAGCAGTCAAACAAAGGCCTCACTGATTAATCCCTGGGGTAGCTGACTCTAGCCAGATTAAAAAAAAATTAAAATAGAAAAAGGTGAAAAAGAAGAGCAAACATTCCTAAGCCAATATTTATATTGCTAAGCTGTGCAGCTATTTCCTCATTATGTAACTGCATTAATGCCAAGGGCAAAGGCAAGAACTTTGCAGAACTAGAACAGTTTTGCAAGGCTCAAACAGCATGTTACCAACAGACATTTCCTTCTCACGTTTTTTGAAATTCATTTCTTATTCTTGGTACCAACTATGATTAAGAAGGGAAATCATCTGAAAACCTTAGAATTTTGCTATCTGATTTATTTGCACCAAAAAATGGTCCTGTGGGTGAAAATGGAAAATTTTATTTTGCCATTCCCATAACTTATAATGCGACAAGAAGATTCAATTGAAAATGTACATATACAAGCACACTTTTCCTTTTTCATTCTAGAGATTTTGTTTTTGTCCACTCGCTACCCAGGAACTGGATGACTGCTTTTCTGCAAAATTCGCTAAGGTTGATTATTCTTTATTCTCCTACTCTAAAGGTGACTCTGGGAGAACACCATCTACTTTTCTTTTAAGACGAGCAAGCATGGTAGTTTCCTGAAAACAATCTCAGGGCTGTTTACTGACACTCTACTTAGAGCTTTCCACAGCCTTATGGTAACTAAGCACGTGATTGAGACCAATGGTTCTCAGCCGGGGACAATTTTCTCCCCCAGGGGACATTTGGCAACATCCGGAGGCATTTTTGATTGCCACTGCTGGGGAAAGGGGTGATAGTACTGGCATCTAGTAGTTAGAAACCAGGGATGCTGCTAAACATTTCACAATGCACACAGGATAGCCCTCCACAACAAAGAATTATCTAGTCCCAAATGTCCATGGTGCCATAGGCTGAAGAGTTCTGCTCTAGACCCTCTAGAATCTAGAGACGGGGTAGGTCCCAAAGCAAGGGTAGAGGGAATAAAGACTCAAGAGGAGCATGGTAGGTCTTTTTTATTTTAAAGATTAGCTTTTATGTTTTATATTTCTACAAAGTATAAAATTCAATGCTACAGTCACTCCAGGCAGTCATATAACCTGCCGTTTTCTTTTTATGGAAGTTTGTAGTTTGGGTTATTTCCTGGGGACCTTGTGATCAACCCGTTCTGTGGTCCACATCTGTGTCCAGTTTTTCTTTGGTGATGACATGATACACACTGACGTAGGAGGAAGCAGACTGGTCCCTGATGTTTAATTGATTTCACTTCAAAGAAATCAATCTCAGCTAAGCCCAAAGAAGGTTGTCAGGAGGAGTGGGTGAGTGGTCTGGGGAGAGAGGAATCTTCTTATCAGGACTTTACCTTACAGAAAGTTCTTTTGTAAGAAATTAAGATACAAATACATACAAAGATGACAGACTTTGGAGTCAGTTAAACCTTGCTTAGGAGTTCCTGGATTAAAGGCTGGACTACTAACTGAAAGGCTGACTGTTCAAACTCACTCAGAGGCACCTCAGAAGTAAGGCCTGGCAATCTGCTTCTGAACGATCACAGCCTTGAAAACTGTATGTAGCCGTTCTACTCTGCACACGTGGAGTTGCCATGAGCTGGAATTGACTTGACGACAATTAACAACAAAAGCAAACAAATCTTGTTTAGAAAGAGCTCCATTAGGTCACATGGGTAAATTACTTGGTCTCTTGGAGCCTTGGTGTTTTCACTGGTAAAACAGGTGTATAATATGGACCTTGCAGAGTTGTTATAAAGATTAAATAAGAAAACGTATGTAAAACGCCCAGCATAGTATATAGAACATACAGTAGAATCTCAATACATTGTAGTTATTTTAACTTCATAAACTTAGGATCTGAGCTGCAAACTGGGTAATTGACATTATAATGGAAAGGAATTTTCTGCTTACATCCTAGATTAAAAAAAATGAAAAACAAACACATTGCCCTCAAGTTGATTCTCATTCATGTGGACCCCATGTGTTACAGAGTAGAATTGCTCCATAGGATTTTCTGGGCTATAATCTTTATTTATGGAAGCAGATCACCAGACCCTTCTTCCGAGGTGTGGCTGGGTGGGTTCAAACTGCCAACCTTTAGGTTGGTAGTGGAATGCAAACTTTTTGTGCCAGCCGGGGATCTTCACTTCCTAGGTAGGGAGCAGTAAAAAGTCTAGAGGCAGGAGCCTTGTTTTGTCTCTGTACTGGCTGAAGGCAGCTGATGCTGCTGTGTTCCAGGTTTAGTTGACCATGCTGAGTATGACCATTCCTCTGGTCTAGATTTTTCTCTGTGGAGCTCTAGCTGAGTAAGCTGTGACCCTGATGGGCAGGCCACCACTAAAGGACAGGATGAAGCAGACTGAGGAACCTCTCCTTTGGACTGTGGTTACTTGGTGATTTTCCCAGCTCTTTTGACCTTTCCTCATGACCTGAGAACATCAGGAACTAAAAGTCTCTGTAGGCATCAGAAGGAGCACACTAGCCTGGATAGTAGGAAGGTAATTAGCCAGAGAACCTAGATTCCAATCATGGTTTTTGCCTCTGAAGTTATATGACCCTACACTCTGTGATGCTTAACCTTTTGTTTACCTCTGACCTCAGACCGGCCATAATGGTTATTAGGAAATTTGCTACCATCCACAAAGGAACGTTTGGAAGGTTAATAACATAATTGTGTCTAATCCTGGTGATGAAGAGAGAGTAAATGTCTACCTTTTGGAAATGCATAATAAATCTTCCAGGTAAATTACATTTCCCTTATTGAACTAAATATATCTTAAAGAGAAACCATATGAAAAGCTTTCAGTGTTCAAGTTTTTGTTCTCTTCAGTGGCCTGAGAGTGTTCCAGTGCTTCTAAAGTAGGCCAAATATATTCTCGGCACAAATGGAACTTGTGTTATTAAAGGACTCTGTGTTCCTTCCAAGGAAGGCAGCTTATACAGTTATCTACTTAGGTTAATATACAGAATTTTCCTTGTAGTTCCATGGAACTAGTCACCATGCTAGTCTCCAGATGAGGGGAACTCAGCTCTTTCACCCTTCTGTGTATTTGTGTGTTCATTCATTAATTCATTCATTTGGATTAAACGCCGCACAGATCACCCCCGCCGCCTGAGGCTGCTTTATACCCTCCCAGAAAACCTTCTCTGTCTTTAGGAAGGTACCCTTTAAAGTAATTGAAATCTCAGTGATCTGAGATAGAAACTATCACTGACCTGAAGAAATAAAAAGAGAGGCTGCAGGAATGGGGCCTGACTGCCTGGGAGAATGTGCGGAAACTGGGGTGGCTGGGGGCGTGGGGCAAGCTCCTTCATGCTCCCCAGCGTCAGCTGTGAATTTTAAGCAAAGAATTCACTCTGTGTAAAGAAGAGAACTAGTATTTATGAGCATGGGCTCTCTTCAAACTTGATGTGAGACATCTCACATACAATTATCTGGCTTAATGTTTACATCAGCTTTTGAAGAGGTATTATTATCACCATTTTTACTGATTATGAAAAAGTGGTCACATACCTTGTCCAAGGTCACACAGCTTGTACGTGAGAGTTGGGATTGAAATCCAGATTAGTCTGACTCCCAAGTTCATGCTCTTTCTCAAAAACCAAGATGCTTTCGCAAATGGCAAATACCTTTCTCCCTCACCTTTCTCTTCTCCTAGGTTGCCTTACCACTTTGTGACTTTTCTCTCTAAGGATTTTGGAAAAATCAGTTTTACTAGGGCACGTGAGCATGTGGAAAAGAAGGCAGTAAACTTTTTGCAAACTTGATGATCTCCATTACTGCAAATACCATTGTTAGTAAAGTGCTTAGTATATGAATGCAACCCTATTATTACCTAGTAGTACTGTGTACTATTATAATAACATGCACTCATTTAGCTTGGGTAAAATTAGAATGGTGTATACTTAAGAAGTCATCCAGGTTCTGTTTTTTCTAGACCCACTGAAAAATACTGTTTCATTTAAATGAATTGCATCATAATCTGAATCTCATAGGAAGCTGATTTACACCAATTTTTCACCTTTACTCAGTAACTTCATGTTCTCTTGTAATATTTACCAATTTAAATTTATTAACACTGAGAATGCATTAATCGAATAGCATATTCTTATGATTCTTGATGTGAGAATTATCCACAGGAAACATTTGCCCAACGGCCAAATGCCTAGTTTTTTTTCTTATTGTGGTAAATATATGTGCAACAAAATATTTGCTATTCCAACATTTTCACATGTACAGTCAATGACATTATGTTTATTATGTTGTTCAACCATCACCGTTATTTCTTTCCAAGTTTTTCTATCACCCCCTACAGAAGCTGAGTGTCCCCTAAGTAATGACTCCTCCTTCCCTCTCCCCTCCTGCCCCTGGTAACCACTAATAAACTTTGGTCTCTATACACTTGCTTATTCTAGATATTTCATATAAGTAGGATCATGCAATATTTGACTTTTTGTGACTGACTGAATTTACTCAGCATAGTGTGTTTGAGAGAGGAAAAGTTTCTCTGGAGATGTGTCTGCCGCCAGGTCCAGGCTGCTGTGCAACAAGCCCCAGAGACTAGATGCTGACAACCACAGACCACCAGCTTGATTGCAGTGAGCTCACTAAGTTGCCCTGCTAGTAAGACAATAGTTAATTAGCCACAGGTGATTCTTCAGCTCTTTAAGTAAGCCTTTGACTTTTTTTCTTTTAAGGCATCTCTCTGTGGAAAGAGACAATGAAAAATCTCAATATCATCAGTCAGAACAAGGCCAGGGGCCGACTGCAGAACAGACCATCAATTGCTCATACGCAAGCTCAATTTGAAATGGAAGAAAATTAGAACAAGTCCATGAGAGCTGAAGTATGACCCTGAGTATATCCCACTTGAGTTTAGAGACCATCTCAAGAATAGATTTGAAGTGTTGAACACTAATGACCGAAGACCAGATGAGTTGCGGAAGGACATCAAGGACATCATACATGAAGAAAGCAAGAGGTCATTAAAAAGACAGGAAAGAAAGAAGAGACCAATATGGATGTCAGAAGAGACTCTGAAACTTGCTGTTGAACATCAAGTAGCTAAAGCAAAAGGAAGAAATGATGAAGTAAAAGAGCTGAACAGAAGATTTCAAAGGGCGGCTCGAGAAGACAAAGTAAGGTATTATAATGACATGTGCAAACAGCTAGAGATAGAAAACCAAAAGGGAAGAACATGCTCAGCATTTCTCAAGCTGAAAGAACTGAAGAAAAAATTCAAGCCTCGAGTTGCAATAGTGAAGGATTCTATGGGGGAAAATATTAAATGACACAGGAAGCATCAAACGAAGATGGAAGGACTACACAGAGTCACCATACCAAAAAGAATTGGTAGATGTTCAAACATTTCAAGAGGTAGCATATGATCAGGAACCGATGATACAGAAGGAAGAAGTCCAAGCTGCATTGAAGGCATGGTGAAAAATAAGGCTCCAGGAATTGATGGAATATCAATTGAGATGTTTCGACAAATGGATGCAGCACTGGAAGTGTTCATTCATCTATGCCAAGAAATTTGGAAGACAGCTACCTGGCCAAGTGACTGGAAGAGATCCATATTTATGCCTATTCCCAAGAAAGCTGATCCAACCAAATGTGGAAATTATTGAACAATATCATTAATATCATGCACAAGTAACATTTTGCTGAAGATCATTCAAAAGCAGCTGCTGCAGTATAGTGACAGGGAACTGCCAGAAATTCAGGCCAGATTCAGAAGAGGAAATGGAACCAGTAATATCATTGCTGATGTCAGATGCATCCTGGCTGGAAGCAGAGAATATCAGAAAGATGTTCATCTGTGTTTTATTGACTGTGCAAAGGCATTCGACTGTGTGGATCATAACAAATTATGGATAACATTGTGAATAATGACAATTCCAGAACACTTAATTGTGCTCATGAGGAACCTGTACATAGATCAAGAGGCAGTCTTTCGAACAGAACAAGGGGTTACTGCGTGGTGTAAAGTCAGGAAAGGTGTGTGTCAGGGTTGTATCCTTTCATCATACCTATTCAATCTGTATGCTGAGCAAATAATCCAAGAAACTGGACTATATGAGGAAGAAAGGGGCATCAGGATTGGAGGAAGTTTCAATAACAACCTGTGATATGCAGATGACACAACCTTGCTTGCTGAAAGTGAAGAGGACTTGAAGCACTTACTGATGAAGATGGAAAACCACAGCCTTCGGTATGGATTACACCTCAACATGAAGAAAACAGAAATCCTCACAACTGGACCAATAAGCCATATCATGATAAACAGAGAGAAGATTGAAATTGTCAAGGATTTCATTTTACTTGGATCCACAAGCAACACCCATGGAAGTAGCAGTCAGGAAATCAAAAGACGCATTGCATTGTGCAAATCTGCTGCAAAAGACCTCTTTAAAGTGTTGAAAAGCAAAGATGTCACTTTGAGGACTAAGGTGCTTCTGACCCAAGCCATGGTATTTTCAATTGCCTCATATGCATGCAAAAACTGGACAATGAATGAGGAAGACTGAAGAAGAATTGACACCTTTGAATTGTGGTGTTGGCAAAGAATATTGAATATACCATGGACTGCCAAAAGAATGAACAGGTTTGTCTTGGAAGAAGTACAATCAGAATGTTCTTTAGAAGCAAGGATGGCAAGGATATGTCTTACATACTTTGGACATGTTGTCAGTCCCTGGAGAAGGACATCCTGGTAAAGTAGAGGGTCAGTGTAAAAGAGGAAGACCCTCAACGATGGACTGACACAGTGACTGCAACAAAGGGCTCAAGCATAACAATGATTGTGGGCATGGCACAGGACTGGGCAGTGTTTCGTTCTGTTGTACATAAGGTCGCTATGAATTGGAACCGACTTGACAGCACCTAACAACAGCAACAACTCATTTAGAGATGGTTGATAAGAAGAGGTGGTTAAAGCCAATTTAGGATATTGATTAGAAGAGATGGTTAAAGCCAATATATACAATTCTGCAACTTCTTAGAAACAGTGGTAAAAAATTTTAGTAATAGATAATTTTGAAATAATAATCTAAATTATTAAAAAATTCATGGTTGTGGGAAATTCATGATTCCCTGACTTCGTTTCTTTGATGAACACATTTATTGGTCATCTATGGTGGCTCCAGTCCTCTACAAGCATCTAATATGGTACACAAGTAAATTCAATATAATATGCAAGTAAGTTTTATATAAGAGAATATGTGATCTGTGATATGCACTGTATTATCAGCAAAAAACCCAGTTGTCATCAAATTGACTCCAGCTCGTGGCAACCCCATGTATGTCAGAGTAGAACGATGCTCCATCGGGTTTTCAAGGCTTATTTTTTGGAAGTAGATCTCTAGGTCTTTCTTTTAATCCTCCTCTGGGTGCACTCAAAACCTCCAACCTTTTGATTAGCAGCTGAGCATGTTAACCGACTGCACCATTCAGGGACACCATTACCAGCAAGGATAATTCAATTCAGCAAAATTTTGTTGTTTACATGTTGTGCTTGACACAATGCTAGCTTCTGGAGACACCAAGATGAACCAAAAGTTACTTAAGCCCTAAACATGTATCAGATGCCTAGAGTTAGGATAAAAAAGTCTTGTGATGGGTGATTCATTTATTTAAGATGTTTAATCTTGAATGTGAGAATTTGAGGGAGATATCAAACTGGTCATCAGCCTGGGAGCTAGCATACTCAGGAACATTCTGGGTTTCCTTGCACCTCAGAAATGCTTGGCTTGGTGCTAATGCCAGCTTCTGCTCATATTTGCCTAAGAATATCCTGTCTAGTTCCTGGCTAGACCAATTTGGAAGTCTCCAGGGCCCAGCTTGGAAGTCTGTTTGCTTGTGGAGAGAAGGGGAGGGGAGGTAATGTAGTCTGAGCATTGCCTCTATGGAGGTGCCAGAATGGACCTGAGTTCCTGGGAACCATTCAGAGTAAGGAGGTTTACTAGGGCTTGGACCCCATCCACCATTGTGGCCAGGGGCCCAGAATCAAATTAGATAATGGAAACCGGATCCAGTTTGCCCAAGGGTCTGGCAAGAACACAAGAGTCTGTGCACCGGCTGGTACATCATGCTGGTTCTGTGCCTGCTGCAGGGAAACACTGAGATCGGTGTTGATTAACATGCACCCAAATGTTGGACCTCCATCCAAGTGGCTTGGTTGAGTGCCCTGGACTCTGGGGTGGGGCCGGGACCTCTTCCACCCAGGCTTCCTCTCTTTGGGTGCCTTCTTGCTGTCGGTTGCTTGCCCTGTGGGGCAGGGTGAAAACCCTTTTTGATTGCTGGCTGCTCCAAGGGACAGGGTGAGTCTTGTTTAGCAAGGAAGAAGCTGGTGAATCTAGCTTTTGTTTTGCAATCCTTTGGGACATGCTTACAACAGAAGATTTCATGATGAGTAAATTTTGGTCATACTAAAAGAAAAATACATCCACTGATGTATTTGTCTCCTGGCTGTGGTTTCTGAAGTCATATTAAATTACATTAAAAGCCCTTCTCTCATTGCCACGGGTCTTTTACTATTCAGTTAGACATTTAAAAAGATGATATGTGGGTGAAAGATAAAAAGCTGTATGACTGTCACTGCCTTGGGGGAGATGTTCTCATAGGAAGGAAGTGCACCGCTGGGCAAAGCAAGGAGGTCATTTAGAATTCTCTCTTCTGCCGCTCTGCTGTCTCTCTCAAAGTGTAGCTTAGCTTTGCCAGACCAGTTATTTTAAGCTCTTGCAAACAATTTCATAGCTTTATTTTTGCCTTTGGCTCTAGTAAATTGAGGCCCCAGTGCAGAGCTCTGTTGGTATGAAAACGGATTTGAGCTGCTAAAGGGCTGGAGATAAGGAGGGTTGGCGCAGTGGGGGAGGACAGACAACAGGGCTCGGAGGGATGCCTTCAAGGCTAGACTATTAAGAATGCTTCTTTAGGCATCTTTAGGACTAGAAGTATAGTTCTGTACAGTACGTAAAGCTGAGCATTGGTTTGAAAACCTTTCTGATACTAGAAATGGATATCTTTTCAGACTGTTTTGTGTTTCATTTACTTTTTGGGTTCTCTTGCTTGAAAATTCACATTTCTTCTTTATAATAAGTATCAATCCATCTACCCACCTTTGTTGTTGTTGTTAGTTACCATTGAGTCGATTCTGACTCAACGCGTGTCCAAGAAGAACTGTGTTCCATCGGGTTTTCAATGAATACCTAATATTCATCCATCCGTTTTATCCATCCGTCCATCCACCCACCCATCCGTTCATCTGTCATCTATCTGAAGGTTGGTGCCGGGCCCTGAGAATTGTAATAACTTGCACAGGTTGTTCCAGATCTTATTAAACAGTTTTGGAGAGAGATTTCAGTCGTGAGAGAGAGAGATGTTGAAAAAGATATTTTGAACATACTACATATGTGTTTCAGTCAGTAGAAAAAGTAGTGTACACGAAGAGATAGTGCTGGCCTGTTGTTATTGTGGGCCATCGAGTCAATTTTGACCCATAGCGACCCTATATGACAAAGTAGATCTGCCACATAGGGTTTCCTAGGCTATAATCTATATGGGAGCAGATAGCCAGTTCTTTTCTCCGGAAAAGAGGGTAGTGGGTTTGAACCACTGACCTTATAGACTTCTTAGCGTACCTAAATTGCTCATAAGAAACAAGCACAAATGTGGGTTGAAGTTTCCCTTACATCTGGGGTCTGGGGGGAACACTAGCATTGAGGAAAAACAGTCCTCATTCTTAATTGTGATTCTTCTGTGATAGACAGTGGATAAGGCAGGCCTTAACTGAGTAGATGGATTAATCTGGGGGAATCTGGACAAGGTTATTTCCTCCCTCACTGCCTCAAGACTCCCTGAAATTTTATTGCTAGGATATTTTTCTTTGGCTTATGACCTTGTTAATACCCTATAGGTGTCTTATCAGGTTTTTACACCTCAGTGTGAATGAGTTTATTGGCTTTCTTCCTTAGCACCAGGGAGAATGATAAGTAGATGATGAGAAAGAGGTCAAAAGGTAAAAAGGAAAAAGAAAGAAAGTGTTTGAGGGGTACTGCAGGTCAACTGGAGCCCTGGTGGCTCAGTGGTTAGGAGCTCATCTGCTAACCAAAAGGTTGGCTGTTCAAATCCACCAGCTGCTCCTTGGAAACTCTATGGGGCAATTCTCCTCTGTCCTATAGGGTCACTATGAGTCGGAATCGACTAGATGGCAAAGGTTTTTGTTTTTTGGAAGTCAACTAAGGAGCCCTGGTGGCACAACAATTAAGTGCTTGGCTGCTAACCAAAACGTTGTCTGTTTGAACCCACCCTGTGGCTCCGCGGGAGAAAGACCTGGTGATCTGCTCCTGTAAAGATTACAACCTAGAAACCTTTCCCATGGGGCAGTTCTACTCTGTCACATGGGGTCACAATGAGTAGAAATCAACATGCACCTAATCAACAAAAACA
Organism: Trichechus manatus latirostris; assembly: GCF_000243295.1. Classification (NCBI taxonomy): domain Eukaryota; kingdom Metazoa; phylum Chordata; class Mammalia; order Sirenia; family Trichechidae; genus Trichechus; species Trichechus manatus. The sequence goes on along the minus strand of NW_004444059.1, from coordinate 6,011,405 downwards.
GCAGGTCAACTTTTTCTACTTAAAAACCTTGCCTCAGGGCCTGCCAGCTGCACTCCTTGCCTGGTCCCTTCAGCAGCCCTCCCAACAGAACATTAAAACTATAAAACTATAAAACATATAAAACATATAAAACATAAAACTATAGTAACAGTGATGAGCCAGATGCTTCCAGGAGAGTAAATTACTACCTGCATGTACTGTCGTCACAGGGTTGGTGCATTCACTTTTTCAGGCCACCAATACATTATCCCTTTAGAGTTGTAAGTGGACCCCAAGTGTCCTGTGCGATATTGTACATGTAAAGAATGGACTCTCTTGTCCATGTAACATCTTTCCTCCAAATAATTAGAAACACATAACACTTGGCAGTTGTATGTTGATTTGACAGCATCTTTTCATCAAGTTTTGTAAAACCTTTATAAGCTCCCTAGAAAGCATGTATGTTATTAATCTCAATTTTCCATGAGATAAACCTCTGAAGGTAGGTCAAACTGTTGACTATGACAACTTATACTTATTTTTGCCTTTTGGATGAATCATCTCACCTCTAGGATTATCCAAATTCTACAACACCATTCAAGTCCCGTTTAAGTCACATCTTATGCATTTTTTTTTTTTTTAAACCAACGATGATGGCTTTGTACTGTGTCAGCTTAGCCACTCTGGAACTGTGTTTCCCAGAATTCCCATCCTTGTATGGTTTTGGGTTAGCATTGGCCACAGGAAGTAATTTGCTCAAGATTTGAAAGTGGGAGTGACGTTGCAGCCTTATTAGGTACTGGAGGTTGGTGTTGGACACTAGAAATTATGATAACTCATGCGTGCTGTTGCAGATCTGCTGGCTCGTCTTGTCGGTGTGGGGCAGCTCCCAGACCCATGGCTCCTCCAGCTTTCACCAGATCTCCTCCATCAGCTTCTCCAAGTGCTGAGGCAAGTCCGTGTGCAGCTCTGTGGAGCGGGCACCAGCAGGCCGCCCTGGGGCAGCCCGGTTAGAGGTGGCGAGAGACAGGCCTAGGTTCCATTGTATCCTTGGGTGTTCCAGCTGTTCTCGTGAGTTCCAGATCATCCTCATGGTTTCCAGTTTGTTGCTGTTCTCACCCATGTTCAGCTTTCCCTCAAGCTGCCAGTCTGGCTGAACCACTGTGACTTAATTATAGTCGGAGAGACAATAGCTTGCATCGACAGACTGCTTCACCAGCTCCCACAATTGCCTAAGTTCTAACTCCTATAAATGAGTCCCGTTAGATTTATTTAACAAGCATGTGGAGTGTAAGCTACACGAGGATAGTAATCTTTTATTTGTTTATTTATTTTTTACTGATCTCTCATCTCCCGAGGATGGTGCTTGGGACGTAATAACCCCTCAGTAAATATTAATTGGACGAGAGTTGCAATTTGGGGCTCTGTATCTATAGAGAGATAAGACATGCAGTTCTTTCAGTTTGATATATTTATTTTGCGTTTCAGATGCCCGTGGGACTTCCAACTAGAGATTTAACAACTGACTCTATAGATCTGGAGATCAGTAGAGAAATCTGGTTTGCAGCTATATAGATTTGGGGATTATTAGCATATAATGGATATGGATAAGAACCCAGGAACTAAAAAGAAGGGAAAGGGGCCCTGAAAAAAACCTGGAGGATTAAACTGAATATTAGTCCCTGTTCTTTACTTCCTAGTAATTGAATTTTACTTTCACACCCTTGCAGTGGTTTCATGATGGGTGGATTTTACATCTGCACCTTGACATTGGTCTTGGCTATATGACTTACTTTGGCTAATGGGATGTTAGTGGACATGATATGAGCAAAGACTTGAAATGTGCTAGTGCGGTTGGACTTGCTCTCTTGTGTTCCGGTGTTCTGTTGTGACAGTAATATTTCCAGCCTTGCCACTGTGAATTCAGGCTGTGCCCAGAATAAATGCAGGTAGAATAGACCTGAGCCTAACTTGCAACTTGGGGTCAAGCCCAGCTGACAGTCTGAAGCTGAGCCTATCCTAGTTCACCAGGACTGCAGACTTGAAAGCATGAAAATAAATGCTTGCTATGGTAAACCCCTAGTCTTTTGGTAATCCCTAACTGATATAATCTGCAAATATAAACTGAGGTAAAAGAACCTATGAAAGATTCTAAGAAGGAAGAGGCAGACAGGTAAGGGAGAACTCAGAACAGAGGAGCATCATGATTGCCAAGAAGAAGAGAGTGTTTCAACAAGGAAGTAATGATCAGTGTCAAATGCCCAGGGAGATCAAGAAAGTCAAGGACTGAAATGTATTCAGTGAATTTGGTAACAAAGGGATTGACGACATTCATATCTGATTTCTCCAAATTTCTCTGTGAAATAAGAGATGCAGTCTTCTGAGTGTGAGAGGGAAGAAGAATAGAGAGCTGGAAGAAAGTAGAAAAAGTTTGAAAGTCCACTGAGGGGAAGGAGAGGAAGAAACCATGTGATTTTTCTTGAACAATGTCCACAGCCGTGGTAAAGAACAGAAAAATCTAGCTGATTGATGTGGTGTTGAAGTTTTGTTGGGTGTGTGAGACTAAAAGACATAAAGACTTTCCAGTCAATCCCATCTATTAACTCTACTAAATTCTTGAAGCACTGTTGTTGTTATTGTGTGCTATTGAGTCAATTCCCACTCAGCGACCCTATAGGACAGAGTAGAACTGCCCCATAGGGTTTCCAGGGAGAGGCTGGTGGATTCAAACTGCCGACCTTTTGGTTAGCAGCCTGAGCTCTTAACCAATTCACCGTCAGAGCTCCCCTGAAGCACTAGGAATTATACAATTTTGTACTTTATTATATGTTGTATTATATTCTTTACTGTTTTATGCATTAGCAGCATGCTATCTCTCTCTTTGCATATTCATCCACTGCCCCCCCATCCATCCATCCATCCATCCATCCATCCATCCATCCATCCATTTATCCATTCTTCCAACCTCCATGTTATTCCTCAAAGGATATGAGGGGACTTACAGGTAATACATATATACTGAAGTGCTAAATTAAAAAAATAAAAATTTCAGAGTCAGGGAAAATATAAATAAGAACAAGTGCTAGTCACATAGTAAGTACTCAATATAATTTTTGATTTTTCATAATAAGTACTCAATATAATTTTTGATTGATTGATTAATCAAGTAGCAACCCAACAAGAAAATTATAGCTCATAGACCACATCATAGGTCTCTGAATTTCTACTTCAGGCATTTACCATTGTAATTAGGTTATATTTTAAGATGAAAAGGAAACTTGAGCAAGTTAACATGAAAAGAAATATTTAAATTTTAAACTCTCAATATGGAAAGTCAAAACAAACTCTCTTTTGTATCTTAAATTACATAGAGAAGGAAAGTATTTTTATGTAATTTCCTCCAATCTTACTAGACCATATGATCAGTCTCTCTTGTCACACCTGTCCCCTTAGGACAGATAAAACAAGTGGTGTTGTCAGTTGTTAGACCTTTGCATGGAGAATATATTACAATCTTCTTAAGAGTTGGAAAGAAGACCACAAAATACACATTGAATTCTAATTTTCTGTACACACAAAAATGTTTCTTTTGCCTACTTAAAAAGGAGAGGCTTTTTTTTTTGTTACACTTGCTTATTTTTATAATTCATATGTGATTTTTTTATGCTCAAGAAATTTGGGAAACAAACAAAAAGTAAAGAAGGTTGACTTCCAGCTGAATTAATGTGTTTTCCAGCTTCTCTTCGATTAGTAGGAAAATAAAATCAGTATCATAAACCCTATGTAATCATCATATTCATTTAATTATACTATTATTATTTTTAAGATGGATTTAAATGACTGGGTCCATCCCCTTTTTAATATTTATGTAAGTTGACAGTTATCTAGCAAACCTACATGTTTATGTCCTTGGGCTCCAGAAAGAGCCTTTTTAATTTATTTTTTTATTTTTATTGTTGTACTTTAAGTGAAAGTTTACAATTTAAATTAGTCTCTCATACAAAAATTTATACATACATTGTTATGTGACCCTAATTGCTCTCCTTATACTGTGAGAGCACACTCCTCCTTTCTACCCATGATTTCCCGTGTCCATTCAACCAGCTCCTGACCCTCTCTCTACCTTCTCATCTCACCTCCGGACAGGAGCTGCCCGTTTAGTCTCATGTATCTACTTGAACTAAGAAGCACTCTCTTCACGGTTATCATTTTATGTCCCATAATCCAGTCTAATCTTTGGCTGAAGAGTTGGCCTCAGGAATGGTTTTAGTTCTGGGTTGACATAGAGTCTGGGGGCCATGCCTTCCGGGGTTCCTCCAGTCTCAGTCAGACCATTAAGTCTGGTCTTTTTACTAGAATTTGAGTTCTGCACCTCACTTTTCTCTTGCTCCATCAGGGACTCTCTGTTTTGTTCCCTGTCAGGGTGGTCATTGGTGGTAGGCAGGCACCATCTAGTTCTTCTGGTCTCAGGCTGATGCAGTCTCTGGTTTATGTGGCCCTTTCTGTCTCTTGGGCTAATACCTTCTTTGCGACTTTGGTATTCTTCATTCTCCTTTACTCCAGGTGAGTTGGGACCAATTGATGCATCTTAGATGGCTTCTTGCTAGCTTTTAAAACCCCAGACGCCACTCAACGAAGTAGGCTGCAGAACATTTTCTTAATCAACTTTGTTATGACAATTGACCTAGATGTCTCCTGAAACCGTGGTCCCCAGACCCCCACCCCTGCTACTCTGTCCCTCAAAGTGTTTGGTTGTATTCAGGAAACTTCTTAACTTTGGTTTAGTCCAGTTGTGCTGTTTTCCTCTGTAGTGTGTGCTGTCCTTCCCTTCACCTCAGATAATTCTTGTCTACTATCTAGCTGGTGAATAACCTGCTTCCTCCCTTCCCACCCTCATAACCATCAAAGAATGTTTTTCTTCTGCGTTTAAACCTTTTCTTGAGTTCTTGTAATAGTGGTCTTATACAATATTTGTCCTTCTGTGACTGACTAAATTCACTCAGCATAATGCCTGCCAGATTCCTCCATGTTATAAGATGTTTCGCGGATTCATCATTGTTCTTTATTGTTGCGTAGTAGTCTATTATGTGAATATACCATAATTTTTTTATCCATTCATCCACCGATGGGCACCGAGGTTGTTTCCAACTTTTTGCTATCGTGAACAGTGCTGCAATGAACATGGGTGTGCATATATCTATTTGTGTGACGGCTCTTATTTTTCTAGGATATAGTCCAAGGAGCAGGATTGCTGGATTGTATGGTACTTCTATTTCTAGCTTTCTAAGGAAGTGCCAAATTGATTTCCAAAGTGAATGTACCATTTTACATTCCCACTAACAGTTTGTAAGTGTTCCAGTCTCTCCACAAGCTCTTCAACATTTATTATTTTGTGTTTTTTGGATTAATGCTAGCCTTGTTGGGGTGAGATGGTATCTCACTGTAGTTTTGATTTGCACTTCTCTAATGGCTAATGATCGTGAGCATTTCTTCATGTGTCTGTTAGCTGCCTGAATGTCTTCTTTGGTGAAGTGCCTGTTCCTATCCTATGCCCATTTTTTAACTGGGTTATTTGTCTTTTTGTTGTTGAAGTTTTGCAGTATCGTGTAGATTTTAGTGATTAGATGCTGATCGGATTTGTAGTAGCCAAAATTTTTTTCCCAGTTTGTGGGTTGTCTTTTTACTCTTTTGGTGAGGTCTTTTGATGAGCATAAGTGTTTGATTTTTGGGAGCTCCCAGTTATCTAGTTTCTCTTCTGGTGTTTGTGTGTTGTTACTTATGGTTCATATTCTGTTTATGCCATGTATCAGGGCTCTTAGCATTGTCCCTATTTTTTTCTTCCACGATCTTTATCATTTTAGATTTTATATTTAGGTCTTTGATCCATTTTGAGTTAGTTTTTGTGCATGATGTGAGGTGTGGGTCTTGTTTCAGTTTTTTGCAGATGGATATCCAGTTATGCCAGCACCATTTGTTAAAGAGACTGTCTTTTCCCCAATTAATGGACTT